>NW_006780574.1:886963-917697 GCF_000442215.2 Lipotes vexillifer
TAGGGTATTTACAAGGAACATCCTAAGAGGCAGGGAAAGACTAATCGATTTTATATCTTTCCTACCTGATTAAATATTTTAACTGATATGGAGCAAATAAGGTGGATTAAATAGGAAAATTAGGAAAGTATATGAGGGAAAGAATGGTTTTACTTTCTCTCTTGCTGCTACTTTTGAGCTACCATCCCTGTCAGATCTTCCTTTGTTGTATCTCGTTGCTATTCCTGGTGTGGCTGTGGTATATTTCCACTCACATTTTGTAGGTGTACTTTTTCCTTTGTACTATCTGGAGGGAAGAGTCTAGTATTTCCCACTCAGGTTACCTTTATTTGGACTACATTATTTTCTGCTCTCTTTTTTCTAGGACTTTTAGCCTGAAGAAAAGTTGTCAGAAGGATTTCATATTCACTTGACAAATTAGAGATCCCATCACCTTTCTCCCTCAAGACCCACCCTAAGGGTGAAACACATTTCAATACTTGACTGACCAAAACAACATGAGAAAGGAACATGGTTGAGGGACTAGAGAGGTAGCGGTTTTGGCAGAAGAAGCATTTGCTTACTTATGAAGTGACATTGTCACTGTTCCCATGGATTTCTCCTGTTCCAGGACTCTCTTTCCTTGTCTACAAATGCTGGAGATGTTAATCCCCACAACCACCTTGCTCCTGCTGCTTATGGAATTGTGCAACCACTTGACATGTCCAATTCCATTGCCACTTATCACCCTATTTAACCCTCTAGTGGTTCCCAAACTCTGTATCAAGTCATGGAATCTATAGAGATAGGATTAGAAGTAAAGGGACCATCAGTTCCTATTTGCACATCTCACCCACTCTAATAGGCTGCCCTTGCCCTCCTCACCAAGATTCAGTAGCTTTATTTTTGTTCTCCTGACCCCTTACCTCATTTTTTCCCTTGCCTTTCTCTTAAATACTATTTCCTAACCACTCTTCTCAATTTTAAAGTTATAGTTTCTTTTCATCTGGTTAGAGTTCCTCTGTTTCTTTGTTATTCCTAGAATTCCATCCAAGAATTCTATGCTCCACATTTCCACTCTTCTTATAAGCCATTCTTTACACTTACTTCCACCTGAGCCCCCAGCACCATTTTTGAAACTCCATTACTGTGAAATCCCTGAATCTCCAGTCCTCTTAACAGTCTGACATGCCATCTCCATGTTCATGGAGTCATAATTTGCCTCTTCGCTTTATCTGCCACCAGTACCCACCCAGATGTACTCCCTGCCATGTACACAGAAGATTCTCTATGGAAGTTTGGAGGGAGATGGAGATGGTGGAATGGGTTGTGGTTGCCCCCTTTGCTTCAGAATTAGGATTTCTGGTATCCCAAACTCTAACTGCAAGTATTAGATAATGCACGTCAAGTAGCTTAGAGATAAATCTTTGTAGACTTGTTTAGGAATATTACCACTATCTAGAATATTGTTTCACAGAGAAATGAATTCTGTCTTCTAAATAACGGGATTATGAGGAATCTTTTGGAACACAACCTCTTAATAGGAGACTGCTGATAGACAGCAAAGTCAGAAACAAAATGTATATGCTTGTCATGATTATTTTCTGTGTTATATATTCCATTTATTGTTTCCATTGAAAAATATTGAATGTGAAATGTAATAGAAAAGAATATGGAAGAGATTTTGCTTTATTTAGGCATAAAAGAAAAATACCTACTTTTTTCCTGTTTGGAACAGTGTATTTATCTCTACTTATAGTGGCATTATCTGTTTCAAATGATGTTATTTTTAATGAAGAAAACAGTGAAGCAATTATAATTGCAAATTGTAAATAAAACATTAATTCTAATCATCATTTAAATACAAATAAGGATACAATTGCAAGATACAATTAAATATAATAAGAGCAGTGCATTATGAAATACAAATGACATACACACCCTTGAATAAAATTTGCATATTTTAAGATAGCATTTTAACCATTTACAATTGATATAATTTATATTTATAATTAAATAGGCTCTTTAAAATATCAACCCTAGTAAAAGTGGCATAATCATAGAGCCCTTCAGGTTGTACATTAACATAATCAACCTGTGGAAATTTGAATTTGGAATAAAAATCTCACCTAAGTTAATCTAACACAAAACAAGCCATGCACCTGTTCACAACATATTGCTGAAAACCATTATATGGTAATGAATGTGTAAGCAAAGTAAAAAGGAATATATGATGAAGAATAAGCTATTCTGTACAAAGAATATATAATGATGGTAGCATATCAAAACTGATTTTCATCTAAGCATAGCAGGGATTTGGAAATCCTTTCCAACAACAGAAACAAGTCATACCACATTTGTATGTTTCTTGGCATGAGGAATCCATATTTCCTATACCAAATATTAGTAATATGGCCATGTGAAAGGGGATAACTTAGCATGATGACTTTCTAGCAGTGCTGAACTATTCCCTCTTTGAGTAAATAAAGCAAATACTCTGGTTTCTCCCTCTCAATCTCTGACTCTGTTTGTGTGTCATTTTATCATAGTAGTGAATGTTTCACTTCTTAGCAAACAGATCGGGATTTCTCTGTACGCACTCAATCAGGCATTTGCTTAGTGTCATACCTTGTATTTTGAAGTTGGAAGGAGAGAGAAGTTTCAGCAGCATTTAATTTTTTTGTTGTTGTTGGTTTAGCGCTGATATGGTATGATAGGGAAAACAAGGCACGGTCCCTGCTTACAATTTAATGGGGGGAGAGATACATAAACAGGCCATTGCAATGCAGTATTATAAGTACTACAATGTAGGGAAGAACAGCGTGACAGGGGAAGAGGTATGAGGCATCTAACCCAACCTTGTTGTTGGGGGTTATGGGTCAAGTTTGACTGCCCAGAGTTAAAAAGGCAAAACCAAACAAAATTGTAAGAATTAAAGTACCCAAAATGTTAAGCAAGGAGTCATTTTCTATCTCGTCTATCCATTTGTTTATTTACCTGTTTTTCTAGTTTCAACCTGTGCCACTGTTGAGTTCCGCTGTGCAGATGGGACGTGCATTCCAAGATCAGCACGATGCAACCAGAACCTAGATTGTGCAGATGCTTCAGATGAAAAGAACTGCAGTAAGATATTCCATTACATTTTGTTTGTTCATGCCTGTGCACCTTTGGCATTACATTGAACAGTGTCTAACTCTTCACTGAACCTTGTCCAGAATTGATATGTAATTAACCCTTGTTGTGTAGGATAATTGCATATTTACTTCTTCAAATGAGGTTAACTTTTCTTGTTTCTATGACCTACATAGAAGGCTCATAATCTTTGCAGATGAGGTGTTTTTCGTTTTTCTGTTGACCTCCTTGTAGATAATACGGACTGTACATATTTCTATAAACTTGGAGTGAAAACCACAGGATTCATAAGATGCAATTCTACCTCACTGTGTGTTCTGCCAACCTGGATATGCGATGGGTCTAACGACTGTGGAGACTATTCAGATGAATTAAAATGTCCAGGTAATTCTAGAAGACAAAACAGTCTTTGCCTTGAAGATTTAGGGGCTTGTTGTATAGCATAAACTTATTAATTTTCATTCTTGATACTCAATGGCTCAGATTAAAACAAATATTGTAGACTAATTTAAAAATAATCACCCTGTGCTAGACATGCCACTTTATATTTTTTAATGACTTATGGAATGATACTTGAGAAATCTGTTCTATGTTAGGATCAATTTCTTTTTTCATGTTCAGTTCCTCATTAATCCTTTTAAATTTGGTGATTACGTCTTAAAATGTGTAATCTATAAAGTTTTCACAGAAGTAGTATATACTGAGAGAAAACTATCTATAGACTAAAGGGAGGGAGACTCTGTTTCTCACCACTGGCTTTACTCCTGTTATTATACAGCTTGTATTGTCAAGTTAGGCTATTTGATGCAGTTTACACAATCTTTTGGCATACTAGTATGGGTAACATAATAGTTATCATTACTGGATCAGTGTCAGACTGGTATATTTATATATATTAGCCATCTTTACCTACACAAGCACTGAAAAGTGTCATCTGCATTCTTAGGAGAATGCCTTCCATGAGAAGGTCATGAACCTATTTGTTTCTAATTATTTAAGGAAACAAATTTTAGAAATATATAATAATACCAGAAAGAAGGATGTTAAACTACTATAACTGAAAGTAGATATGCTTGTAGTGTACTATTACATGTGTTCTCATACTGCTGTTTCCTTCTCCTGACCCTGCTGCTACAATCACTTTTTTCCATGCTTAGTAGATGTGTAATAAGTTTTTGAAACATTTTAAGAAATTATATTTGTAGGTGTTCCACACACAAGTGTATACAATACACACACACATGCACACACACACACACGTATGATCTACTCTAAAGAATTGATATTCTTAATGGTGCATAATCAATCAGTTAACTGGGAAATAGCAGATTCCTTTTTTTTTCTTTTCCCCACTGCTCATCAGTGTGTGACACTCTGTGATGTTCCTTTTGGGTTTGAAAAGACTCGCTGTATCCTAGGAGGAACTGGATAACTTCTCTGGAGGCACTGGCTCACTGCAAATCTACCTCTTTTTTTTTTTAACTTTATCCTTCATTATATAAAACATTAAATATAGAAAATTGCTTTAGACTCATGGAAACTGGGTGTTTAGATTCTTGTTCCAATGTTTCTTCTGCAACAATTCTTTATCTCATTATGGCTATAGTTAATTTTTTAAATTATTTTGAAGGTAGTATAACTAGGTATCTATTAAGCTTATAAATATATATATATTTAACTTTATTTGTAGTCTTTATATATTTCTAGGATTAATAAATGATTTTGAAAGCTAACTTTCAACATTAATAGAGAATAGTGATTATATTGGGGAAGTAGGAAAGGGGCATTAATATACACTTATGAAACAGGTGGGCAGACAAACAGGAAGCCAGTAAAAGGTCAGTCTAAATATCTTAGGTTATATCTAGGCAATATCCTAAGAAAAAGTAAGACATCCAGCACAATCAAGACTTTTTGTGTTAATGATGAATCCCTTCAAAAAGTAATTTTCATCTTTAATTAGATCTACAAAGTTGGCACTAAAAAAATAGAATGGAGGTAATTTTTGTTACCTTAAAATAGTCATAATGTATCAATATAGTGTGATGCCATGTGTACTGTAAGATTTATTTCCTGATTGGCTGTGAGCCAGTCACTAAATCTATGTAAACCTGAAGGTGCAAGGGGATGAATGACATACAATAAAGAGAAAAATCTAGTATTTTCTATGTGCTCTTGGAGGTTATAATAATAACAATACTCCACAATCTGAAAAATATATAATTTACAAAATGATTTTATATACATATACTTTTTATTCTCATGATATTTTTGTTATGATTTTGATATTTTTGTATGACAGTTTTAGAGATTCTACTGCAACTTGTTTTTCTTCCTTCCTTAAAATAGAGAATACATAAATAAATCTTGTCAAAGTATATGTACCCACTAAGTATGGGACACCAAGTTTACGCTTTCTCAGCAAAAATCTACTAATGATTTTATAATGTAATTTATTTTTCATAAGTATGAAATTTAGAATATTTTCCACCTAAAATGATTCTTTAGCCTTTGGCTTACTCATGTTATAGTCATCTATAAAATGTTTTATTTTATTTTTGTTAACTCCACATTATTTGGATTTAACAAGTTTTTCCATTAATATCCTCTTTCTGATCCAGGATCCAATCCTAGATTGGATATGGTTTTCATATCTCCCTGATTTCCTTGGGTCTATGCCAGTTTTTTAGCTTTTCCTTGGTTTTCATGGCCTGGACATTCTTTAATGTCCTCAGCTCAGCTCTGTATTTAAGTTTTCTTGTTATTTACCTCTTCTAGTTCAAGGAGTATTACTGTTTTGATATCTACCTATATTGCATAAGTCTAAGATTAATTTAATTTATTTGACATTAAATTCTATATTTTATCACAGTTCAAAACAAACACAGATGTGAAGAAAATTATTTTGGTTGTCCTAGTGGAAGATGCATTTTGAATACCTGGGTATGTGATGGTCAGAAAGATTGTGAGGATGGACTTGATGAATTCCACTGTGGTGAGACATTATATCTTGCTTTACTTTTATAAACTATATTATTATTTATATACTGATGTTCTCCTACATAGAGATTTTACACAAAATATTGCTAATTGATTTTAACATCAATTTTTATTTTAATTAAATATCGCAAAATGGTAAAAATTAAAATAGAACAGAAGAACTTATAATGGAGAATAACAATCTCCCATACAGCCTTTTCTTTTAACCTTTTCTATTTTGGTTAATGGTTACCTCCATTAATCTAAATGATATATTGATACCTTCATTTCCTGACTTATTAAGTTTAGATGCTGATGTATTTACCTTCTGCTGTGAAAAATAAGGATTTAGCTCACACAACTCATTATAGTCTCCCTACCTCTTATTGACTATTATTACCCTAAATGTTTCTATTAATTACATATATAGATTTAAATAGTATAGTTAAACTTGCATTTCTTCAAACTGTCATCTATCACTATCCACATCCTAATTTCTGTGTGTGTACATTTCATTTCACTTGGCAAGGTAAGAAAGCATTTAAAATTTTTATTTTTATAAAATTTATGGATTTTATGATTTTAAGGCCAAAAAAATTCCTAAAAAAGCATATATTCACTCTTTTCATTTAACAGAAATAGCAAACACTGTGATGAATAGACAGAGTAGGAAAAAAGATTAAAAATGGATTGTCTAAGAAATGCCAAAGTCCCATAAAAGTAAATGTCATCATGAAATATGAAGGTGCATTTTGTTTGATTAAGATGCCATATATCTTTACATTACAGCCAGATTCTGAACAAGATTAACAGAGAACTTTACAAATAGTTTATGTAGAGTCATACTTCCTGGAACAGAAGCCGTTATATGGTTGTATCTTCTTTAATTTTATTTTTTCTGGGCTTCAGTTTTTCTAAATGTCTCTCTTTTCACAGGTCATGTTAGTAAATATTTGAAATAAAAATGCAAAATTTTTAAATAGTTTATACGATAAAAATCAAATTTTTATATTTATAGTCATTTACATTTTGGATATATTAATTTGGTAGGATTTTATTCTTGGGTGTTTCCTGGTGATAAATGGACTAAGGGTGGTGGAGAGCAATCACAAACTTTGGAAATAAATGGAATACACCATTATAAATGCGTAACTTGGTGATAAAATACCAGCCACCATGCCAATGAATATGGATGTTATTAGTCAGATTTAAGTGTTCCCAAGGGAGAGAAAGGAAAACATCAAAGTGTTAAGTATGTATAGGTACAAAACTGATGGCTTGTCATCAAGCTAAAACCCCCTGAGTCACGTCACCTTTAAAAACAAATGTATATGATGGTGAGTTCACCATATTTATGACCTTGCCTAGGATGTAATTTTTTTCTCCAACTGTTCAAAAATAGATTAAAAATTAGGAAAAGGGCTTCCCTGGTGGCGCAGTGGTTGAGAGTCTGCCTGCCGATGCAGGGGACACAGGTTCGTGCCCCGGTCCGGGAAAATCCCACGTGCCGTGGAGCGGCTGGGCTCGTGAGCCATGGCCGCTGAGCCTGCGCGTCCGGAGCCTGTGCTCCGCAGTGGGAGAGGCCACAACAGTGAGAGGCCTGCGTACCGCAAAAAAAAAAATTAGGAAAAAATGACTAGACCACACTTGGAATATTTATTTTATTATCTGTACCCTACATGTTAGAAAAAGACAGTAATGTACTTAGGGAGAGTGACCAGCATATTGACTAGCTCAAAGTCAAACCCTGTGAGATTATGTTGAAGGAACAATGTTGTATAACCTGCATAACTCAGAGGGAAATGCAAGCCGTGGTCAAAATTTTATAGCACTGTCATAGAGAAGAGGACTCTGGCTTGTTTTATTTGGGATGGCTGGTTTTAGCAAAGTCTAAAGAACTTTCTTGTGTTGGATCTTTCCTAAGAATGTCTCAAAGGATTTATTTTTTCTTTTGCACCTAAAACAAACATTCTTATGGGTTTTTTTGCTTGTTTTTTGTTTTTTTTTTAGGTTCCTCTTGTTCTTGGAACCAATTTGCATGTTCTGCACAAAAATGTATATCTAAACACTGGATTTGTGATGGAGAGGCTGATTGTGGAGATGGATTAGATGAAAGTGATAGCATTTGTGGTGAGTTGTTTCTTTTGTGTTCTCTTTCAGTTTTTAGGAGTATGATACATATGCTCTATTGTTTTAGAGTATACAGAAAACTTTGTCATCTACTTTGTTAAGCTTATCATTAAGCTTATATGTATATACATTTCGATGTAACTGTTTTTATTATTTTTATGACAACTTATCAGTCTACAGTTTTTCATATATACATTTACTATTAGAGTTTTAGGATTTTTTGCTGAATATTGACACAATGAATGTATTTGCAAATTGTATTTCTAGTCTTCAGTGACTTCTTTAGAATGGATCTCAATGATTGGGATTACTTGGATCAAATGATTGAAAATTTTCTCATTGCTCTTGATAAGTATTGCTAAGTCACCATCCAAATTTACTATGCAGGTTTATACTGCCATAAGCCACACATGGTGTGTGTTTGTGTATTATAGTAATTACGCTTATTGAATTGGTTTAAATGGAAATTAAGGAAGCAGGCTAATGTATATGATTTTAAAATGTACTTAAACATTCAGCTTTATACGATTAGAGGTAGAGTGTCAAATGTCTATGTTTACTATACGTCAACTACATTGGCTAAAAACCAACGTGATTGCTTTTAATTAATCACAGACATTTAACAAATAATTTAAATTTAATTATTAAATGAATTTTTTAAGAGGTAGAAGAAGGAAGCAACCTAATCTCCATACATTTGTTATGGTTGGCCAGGCATTCTACTAAATTATTTACGTGTCTGTCTATTTATCTTTCTGATCGGTTTCCATATGTATGTTTGTACCTATAGCTATATATTCTTTGTTCATTATATCAACCCTATTTTATAACTGTTATCATTCTCATTTAAGAGAGAAAAGGACCTGAGTCATAGAATAAGGCTCATTTATGGAGTTAAGTGTACTTAACACATTTTTTAAATTTTCAGGAGTTGTGGCCTGCTATTTAGGTCACTATCATGGAAAAAGGACTATAAGATTTATAATGTTAACACTAAAATGAAGTTCTCTGTATGTATCATAAAATTGGAGATATCCTCAGAAAGTAGGCAATTTATTTTCCTGTATTAAGCCACCTAAAATCTACTTTTTATTTACACACCTGAAACAATTTAGTTATACAACAGATAAAGATAAATGTAGAAAGATTACTATCGAAAACCTCTGAAAGGAAAAAAAAAATCATTAATTAATTAGATGACTGGCCAGTCTCTTTTAATTACTTTGTTTCTCTTTGCTATTAAATACTTCTTTTTAAAAAAATTTTTATTGGAGTGTAGTTGATTTACAATGTTGTGTTAGTTTCAGGTGTACAGCAAAGTGAATCAATTATACATATACATATACCCACTCTTTTTTTTTTTTAGATTCTTTTCCCTTATAGGCCATTACAGAGTATTGAGTAGAGTTCCCTGTTTAATTTTAACAAAAGGACTACCAGTTTACAGCAGGTTGAACATATTTCCGGTCTCTAAAATTATCTTGCTTTTGACCCTTTGTTTAATTCTACACTAAATGGCTCCCCTGATACCTCTATCCTTCTTAAGTGGACACAGTATAATAGAAGTGGTAAAGACTCTGAAGTCATACAGAGTTGAATTCTCCCGTGTCTGTATTTTCCAGCTGTGTGATCATGGGCTGGTCCATTTTATCCCTTATTCCTCCAATTCCTTACCTATTAAATTGTTACAAGACATCTACCTTATGTAATTATCATGATCAGCTGACATGGCCAATGTGTACTATATAAATGAATTTATTCCCATTCTCTTTTGTTGTTTCTCCTGCTCCCTCCCTTATTTTTCAGAGTGGTATTGTCATGTCAATGTCTATCAGTGTCCTGATAAGGTTTTTTCTTTTGCGGTACGCGGGCCTCTCACTGTTGTGGCCTGTCCCGTTGCGGAGCACAGGCTCTGGATGCGCAGGCTCAGCAGCCATGGCTCATAGGCCCAGCCGCTCCGCAGCACGCGGGATCTTCCCGGACTGGGGCACGAACCCGTGTCCCCTGCATCGGCAGGCGGACTCTCAACCACTGCACCACCAGGGAAGTCCCTGATAAGTTTTTTAAAGGATTTAATGATAATGAACATATTTACCTGTCATCAAAACACCCAGTCTGTTTAATATAATCACAGGCTTCAATTTATATGCTACCAAGCTGTTGTTACATAAAAATTACTGCTTTAGACCAAGCATCAGTCAATGAATTGGACTTAATATTTTAGGATTGGAAAGCAACTTTATAAATAATTTATCTCAGTGGTTTTCAACCTTTGAAAACCAAAAAATCCTATTCAGAAGTTTGTTAAAAATGTAGATTCTTAATCCCCATCTCCAAATATTCTGATGTAGACATATTCTTTCTTCATAAGCACATAGTGGTTCTGACTTGGGATTTGAGGATTCACTTATAAAAATCATAGTCTAGTTCACCTGTGTCATGTGATAGATGAAGAAAGAAAAACTCACAGAGGTTAATAAATTTGCCTGAAGTCACTCAGTGAATCAGTGATGACAGAACTAGGAACAGAATTCAGGTTTCTGAAATACTTACTAAATTGGATTGTAACTCTCATCAATCAAATATTATATCTAAGTAGGTACCCAAGATGGATCTGGTAGAATTCCTTCAGCTTGTCTTCCTTCTCCCTTGGGATTCATGTCCCTGAGAAAGGCAATGTGTCTCCAGATGACAGTGGTAATTATGGAAGGAAGCCATGAGTTTTTTCCTTGGCTCATTTTCTTTTAAATTGACGATGATGTTTTGGCATGCTCTTAACACAGAATCTGTTGAACCACTTTAAAGGGAGCCAGAAAATTAGCTGCAAAGAGCTTTATGCCATTTTATAGTTTTAGGTATCTTAGTAGTTATCTAGTCATAACCCTCATTTTAGAGTGAAACTCAGACACTAGTCTTCTGCAAGGTCATACAAAGTTAAATTTCTCAACAGTAAAATCAATGCTATAGGTATTATGCCTCCCTTGGGAATAAACTGGAGTGATAATAAGAAAGTAGACAACGGGTGCTAAATGTATCGAAACTTCTGTAGCAGAAAGAATGCAATTTTTTGCATCTCCAGCTAAATAATAAAAATATTATGGAAATTAAAGCACTAACAGAGTCTAAGAGTGAAAGTGACACTCTATGTTCTTATGACAAGCTTAGAAAAATAGATAAGGAGGAATAATGTAAAAATAACTTGTAGGAAGAGAATTTTATTATAGAAAGTACTAAAGACAATAGGTAGCAAGTAAATTCATTTTTAAATTAAAGCAACATTTGTTTAATAGATTTTCTTTATAATTTCCTCCAGTAATAGATATCATATTAAACTCATTCTATTATCACTGATCCTCAACAAATAAGCAAATCTGAATTACCTGGGGGACTTTTCAATATTCACTTGCCATCCTGTCCTCCCAATTAAAGTATATGTAGGAAGAGACATGTTTATGTTGAAAAAGATCACCAGGAGTTTCCACTTTGTCACCCTGCTGTACTCCCATATTGATAACATTGCATTAAAAAACATGTCCTTCTCATAAAAACTCTGTGGCTGAAAAGTAAGATGATAATTGGTAATCCAATTAAAGTAGCTTTAAAGGTTTGGAAACAACTATCCATCAATCTAGGCAGTCATATTTTCTTGGAGATACTAACATTTTTTTAATAATTCTTACAACTTGTTTTTTTTTTTTTTTTTTTTTTTATTTTACACAAAAGGCCACATATTGTATGATTTCATTTATATGAAATGTCCAGAACAGGCAAGGACGCGCCGGCTCAGCGGCCATGGCTCACGGGCCCAGCCGCTCCGCGGCACGCGGGATCTTCCCGGACCGGGGCACGAACCCGCATCCCCTGCATCGGCAGGCGGACTCTCAACCACTGCGCCACCAGGGAGGCCCTTACAACTTGTTTTTTAACATCTATTCTATGGGTAGCATTTGGTCACAAGAAAGTAAAATTAAAGGGAAGTTAAATTTGGGGGGCATGTTACTGATTTACCCAACAAATATTTCATATACATAACAAATAAACCATTCAATATGTATAACTGTACTTGGGGCTTGGGAAATACCAGGAGAATGAATCATTTTCTAATTTTACTCGATTACCCTATGCCCATATAAAGAAAAACAAAGAGAAACCACCCATGACCCTTTGAATTTACAGTCAACAAGCATTTCTTTTTTTTTTCCTGTATACATTTGAAAACATCATGCAA
This sequence comes from Lipotes vexillifer, assembly GCF_000442215.2. NCBI lineage: Eukaryota > Metazoa > Chordata > Mammalia > Artiodactyla > Lipotidae > Lipotes > Lipotes vexillifer. The sequence continues at coordinate 899,412 of NW_006780574.1, forward strand.
CTGAAGGAACATTGAATTGATAGAGCAAAGAAAAGGTAGATTCTGTTTATTAAGTGTGTAAAAACAAAGGGAACATGCATACATTTATACTTTTCAACAACACAAGGTGAGGAGGAACAGTAATGATAATACTGGTTAAGAGAAGATACTTAGGAATCAAAAAGGTTTTGGACTCCCAGTTCAACATGTGGCTCCCTCTGCAATTTGTGACTTCCTGCCAACTTTCCAACATCTCAGAGCCTCAGTTTCCTTTTCTGTGAAATGAGACTAATAATAGTTCTACCATTTGGGGCGATTGTGAGGACTAAATTAGTTAATGTGTTAAATGCTTAACATATATTAAGAAATAAAAATGCTGTTATTATCCTTATAGGTTCAGTCCTTTTGAAATTTTATCTCAGTTTATTCACAGTGAGATTTCTATGTTTTGCTACATTTTACAAGGAGAACATACTCATTATTTTCTGCCATGTAGCTTTAAGAAATATAATACTTGCTACTGAGAAGGAATGCATTCTGAGAGGAAACTGTCCATAGGGGATGGATAATATGTGATGATTCCAAATAACTACAGTTTTTTCCTTGTCAGTGGCATTCTTCTGCTTCCCTTCTTGTCTGTAGGAAATGAAATTATAGATCTTTCTCAGCGGACCTGCTGTGTGTGATCTTAATGGCATTTTTTTTGGTGGGTTTCAGGTGCCATCACCTGTGCGCCTGACATGTTCAGCTGCCAGGGCTCCCATGCCTGTGTGCCCCGACACTGGCTGTGTGATGGTGAAAGGGACTGTCCAAATGGAAGCGATGAGCTCTCCACAGCAGGCTGTGGTATGAACACTCATGGGGCTGTCTATGAAAGAAAGCTGCTGCAGCATCCTAAGACAGTTGCTTTTGTAGTACTCACCATATCACCTTTTCTCTCACTTTCCCAATCCCTGGACTCATACGTAGTATCAGAATTAATCAGGTGGGATGTCATCATCATAGTAGTTCAGCAACCCCTCTAACCACTGTTCAGAGTGTTTCCAACATGAACAGAGGGATTACCCATTTTAAAACTGGTTTTGATGCATGAAGATTTTTCACTTCATTCCTGAGATAATTTAACTACGCTGTGTATGTGTGTGTGGTGGGCTTGTTACTTCCTCTTTAGCATCTTCCTCCACCCTCCCACCCCACACTCCCCTTGAAGGCTTTTAGATTGTCTATTACAGATACTCTGTAAATGGCTGCTGTGATCCTAAATAACTACTGATAAGAAGGTCAGTAAACACCTATTAGTCCTATGGATAGGATATTAGCCCTTAGGTCAGGTAAAAATAGTATGTATATAGCTGAATGAAGCTGGGGAATCAGAGGAACACCTTTGGAGGCCAGACAGTTTACTAAGTTCCTAACACTAGGTCACTTCAGGAAATTTTCAGGGGATTACTCAATAGTAAAAATTTAGATAAATTCCTTTGCATGATCAGGAGAATGAAGGGACTGAGTATTTGAATGCTGATCCCAAGGTCACATAGGGGATCTGTTGAGCAATTTATTAGGAACAGTGCTGTGAACTCTGCTTATTAAAGTGAAGTCTACAAGTCATCTCTCTGATGACCTGTCTTCAGATCTTTAAAACTGTAATTGAAGCCATAATATAATAGTGTGTGTATGTGGGTGTGTGTATATGGGGGATATTTAAAGCAGAGAAGGAAAAAGAAGACTTTGAGGCAGGCTTGTGTGCACAGAGCTCATGCTATTGTAGAATAAATCAGTTTGATCTTGAAACTGATATGTGTGCCTGTAAAGGTCAATGGGGCCACTGAGGGCTACATAATAAAGGATTATGCATCAATTCAGGGATCCAGATGGTCCCTGTATACTGTTGCTATTGTAGCAAGTTAATGCTCCAGGACACATATTAACACTTTTGGACCACATGGGTGCTATTAAGTAAATTATGTTAAAATACAACAAATTGTACTGAAGTGATCTGAAAGCATTAATTCCAAATAAGCCTCTGTTGCTTAGTATCTTAAAGAATAATTCATGCATTAGAATTGGCATAATTCACTTGAGTTATATAAGCTGTCACACAGTTAAAAGTTAGCGTAGTGATTAGTAACTGAATTTTACTCTGATTGTAATGGGCAGTTTTGAATGCTGCTCCTATGTGGCTTCTGTATCATTTTTGAAAATAAATTTGTTGAAAATTAGTTACACTTGATTAAATTTAAGTAATTCTTTTTGTTTCACCTGCTCATGTCTCTTTTTAGTCATTACTGAGTTTTGAAAGCAGAGATTTCCTTTTTTCATGTAGCGTGGGGCAGTTTGGGGATCGGGAGCTGATAAGCATGTAAAAGAATAATTATAATAACCTAAGTGTCAGAATGATACATAGAAAAGATACTAGGTCATCACAAATAAATATTGTGTAAAAAACCTTAGAAGTCTCAATGGAAGGATTTCAAAGAAAAGTAATAATGATATCTCAGTTGTGAAGGAAAAAGAGAAGAAAGAGAAGTGTTCTAGGTAGAGCAAAGTGCCTATTAAGACATGAAAGGGAGAGATTGGAATAAATTTTTTCAGGTGCCCATTATACATCAGTTATTTTGGTAGGTGCTTTTATTTACATTATTGAATTTCCACAGTATCTCAGTGAAGTGCTTTTGGGGATCTTCCAAAGATAATTGTTGTATAGATAGGAATTGAAACAGCAACTGAGAATGTACTGAGTACCTAAAATGAGCCAATCTGCTTCATGTACCTTATCTAGTTCTTGCAGAAAATTTATCAGATAGATTTTATTATCCTCATTAAACAGATAAATAAACAGATGCATCAAGAAGGTAAATAGCTTTCTTAGGATAAAATTATAAGTTGAAGAGCAACTTTTTGCAAAGCCTCCCCCTTTCCAGTGGACTATAATAACATGTAGAGGATTCTTTTTTCTTTCAGTTAAAAAAAAAATTAAGATATAATTGACCTACAATATTGTGTTAGTTTTAGGTGTGCAACATAGTGATTTGATATGCTTATATCTTATTACAAAATGGTTACCACAACAAGCTTAGTTAACATCCATCATATAGCAGATTCTTAACATTTGAAATATCCCAAACCTTGAGTCATATCATAGCATTTACCCTTTCCATGTAAGAAAAGTGATTAAAATATTTAAATGATCAAACTTCTATGATGCTATACATATACTATTAAAGCTTATTTCCTCTGTACAAGTCAGCTGAAGTTTTACTGCACATTTTAATCAACCATTTTTCCTGCTGGTTAAGACTCTTGCTAGAGAATACTTTCATGGATCAGTATTCCAAAAGGATTGATGTTCCATTTTATGGATCTATATTCCTAATTTAGTGTGGTACTTATGGTTGGGCTCATCTCACCATAGATCTTAACTTAACCTATTTCAACACCCCATTGAAGTCACCCCAAAGTTTTATTTTCCTCTTGAAAACAGTAACTTTCTTAGCCCTTTTGATTTTCTTTTCACTTCCATCATGAGCATTAGCACTTGGTGGTCTTTTCAGGTCCATTTTTCACAAAGAAGCAGGTTTTTATCACTTTACTAGCTTTACTACAAGCATGAGGAGAGAAAAAAACCCAGCCACGTTATTATAGTTGAGTGATTTTTTATCACATATGAACCTTTGAAATTCATCCTTCAGCAAACTTACAAATTGCTCAATGGCCTGAAATTTCAAGGTCACTCTAGAATTGTTGAACATATTAACACTAAAACTTTGAATTATATATATTCATATATTCAAATACTACTTCTAATGAAATACATATATTAATATATATTATTAATTTATCTGATATATTGAATGTTTAGCTAAGTTTCCTTTTTTAAATAACCTTGAATTATTGAGTGTATTGAGTACAATAACATACATTTCCCAAACTCATAAAGTAGGGGAAGATAAAATAGGTGCTCATCTAACTTAATTTCTTGTGATGTCTTTCTTAGCTCCCAATAACACATGTGATGAAAATGCTTTCCTGTGCCATAATAAAGTATGCATTCCCAAGCAATTTGTTTGTGACCATGATGATGACTGTGGAGATGGCTCTGATGAGTCACTGCAGTGTGGTAAGTATATATAAACTTTTCATGGAGAAGATTCTCAGTCTGAGTAACAGTCTTCTAAAATGACTCCAGGAATATATAAATAAATACCAAAAACAAAGAAATACATTTCTTAATCTCACTAAGAACATGTAACTTCAGTAATATAGACACACCACATATAACCTCTTTAAACTCTACCATAATTACATACCTATTTGAAAATTATGCCTACTTGTTGTAGTGTATTCTTATCAAGAACCACACTGGAAAATGTTGATTAAAATGTGTTTGGTTTTAAGTACTTTGAAATACCTTTTATTTTAAAGACAATATATAGCTGGTTAGTTCAATCTTACAGCCAAATCAATATTTGAGTGAAGAAAAAAGAATACAGTTCACAGCTATCAGAGAATCTAGATACTTAACATTTTTTCCTTTGCTTTATCTTTTTATACATGTATTTACTTGTTAAAATTTAATGTTATTATTATGAAATTTATCTTGTCACATATATATTTATCTAACCATCATATCTATATAATATATATATGAACACATATATAACTTTTGTGATTAAAAATTAGTATATTAAAAATTCCCAGTTGTTATGGAAATATGTGAACATTGTATTTTTGTAAAATATTTAAATGTATACATGAATAAATATAAAATGAAAAGCTGTGAAATCCACATATACCTATGAAAGGTAGTAGATTTAGCTTCCCTTTGTCCTCCCTATGCAGCATCTATCAGTTACAGATGGAGGATAAAGTAGAATCTCTAGCTTGGATGACTTGGAGGATGGTGTTGCTGTTAATGACCTTTAGAATGAGGTTAAGGGGCAGTTTTGCTGGTGTGGGAGAAGAAATGTAACAAATAATTAATTTTGGACATTTTGAATACAAAGTGTTAATCAGACAATCACATGAAGCTGTATAGTGAGTGTTTGAAAATTTAGTTCTAGAGTATGATTAGGACAAATAATACTAACCTGGTGGCCATCAGCATAAGGGTGATACTCAAAATGTGACAAAGAATGATAATACCCAACACTGTAGAAAGGAAAAGGGGAAAACCATATACTGAAGGCTGAAATAAGGGCTTACCCTGTAACATTTTAGAGTAGAACAGAAGAAAACTTTATACAGAAAGAGGGTGAAAAGGGAATAGCAAGAGCAAAGTTAGAAAGAAGGCTGGGAGAGTGGATTATGAATATTAAATGAGGAAACTGTTTCCAAGGTAGTATGGACAACAGCATCAAGCACTGGAGGACAGTGAAGCAGATAGGAGCCAGAGACACCTATGAATTTACCAACTGTCACTTGATATTTATTAGCTCTGAGAGGAATTTCAGCAGGTAGATGTTGCAGAAATGACACTTTAATGAATGAAAGTAAGTGAAAACAAAGAGGTAAGTAAGTGAAAGGAAGATTGAGTAGGGACTTGACTGAGCAGGGAAGAAGGGACATGTCTTGATAAGAGTTATGTGGATGGATTTTTATTGTTATTGGACTGGGAGAGACTTGAACATATGTATTGAGTGAAGAGGAGGAACTAGTGAAGAATGAGAGGGTGGGAAGGAATACTAGGGAAACTGGGGATATTTTAGAACTATCTAGTTTTGCCATGCAATATGATAAACGTCGCAATTAAATAATCATTGTTGAATCTTTTTCTGCTGAAATTTTATTTTTAAACCATAAAAATCTTACATTCTCTCTTCAAAAGTAAAATATTTGCCTACATTTACCAGAAAGTTTATAATAGAAATGACATTTTTTATTGTTAACAAACTCTGGAAAACATCCAATCTAAAACTTCATAATATTCAAAATCAAATGAGTTTTACTTACAAACTGGCTTAGATATGAACATTAACAACTGATTGATTGGTAATGTGTTTTGAACAAAGCCTTTTAATGCCTCTAAGGATCAATATGTAGGATAATTACAATAGTTTTGTGCTTATTGCTCTATGAATTGGATTTTAATTTTCTCATTTTAACAATTTCTTTACACTTTTAATGCTGCTTCCCAAACATAAACGTGACATTATAGCTTCTGAAAGTTATTATTATAACCCAGAATCAGTTCATCCATATGTTCTAGTACTGTACCTAACCAAGCTTAGTCTTGAAAATAATTTTGAGTAGCTTTCATTTTGTTTTCCATTCTAAAGAAAATCTTTAGGATATAGATAATAAGTGAACAGAGGTTGTATACTTGTGTTACATTCTTGTTTCCTTACTTAGAAACAAAATAAGAATGCCTTGTTTCCAACTTTGTTTTCTGGACTTTAATCCTACTTCCAACCACAAATATCTCTTGGAATTATTGTAACTGCCCTAGAAAGAAATGAGAAACATTTCCCATAAGAGGCCTGGGTAACTCACATGGTTAATTAAGTTTAGTGTACATTATGAAATAAAGTTTTAATGAATATTTGTTATATGAATTGGAATGTTTCTTTGTCTTCAGGATACCGACAGTGCAATGCAGAAGAATTTAGTTGTGCTGATGGACGATGTCTTTTAAATACTCAATGGCAGTGTGATGGAGACTTTGACTGCCCAGACCATTCTGATGAAGCACCTATAAACCCAAAGTGTAAAAGTGCAGGTACAGAAAATATATAATACTATGTTTATTCCAAAATTTGTTTTTTTAAGGCAATATTGTGACTCTATTTTTTAGTCTCATATAATATTCAATGAGAGGAAATGCAAATAATTAAGCATGTGATGCTTCTATTGATACCATGCAGATCCTAGTAATCAACTTTGTTTTGGAGCTAGTTATAGAAATGTAAGTCTATGCCCGAAATATGAAGATTTGTGGCAATGAACCAGATGAATTCATCATCCTGCTCCTTTAAAGAAGTCATTTTTTCTTAATATATTATTTTATATGAAGATAATTTTCCTGTATGGACCTACTTGAAAATTTAATCATAAAAGAAATTGAGATTTACTGAAATAGAGTCAATATTATTCAAACTTTGGCAAATGAAATAAATTGCATATCATTTGAACAGAAATATATACATAGCCAAACTTGGTCTATTTTACACTTTACTATTCCAAAGATTGAATACATAGTTATACATTTTAGAATAAACCCAATTACTTCTTTTTTCCCATGTAGTTTACATGTTAACAGGCATTCTTTTATCATGTATGGTAATGAGTAATGTTTAAATCATCAGATTGTGAGTAGCTGCAAAACTTGAACTCCTTTCTGTAGCTATATTTGTGACAACTATGATTTACCGCAAGTATCTTTTTTATGCCTGGACTTAAAAATATCAATGTTATATTTCCAGGAAGAAAAAGAATTTAGGAATATCTAGCTATTCCAGATTCTTAATTTTTAGTGACATATAATTTCTCGGAGACTTTTGGCTTGAGGGAAATGTCAAGCTATCATTACACTTTTGAACTCATTCTTCACAGTATAGATGAAGACAGAAATACTCCATTAATTTTAGTATAGGTGCTTATTTTGATTGTTGAGTTTCAATGTAAAGCTAGATTTGCAGTTGAACATGAAAGTACAGTTTGCCCTTGATTTTCTTCATGTATAAAATATTACACTGAATATAAAGCATTTTATATGTACATATATTTACTATAATTTTTGACAGACAAGTCATCATATTTGTGAATGTATTCAACAATTGCAGTATAAAACAATGGCATGCTCTTTATGTTCCATTTGTTTTATTTTCTTTTTCCAGAACAGTCATGCAACAGTTCATTTTTTATGTGCAAAAATGGCAGGTGCATTCCCAGTGGAGGTCTTTGTGACAATAAGGATGACTGTGGCGATGGATCAGATGAGAGAAACTGCCATGTAAATGAATGCTTGAGTAGGAAAGTCAGTGGATGTTCTCAAGATTGTCAGGACCTTCCAGCCAGTTATAAGGTAGGCACACATCAAAGACAGAAAATCATCTGACAGGTTAGAATTTGGGGCAATAAAAATGATTTCATCCAATATAGCTGTAAAACTTAAAGTCATTATAATATCATTAGTTAGAACTATTTAAATGGAGAGTTTCTGTATATGCAAACCATAATAATAGTGTGGTATATAAATTGTGAGGATATACTCATGGAGACAAAAAAGTCAAAATGTTTTCTAATAAATGCTGATCATAAAGAAAAAAGTAAGCAAAGGACGACCAGTGTTTGAGGAAGGTACTGCTGTTAATAGCTGCATAAATGTTTATGCAACTCTCTTTAAATTCCCGTTGCTTCCTTCGTTTTCCCTCTCATACATCCTTGAAGTGGAATGGGCTAATCATTTATGTACCACAACACTGGAGAATACAATATTTTTTCATATAAACAGGAAGAAAAAAAACAGAGCACGTGAATTATTAGGACTGAGTGCAGGTACACTAAAAATAAATCATGCCTAACATTCTAATTGCTTTTTGTTGGTCCCATTTTCCTGAAGAATGTGATTCACTGACAAAACTGATTGACACAAATAGCTTTTGAAAACATCTCTGTTTCAATATGCATACAAAAAATAATATTGAAGTGGTGCATTAGGTTAAAATCAATTATGTAAATGTGGGAAAACCTCAGTAAAAGCAATTCAGCTGGAAATTAGTGTTTTTAACTGGACAATAGCTCTGGATGAATCAGCAAAAAGACATGGCTTTTACGAACCACAGAGGCAGTCTAATCCAGTTAGGAGTAGTACGGAGTTCAGATTTTGTTCTACTGAGTTCTGCGCTGATCAGAACATACCTGGGGTACTGTGCATATTTATGGACATGACACTTTAAGAGGAACCTTGACAAACTGTACTGTATCCCCATTTGTACAGCCAGTGGCATAAGGGGGTCTGGAAAACACACCTTTGGAAGAAGTTTTACCAAGAGCAAAATGGCTGGTCAGCTGTATTTAAATATATGAAGTACTGGAATAGGGAGCATACCTTTCTGAGTTGTTTCAAAGGTTGGAAATAGGAGTTGGGAAGCAGATTCTGTATAAGAAAGACTTTTTGAACACTAGAATTCTCTACATTGGAATGAGTTGCCAAATTTCTCATGTCTAAAAGTATTTCAGTTGGGACTAAGTGACTTTCTTTAAAAGATGCTAGAGAAAAAAAAAGTGTGTATTACAAAGATGCTTCGGTTTTTCCTTGACAGCCTTGATATTCTATGACAAGTCAGTTCTATCTAATGGTAAATTCACCAAACAACAGCTCTTAATGTGATGAGTATATATGAGGTAATTAATTTTGGCAGTAAAGGTTTTGAAAACCAATGAAGCAGAAAAAATGTTATTGGTGATTTATGTACAATCAATATAGAAATGTCTCCAAAAAAGTCAGGGAATGTGTTATAAAATTATTAGAGGTAATAGTTGAAATTTTGTCATGTTATAAATAATCTATTTTTATCATATAGAATGTATATCTATCCATCTATCTGTCTAAAATTTAAATTTCAAAGTAGATTTATTTGTGTTTATCCTGTGTATATTTTTAATCTGTCATAATCTTGGTGGTAAAATCTAAAAATTATAGAATATGGAATAGTCACCTTTTGACATAACATCAAAAGTATGGTGTAATTTATTTTTAATGCCTGCATGTAAGAAATACTGAGTGCCCAGAGATTCCATATTTGGAAAACTAGTTTTGGTAGAAGTAAGTCTCACCCAGAAAGCCATGATAAATCATACTATTTTAACTACTTTATAAGATTCCTCACAGAGAAATAATTGTTTATTGATACCTTTAAAATATAATTATTTTCTCTGACTTCTCTGAAGGAGTCAGAATGAAATGAGAATTCTAGGTAAAATAGACAAACTGTTTAATTATTCAAAAGGCAATGTATATGATACCTGACAAAATTGCAGTGGATAATGTTCCTTAATATACAAACATGTCAAAACTAATGAATAGGGCTTCCCTGGTGGCGCAGTGGTTGAGAGTCCGCCTGCCGATGCAGAGGACACGGGTTCGTGCCCCAGTCCGGGAAGATCCCACATGCTGCGGAGCGGCTAGGCCCGTGAGCCATGGCCACTGAGCCTGCGCGTCCGGAGCCTGTACTCCACAATGGGAGAGGCCACAACAGTGAGAGGCCCACGTACCGCAAAAAAAAGAAACAACAAAACAAAAAACTAATGAATAAAATAAAACATCTACTGGGGGAAGCAAGACCAGTTCAAAAATGAAAGGAGCTAGGACGAGAATCATAAATAAGAGATTTAAGCAAAGATTCAAAACAAATATTTTATATATTGTGTTGATATATATGTTATATTTATGTTATATATGTCATTTTAAAACATATATATAATATATTTCTGACCATTTATTTATAGGAGATTGAATAAAAAATGTTATATACAACAAAATGCTTATCTATTTTGGGAAAAAAATGTTAGCTGATGGGTTTCTCTTTTTCAGAGAATGGGGAAAACTATCCAGTAAACTATTTCTCATTACATTATCAGCAGAACATGACAACTCCTCCTTCAAATTCTGCAATAAAATGAAAATTGCTTATAAAAGCAAAATTTAGACCTTCTGGACTATGAACAATTTGCTGTAAAACAAATACAATTGATTTTACTATTCAAAAGGGAGTAATAACACTTAACTAAGCAAGAATCTTATTTGGATGGGATGGTAACTTACCATGTGAAAATAAATGTACTTTTGGGAGATAAATAAATTTTAATGTGTATAAGATAACCAGTATTTTAAAATATCACTAAAAAGCTGCAAATTTCTCTGAATGTAATAGGAAAACTTTGGATAGCTATATTTGTTTCTAGTAGCTATATGTTTCTCTATAAAAATTAATATAAATCAAGGCAGTTTGATATAGTTCTTGATTATGAGAAATATTAACATGACATTGAATATATATATCTCACTTTCATAAATATTTTCTTTTTAAGTGAAAGTGAAACTTTTTTTTTTTTTTTTTTTTTTTTTCTTGCGTTATGCGGGCCTCTCACTGTTGTGGCCTCTCCCATTTGCGGAGCACAGGCTCTGGACGCGCAGGCTCAGCGGCCATGGCTCATGGGCCCAGCCGCTCCGCGGCATGTGGGATCTTCCCGGACCAGGGCACGAACCTGTGTCCCCTGCATCGGCAGGCGGACTCTCAAGCACTGCGCCACCAGGGAAGCCCGAAAGTGAAACATTTTTAAACTGTTTTTTTTATTAAACATAGATGAATCTCTCATCTTTTATCTCTGACACAAATGATGATTATTATTTTTTCATTCAATTTATGAATGTTAGGTTAGTAGAATTTCCCATAAATGCCTTTTAATTATTTGGGAGCAAAAAATGTTTTTGTTAAAACAAGGTTAACAAGACTGGGGAGGAAATTATCTTTTTAAAAAGTCTTATCTTTTAATAAACACATTAAAAATACTCTACACCTTAAACATCCTAATTTCATTTGTTTATAGAAATGTTCATTGCATTTGGTAACTTTTACCTTCAAGAAATTAATTTTCCACAAATATGTTTTTATCCAAACTGACTATTTAATATAGTAGTTCTATAAGCCTGACATTAGCCATTCAAAGTAATTTTCAGAAGCCGTATTAGAATTCGGATACTATTTATTTTCATAGTACTCTTTTTGAGAGGAATTTAATGCATTCTATAAAATGTCCTTTCACCTGTCCTGAAGTGCCCCTTGAATTCAAATCTACCCTGTGTCCGCTTATGTGTCTCTGGCTTCCACATGATCACATGATCTGATTTCCAGTTCTTTTCAGTGATATCTTTTTGTAGCTTTTCAGTTTTCTTTTTGAAAAATTTATTTATTGTTTTAAGTGTGGTAAAATATACAACATAAAATTCATCATTTTAACTACTTTTAAGTATATATTTCAATGGCATTTAGCATCTCTATTTTTTTTTTTTTTGACATAGGATAAATACCAATTCCCCTGACTTCCTCATCAGGTAGTAGGATGAGTCTTCTCAAAAAACGTAATATTGGGCTTCCCTGGTGGCACAGTGGTTGAGAGTCCGCCTGCCGATGCAGCGGACATGGGTTCCTGCCCTGGTCTGGGAAGATCCCACATGCCGCGGAGCTGCTGGGCCCGTGAGCCATGGCCGCTGAGCCTGCGCATCCGGAGCCTGTGCTCCGCAACGGGAGAGGCCACAACAGTGAGAGGCCCGCGTACCGCAAAAAAAAAAAAAAAAAGTAATATTGTCACAGGCTCAAATATTATGAGGAGAATTTGGAAAATTAAGTTGTAGATTTTGCTTTGATTTGCTGTTTTGTTAGTGGATTCTAGGGATTACAAAAAATTCTTTATTATTTTAGGATTATTATTGTATCTAATAATCTTAGGATTATTAGATAAATATTGGTATAAATTGTTAAAGATAAAAGTGCCAAGAGCTTAAAGAGATTCGTTTCTTGTAAAAGGACTTAGTAAAAGGTATTCAGGGTTTCCCTGGTGGCGCAGTGGTTGAGAGTCCGCCGGCCGATGCAAGGGACACGGGTTCGTGCCCCGGTCCGGGAAGATCCCACATGCCTCGGAGCGGCTGGGCCCGTGTGAGCCATGGCCGCTGAGCCTGTGCGTCTGGAGCCTGTGGTCCGCAACAGGAGAGGCCACAGCAGTGAGAGGCCCGCGTACCGCAAAAAAAAAAAAAAATTCATTTATCTTTTGAGCACTTTCAGGTGAAGTTGATGCTCCTTCTCCACATAATGAACACCATTTTTTGTACTTAAAAAAATTCTACCCCTCAATTAATTGTTTGCTCATTATTTAATAATTAGCACATATCTCTCTCTAATATTTTCCCAATAGATACAAAGGCTCAAATGTTTACTATGAATAATTGTTGAATACTAGTTTTTCTTGGCAACTTAGAGTTCCTACCTAATTCACTATCATATTCAGTACTCACAAGTTCTTTTATTCAAAGGCCACTAAATAGTCTTGGTGAAGGTTAACATGTTCACAATCATCTGGCCAATTGTAGGTTCATGTTGTATAATTATAATTCTATATGCTACTTGGCAGGGACTGAATATAAAACTGAAAGACCAATCACCGCCCCTTTTTATTTTCAGGAATGCAAAGACATATATGGTATGACATTGTACTGAGAACTGATATGCCAGTTAGTAAATATTACATAATCATTAGAGGGTCATATAGACCATGATAGAGATGCAGCAAAAAAAATGATTTGATGATGCACATTGGTTTAATTATGAAGGGGAAACTATGTTAATTTTATTATTTCTCCAGACATCATATTTGGTTAAGGACTCAGACCCTGCCAATAAATATTAATTGAGCCTTATTATTTGTTAAAAATTACAGAGAGAATCAGCTCTCCTACTGGCTTTATCTACACAATTTCACCTTTGTGCCTCTGGGTTTCTCATGGGTTAACTAATAATAGTGCCTATATCATAGATTTCTGTTAAGACTCTAATGAAATAACATACGTGACAATATTAGTAATTCCGAGAGCTCCACTTAAGGGTTAATCCTTATGATTATTAAAGTCTTCTAAAAACACAATATAATGCAATAGAAAAAAAAGAAAAACAGAAGAAGCTGATGGTTTAGTTTTGTTTTCCTTGCCATTCTCTAGCCAACATGGTTTGCTGATTTATGTTGGTTAACTTTTGTAATCTTGTCAACCTCAGAAGATCAAATGATGATATTTGAGAGAATCCTTTTTTAACTTAAACTGTATGTAATATATGTAATTCTTATTAAAGTTTAATTTCTGGGGGACAGAAAGACTTGGCATTATCTATTATTAAATGATTTTCTTGCTTGAATCATGCTAAACGGATATCCAATAGCAAGAGATAGTGACAATGACATAAATTGATTATGCTTGTTTTTCACTCTCCAGTGCAAATGCTGGCCTGGATTTCAACTGAAGGATGATGGTAAAACATGTGTAGACATTGATGAATGCTCTTTGGGCTTTCCGTGTAGCCAGCAATGCATCAATACATATGGGACCTACAGGTGCCTCTGTACAGATGGATATGAAATACAACCTGATAACCCAAATGGCTGCAAATCACTCTCAGGTATCGAATTGAACTTGTCCACTGAGTCAGCCTCAGTTACACATATGGATCTGATTTTGTAGCTATTCTTGTTGAATTCATTCCTCCTTGCTGTTTCTAAGAAGTCAAAATTCTCCTCTACTTACCTTGATATGGAAATTTGTCACTCTGATATTGCATGTTGTCCACACACTGCTCTGTTTCTAGTACCATTACAGTGTGGTCCTGTGAATTATTAAGTGTCTTCTAGATTTTGAGAACAAGTAAAAAGAACTATCTCTAGCACTTCTTCCTGTATCACAGGTTCTTGGGAGCAGGTTTGGCCAAGGCTATTAAACAGCCTGTTGTGACAGTGTCCTAATATTTTTTTTCCTTCTCCCCTACACCATACACACACTCATATATGTGTGCCAAGGAGAACAACGGGTCAGTAATAATAATAGTAATAATGATGACAACAATAACAATAAATCAGGAATATAAGACTATTTGAATTCTTCCAGTGATTCAACAAGTATTATTAAACTTCTGTTTATTTCAAGCAGTGTGTTTGATTTGTGAATTAGAAAATTCAATAAAATATTAAAACACATTATGATTCATCAGGGTAGAAAATCAAACTTATTAAAATGATACAAAGTAATATATAATAATAACTTAAAATGGGCAGAAAATGGTGCATAATATGTTTCTATTCCTCTTACTGTGATATTGAGTATAATCAATTAAATAACATTGCCAGTTTCTCATATACATTTATGTTGAACAACATTTAAAAAACTAGATGTTTTCTCATCTACTTTCATAAAATCAATTAAAGGGATAGGAATTAAAAAGTTAGTTTTTTAACTGGTTAAAATTGTGCACATTATGGAGAAAAATAACTCTTTTCAATTTTTCATTCCACTCACTTATTCTTGGAATGTTCATCTCTGAATAAATTTGTGTATTATTTGGAGCCCATTGTTTTATTTGCCAGCCTACTTTTTTTTTTTTTTTTTTTTTGCCAGCTCACTGCTTACTACATCATTTATTTAGTGACATGGGATAAGAAGAAAAGATAAAATCTAAAAACTAGTCAGTGTTTCCATCACTTTAAACTTTTCACAAAGGATTATGAAAAGGAGGTGAATGCTAATCATTTTAGTTTGGGTCTTGGTACATCATGTATCCATGCTATAGTGGTTTTCCATTAAAAGTAATAAATAGAAACTAATAACAATTTTAATATAAATATGAGTGTCCCTGAATAATAAATCTTTTGCTAAAGAGAGGCTAGATATTTTCCCCAAAAGTTATTGACATATGATTAACCTATAACATTGTGTAACATTAAGGTAATACAATGCATTCACTTGATATACTTATATACAGTAATATGATTACCATGGTAGTAGTAGCTAACATCTCCATCACTTCACATAATTACCACTTCTTTTTTGTGGTTAGAACATTTAAGATCTACTCTCTTAGCAGCTTTCAAGGGTGTAGTACAGTGTAGTTATCTATAATCACAATGTAGTGCATCAGACCCCCAGAACTTATTCATCTTCCAACTGAAAGTTTGTACTCTTTAACCAACATCTCCACATGTTCCCCACCGTGCAAACCTTGGTAACTACTATTCTACTCTGTTTCAATGAGTTTGGCTTTTTTAGATTCCACATATAAGTGATATCATAGAGTATTTGTCTTTCTCTGTTTGACTTGTTTCACTTAGCATAATTCTTCAAGCACCATCCATGTTGTCTCAAATGGCAGGATTTTATTCTTTCTCATGGCTATACAGATCCCATTCATCTGTTGATGGACACTTGGGTTGTTTCCATGTGGTGGCTATTGTGAATAATGCTACAATAAATTTGGGAGTACAGATATAGCTTTGATATACTATTTTCACATCCTTTGGATATATACCCAGGAGTGAGATTGCTGGATGGCAGTTCTATTATTAATTTTTTGAGCAACCTCCATTCTGTTTTCTGTAGTGGTTGCACCAATTTACATTCCAACCAAAAGAACACAAGGTTTGTCTTTTCTTCAGTCACTGCCAACATTTATCTCTTGTCATTTTGGTGACAGCCATTCTAACAGGTGTGAGGTGATATATCATTATGGTTTTGATTTGCATTTCCCTGATGTTCAGAGATGTTTAGCCCCTTTTCATGTGCCTATTGGCCATCTGTATG
This sequence comes from Lipotes vexillifer, assembly GCF_000442215.2. Lineage (NCBI taxonomy): Eukaryota > Metazoa > Chordata > Mammalia > Artiodactyla > Lipotidae > Lipotes > Lipotes vexillifer. The sequence goes on from NW_006780574.1 coordinate 915,721, forward strand.
CTTTCTTTGGAAAAATGTCTGTTCAGTTCCCCTGCCCATTTTTTAATAGATTGTTTATTTTTTGTTATTGATTTGTATGAGTTATTTATATATTTTGGATATTAACCCCTTATCAGATATATTATTTGCAAGTATTTTCTCCCATTCCATAGGTTGCCTTTTCATTATGTTGATTGTTTCTTTTTTCTTCTTCTAAACTTTCCTTAATAGTCAATTCTTTTTTTAAATTAATTTATTTAGTCTTGGCTGTGTTGGGTCTCCATTGCTGCACACGAGCTTTCTCTGGTTGAAGCAAGCAGGGCTACTCTTCGTTGTGGTGCGCGGGCTTCTCATTGTGGTGGCTTGTTGTGCAGCACTGGCTCTAGGCACGTGGGCTTCAGTAGTTGCAGCATGAGGGCCCAGTAGTTGTGGCTCGCGAGCTTAGTTGCTCCACAGAGTGTGGGATCTTCCTGAACCAGGGATTGAACCTGTGTCCCCTGCATTGGCAGGCGGATTCTTAACCACTGCGCTACCAGGGAAGTCCCAATTGTTTCGTTTGCTTTGCAGAAGATTTTTTTGTTTGATGTAGTCCCCATTGATGATTTTTGCTTTTGTTGCTTGTGTTTTTGGTGTCATAGGCAAACAGTCATTTCCAAGACCAGTGTAAAGGCGATTTTTCTCTATGCTTTCCTCTAGGAGTTTCAAATTTCAGGTCTTACATTTAAGTTGTAAAGAACAGAACTGCCTAAGTATTGAGGTAGAACATGACTGACTAATTTAACATTTATGAATGTAGAACTATATTGATAGGATGGCAAAGCAACTTTAACTTGAGAGACAACTCTTTTGAGTAGGGTTCTGAGTCTCTATTTAACCTCAACAGGAAGACTGGAATGATTAGAGGTGCTGCCATCACTGGTAGAAGGTGATGTCCAGCATCTGTGACACACATTTCTAATCTCTGACACAGAGTATGCTAAAACAGAGTACAGTGCCCTATGTATTATACATATACTGTAAAACTAAAGGCTGAAAGGAAGAAAGTATGAACATAAATTTGAACATAATAATAATTCAAATAATTCAAATAATTTGAACATAACCAGGACAATAACTCTATAACAATAAATGATTTACAATAAAGTCCTCATTTAATCACATAAAGTGGCTACCTTTTTCACTGTTTTTTTCTAATCTATGCTGACATTAAATTTGCTTACGAGGCATCTAAGTGTATGAATGCATCTTAGAAACAAAGATGTTTAAAAGGAGTTTGATCTTTACATATATGAAGCATGGTTAGATTATTTTTATTATCTTTCCTAGATTCTAGAACAAATAATATACTAAAGCATGTTGGACAAATAAGAAGGAAATAGACTCTTACTTAAGAGAAGCTTCCAGGCAGATGAAAAATGTGTATGTAGGCAGTGAAACTCTTGGTTTTCACTGAAGTTATTCTGAGAGCATAAGCTGGTTATTTGATTATCAAGAAAGAATTTTCTGGTTATAGGAATCTTTAGCTATACTGTAGGTTTCTAAGATAGGTGCAGATTATCCTTCTCTGAAATTCATTTAAAAATAAGATTTTTATCCTTCCGTCCACCCCTTTCCCCCTGGTTTGTTTTCTACATCTGTGCCTCTATTTCTGTTTTGTAAATAAGTTCATTTGTACCATTTGAGAGATTGGGATCTCTCATTGACATGTACACACTACTATATGTAAAGTAGATAACTAATAAAAACCTACTGTATAGCACAGGGAACTCTGCTCAATACTCTGTAATGACCTATATGGGAAAAGAATCTAAAAAAAAGTGGATATATTGTATATGTATAGCTGATTCACTTTGCTGTATACCTCAAATTAACACAACATTGTAAATCAATTCCAATTAAAAAAAAAGGAACAAAAAAAATAAGATTTTAACAGCAGATGTTTTCTACTAATTTCAAATAAATTAGATAATTTAATATTCAAGAAGACTGAGGGAAAGA
>NW_006780574.1:917707-1007605 GCF_000442215.2 Lipotes vexillifer
TTTTCTGTACTGCACAGGCATCTGCTTTCTTTTCATATTGTTATCAGTAGAGGTGCTCAGGAAGAATTTTTCAACCATGAATCTACCAGAGGGCACTGCATTTTAACTTGCATCACTGTAGTAACTAAACTGAGACTAAGCAGAGTTGAAAACCATAAATACTAAAGTCTAATATGTTTCTTGTCTTGGTATTTAGATGAAGAACCTTTTCTAATTCTTGCTGATCATCATGAGATAAGGAAAATTAGCACTGATGGTTCCAACTACACACTTTTAAAACAGGTATGACATTTCCATGATGATTTCATAGTATTTAATATGGTCACTCTAGATATGCATTAGAGCTGTAGCAATACCTCATAATTAGAACTTCTGAAGCATGTATTCAGGGATCCATGCATGTATGCATATAAGATTGCCATAAACTTTGTTCTGTTTGAATTATCCAGGTGATGCCTCCAACTTGTGACATCACACCATATCCAAGAAAGTAGAAGATGCAAACCATAGCTAATGCAAGGAAAAAAATTCTCTTAAGAACAGCTAGACTAGGGAAGGTATAAAATTCTCTTCTAAGGTAGTTGTGCATTACCCAGATTGTCCCCCCAGCCCCACAGTCCTTGGGATTTAAAAAAAAATATTTTCCAGAACCTCAAGTTTCTGTTCTTAGAACTAAGGAATAATATGGGATTGATGATCCTTAGCCTTTAAAATTTGGAATTAGCTAGGGAGCAAAAGTACGATTATAATCCAGTCATGGTTAAAAGGTTATGAGGTGCGTATATTCAGCCTTCCCCTTTTCATCCCTCAACCCACCTACTTCAAGAGAATCTGGGCTACTGATCCATTCTGATGCTTAAGTTCTGTTGTCAGAGTTTACTCATATATACTATCTGAGATGAAAGGAATGATTTCCATTTATGATAGGATGGAAATGTGAATTGCTTCCCTCAACTTTTTTTTTCCCTCCCAGTCTGCAGTGAAAGTTGCATAAAATCAAACCATTAAAATTAGACTGATTATTACATTGACTAGAGAAATCACAGTTAGTTTTAGCATATCTTTGTTCGTCAGGAGAAGTAGCTTCTTTGCAAAGATGTGGCTTGTATCTGTCCTGCTGCAAATTTCTCTTTGCCCCAAACTGTGCAATAGTGACATGAATATGTGATAGCACTCTCTAGAACAAGTGTGCCAAAAATAAAGATATTTCTTGTTCTTGTAGTATGTTTATGCCAGCACTAGGCATTAGATAAAGAAGTCCATTCATGTGTTGATTTTTCAGCAACATAAAGAATACTTGACTGAAGATATTTTTCTGCTCACTCCTGGGTACCTCCATTGCTATAGTTAGAGTTTCATTCATATTGCTTAAGAATTTAGTCTTACTTTAAGTGCAGATATTCATTAGCAAGTGTGATGTTTACTATTCCCCACAGAATTGGATTTTGCAGCTTCTAAGTCACAAATTGAAAATTAAAATTTCACATGAAAATCCAGATTTCTGGCTACTCATGAAAAAATAGGAAGGTGTAGCATTGCTGGGTTCACATCCCTGAATGGACACAATCCAAGCTGGGTAGCAGCTGCCACTGTGATTTATGCCCGTGCTCTTAATTCACCAGCATCCTCAAACTTTCCGTGTGCTTACCACATGCATACTTGTCTTATTCAGGAATGTCTGTGAGGTTTAGATTCTTGCTCTTGAGTTTGGAGTGTGCCACCAATATCCACTGTTTCATACTGCCTCTTTCTCTAATTATGTACCTTAAGAGATTGGGTAAAATACAAAATATTTTCATGTTGTTTGTAAAAACTAAACAGAAGTCTATTTAAAATATAAGAATTAGATGACTATTTCTTTAAGAGATGAGTAATACCCATAGGGAGATAGTTTAAATTTACATAACTGCTTTAAAATGGAAAAGTGTTCGTTTCCCAAATGGTTTTCTGCATTAATTTATTTTTTCCAGTGTAGTATAACTTTAAGCATATATCAAACTTATAAAATATTGAAAATTATCTCTTTCTCTTAAGTATATTTCTCCATACCCTTTACTAGACCTTCCAAGTTAGGTGTGCAAGCTATTGATTTTCTTGTATAGTCTCTGGAAAAGGGACGTGTTTATTTTCTCTTTAATAAGTTTTTTGTTTTTGTTTTGCTTTCTTTTGTTTTTAGCATTTCTCCCTTTTAGACTGTGCTATCTCAAAGTGAGAAAGTTTTCTTTTTAGAATACTCTATAAGCTCAGCTGAACCACAAATTTAACTAATATAGCAACAATATTTATGATCTTCATGAAAGAACTATAACAGAGCTTCAGTGGTAGCTCCTTGCTTTATTTTCCAACCCTGTGGCTCAAGACATTTCTACTGCTATCCTTTTTTTTTTTTTTTTTTTTTTTTTTTGTCTTTCATGGCTAATACATTATCAGGGATTGTTCTTAAGGGACCAAAATGATTTTTACCTCCATGCATGATGTAAGTCTATTTCATACAGCCAAACCATTTTAATGCTCACATTCCTATAGTGTTTTTTTCCTGGTGATATAACATTAGACTATTGCCAATCACTAGTACATAAGTGGGGATGAATTTCAAACAGTTTCTTAGTGCAGTTTATGGAAATAAGGAGGTAGTGAGGAAGATAAGGAAATGTACAAGGACCCTGAACATCTGTGTCTTTGGAGAGCATTTGTTAGTGGTGACCACGGAGTAAAGACCCAAGAAACTAAAGACAAGCCTTAACGTTTTGCTTGTGGGCTGCCTGAAATATGTCATTTTTGTTAGGAAACTTATTTTTAACCACAATTTCATCATGGCATTACAGAAATTTTCAAGGAGTTCAAGGTGGTAAAAACCAATTTCTTCCTCAAAGATTTTGTCTACATATTCAGAGTGAAGTAGAAAATAGCAGTAATTGTTTCTCCACATTTTCTCTTAGTCAAAAATAAATGAAAAGACAACATCTGTGCCTTAATTATTTGGGAATTCTGTGTGTAAATAATTAGAAAGAACAATTTATCCTATCTTAAATTTTATTCTTTATCGTATTTAGTAACAATCTCATGAAGTTTTATAGCATAAAATTATAACAACTGGTAGAATGTTTTTACCCTATATATTCTAAAACATAGTTGTAGCTAAGACAGCTATAACTTAAATTCGTACAACACATTTAGAAAATGTACTTTAATAACATGGATTTTAGAAATGAAAATTAATCAAGTAGCTTTCCAATATGTTATCCAATTCAATTCTAGCAGTGACTTTTATTCCAGTAAAATTGTATAGAGAAACAAAACACAATTTCCTAAATTAATCATCTTGAACCAAAGGGTGCAAATCTTCAGCCACAGAAATAAAAGAAGCAAATAGGATTTTGATGAAACCAATTTTCAGCTCTGAAACCACTGGGATGACTCTAGTTTTTAGACATTATTTTGACCATGCCGTTGGCTGTTTTAATGTTCCTTGCATATGATTCTGTAGAGAGAGCTTTACACTCTTTTCTGAAGGGATTAAGGGTAAAGCTGTAGAAAAATGACCAGTTTGGCTGGAAAGATATGTCAGAATTCAGAGCTTCAATTTCTCTGCATTCACGGCTTTAATTTATTGTAGTTGACTTGCTAAATTTGGAATTGGATTTTCATTATCTAAATTGATTATTGTAAAGAAAGGAATAGGATAATTCTGCCAAGACTGGGGATTGTGGGTGAATCTTTGCTAAGGTCAGAGACAACTTTCTCTCCCACCTTTTCCCTATAGAGCTCTAATATACCCATCTGAATTGCCAGGCCATTACAGAACCCTAACCCATTTACCTTATTCTTCCAGTGAAAAAAGCATTTGAACAGAAAGAATATTGTAGACTACTACTTTTTTCTTCTTCTTTTTTTTTTTTTTGCGGTACACGGGCCTCTCACTGTTGTGGCCTCTCCCATTGCGGAGCACAGGCTCCAGATGCGCAGGCTCAGCGGCCATGGCTCACGGGCCTAGCTGATCTGAGGCATGTGGGATCTTCCTGGACCGGGGCACGAACCCGTGTCCCCTGCATCAGCAGGCGGACTCTCAACCACTGCGCCACCAGGGAAGCCCTGTAGACTACCCTTGAAATGAATTTATTAAACCCTCTACAGAACTTGGAATCCATTCAGTTTATATTTTAGAACCTTGATTGTGCATAGATGACTTCTTAGATATGAACGCTTACATGTATTTAGTTAAGTAGTTCTCCAGTTATTAGGGTGTGAATGAATAATTAATGAATCTTTTGAATCTGAGACTGAATATTAGTTGCATTTTTTTAGCATTTATAATCATTATTCTTGATTAGTGATACTGTCAGTGAGACTTATACTTGCATTTATTCATCTGGGCATAGTGGGGTTAAGTGATTGCAGGTTAACTTTATAATCTAGAGCTGAAGAAAAGGAGATTGCTCCTTTTATGCCAAATAAAAGCATAAGATTTGAACCTATGATTTTAACACCATCACTGCTAGAATTTAGCCTGGCTAAGAGAAGAAAAAATCAGTATTTGCAAGAACCTTCTCTGAGTTGTTGCAAATAGTGATACATAGGTCATCCTTGGTCTTGGAGATCATTGGAAAGAAATAAAATCTGGACAGCACTAATTTAGCTTTGGCCTGAGTTTTATAAAAAAAAAATTATATATCTCTGATTCAGTGTTATTATAAAATTTTGAATTCTGAGTATAGATGTGGAAACAGAACTCAGAATTGGGAGCAACCATCCCTCCCCAAACCAAACCGAAGCAAACCACAAAACAAACAAACAAGCAAACAAAACTATCTCCTTGAAGATGCTAATCCTTACTTATAGGACTATAAGTACTCTTAAGCGACCCCTAAAACAATTTGAGACAACAACAACTTTAGGGTAAATATTGATGTAAAAAGCTTCCATCAGATACAGAGATATGACAAAGATCTCTGGGGCTTTGCCAAGTGTCTATGGTGTCAATTATTTTTTAGCACGAGTTTATATATTAATAAAATATTCAACTCTTAAAGCAAGTTAACACAATTGAAATCTTGATCCAAGTTTTGTTAGTCCATTGGGGTAGTAAATCTATGAGCAGTAACAATAGGTCAGAATTAAACCAATCCCTAAGCAATCATTTGGAAAACTCAACAGCTAAGAAAATTCTCAGATCCTGTTGTACAATCCTCAAATCAAATCACTGAAACAGTGGAACTGCCAAACCAAAGAGCTGTAGTATCCAGAAACCCATCAGCTGAATTCATGTTCAATTTTGTTACCTGCTAAAAAATGCATTAATTGTGAGTCTGAAGGGAGGGATTTCCTCGCATTTCTACCATGTGGAATAAAAAGGTGACTACCTAGTTCCTCTTTCGTCAAATACTCACCTAAGGTTTTAACTTTTAAATTCTAATATGGCACTGTATTGCCTAATGGGCTATGTGAAGCATGAGAAAAAAAGAGAATGTTGCTATGTTGTTGAGACAAAGGCTTTTAGGGAAAGTAAAATTTTTAAACCTTCTTTTCTGACTTTCATCAGATATCTATCAAGAGCTCATCTTAAATTATTGGGGATTGTCTACCTTTCCAATTTAGATGTATACTTATAATGGCATCAGATTTATATTTAATATTAACTTAAAGTGAGACTCTTTTCCTTTATCTCTCTAAAAGCATTTTTTTCCACGTTACTGGCTATTTACTTAAAAAAGCATTTTTTTCCACGTTACTGGCTATTTACTTAAACCATTAGCTATAAACATTCCAAAATTATTCCTACTTGGAAAATATTTTCAAATACAATAAATTATGTAACATCTTAAGTGTATGGTATAGAAAAAAATGTAAATATATAATGCTTTTATAAAGAATTGGTATTCTCACAAATGCTATTTATTGTAAAACTGTAACTACTTAGATTCAAAGGGAAATACTGATTCTTATGAATTCCTTAATCAATTTAAAACAATTTCTATTAACTATTATTCCAACATACTCTTTTTTATTTTTAGGGATTAAACAATGTTATTGGTATAGACTTTGATTACAGAGAAGAATTTATCTATTGGATTGATTCTAGTCGACCCAATGGCAGTCGCATAAACAGAATGTGTTTAAATGGAAGTGATATTAAGGTAATTACTTATTACAGTGATGGGATTATTCAATATTTTATTTGTGTGGTTGAATTGAATAGAAAATGTTATTTAATGGTAATGATGCAACTCATAGAATGTATTAGGTTGGTTTGAATTTCATGTCTGTACAGTGTAGGTTAATATATACTTTAAATATGAAATTGGAGGTTTTTATCCTTATGTTTCATTATGACACTATTACTTGCAATAAGGTAAAAATCAAATTGAATAAATAAAATTTGAAACCTTATTCACAACCCTAGAAAATGTGATGGATGCTTAAGCCTTGAATGATTAGTGCCTGAGATTCGATTGTGTTGATTTATATAAAAGAAAATATTGACCCTGAGAATTTGTAGTTGAAAAAAATAATTATTAGACTGTAGATTGAACTTATAGCACTATTAAAATTAACTTGCTATAGATGGAATTAGTTGAATGCATTTGTGTAAAATCATGAATGTGCTGAGTAGGCAGCATCGTAATTAAACACGTGTCACCTTATAGATATGAACTACTTGGCACCATTTCTATGCTAACGAGTTTTAAAATAAAATTATTTGCACTGTATATATGTAGTAAAATGTATTATAAAGAAGTTCAAATTCAAGTAGATAGAACTCAATTACTTTAACGTTTTTTGTAGCCATCTATAATATTGTATAGAAAGCTTTGGTGGAAGCAATCAGTTTTGAAAATATTAATGAAACCTTGTAATGTATATATATATAAAATGCCAAAACAATCAGTAGGTTGGGTACAGGGAGTTCAGAATAACTGCTATTGCTTATTTTATATGCAGCATATTTGTGCATACAAAGCCTATATCCTTATTATATTTGATATTGACATAGGTTACAATTGAGCACAGCAGTTGAATGAGTATATTTTTACTTCCCTTTGGTTGGGTGAAATACTTAATGTATGTTCTTGCTTGTATTTTTTTCTCTCTTTGTAGTAGATAATTTAAATGGGGCAAGAACAGTTGGGGGAGTGGTGAATGCTATTGGTATCTCCCCAAGAAACTGTTATTAATAAATAACATCAATAAATTTTTGTGCTTGTGTGTCTCTGCCTGTGATAGAATTTTTGCCCAAAATTTTGAGAGGAGAAGGAAACTCTAATGAAAATGTGATAAACAACTGTGTAACCATCCAAGAGCCTTTTATTTTGGTGTTTTTTTCTTAAACCTTTATGGAATTTCTAGGGGTCTGATTACATATTGGGTAATTCCTCATAAACAAGTAAGTAATTTTATTAGGTAAATTGTTCTATGTTTTGTGCTTATCTAAATCCCATTTCAAATGTTTAAATACAATTCTGTATCTCTGAAAAAAATCAAGAAGCAATTGCTTAGTTCTTATTCTAGGCATCTACACTGTTAACTTTTTAAATTCTTATTTTGTTAGGTAGTGCATAACACAGCTGTCCCCAGTGCACTTGCTGTCGATTGGATTGGAAAAAACCTCTATTGGTCTGACACAGAAAAAAGGATCATTGAAGTATCCAAACTCAATGGCTTATACCCTACTATACTGGTTAGCAAAAGGCTGAAGTTTCCCAGGGACCTGTCTTTAGATCCTCGTGCTGGGTTTGTAACAAACATTGAAAATCTTAAATTAAAGATTAAGACTGTGGATTATGTCCAATATGGTAAATCCTGGTCTATAGATTTTAACATGGGAACCCATGAAAAGTGTAAATGTGTAGAAATTTTTATTGAGAAATCAAAAAGAGAAATGTGACTATAACAGGGATTTCCCTAGTGGTCCAGTGGTTAAGACTTCACCTTCCAATGCAGGGGCTACAGGTTTGATCCCTGGTTGGGGAGCTGAGATCCCACATGCCTCGTGACCAAAAAACCAAAATATAAAACAGAAGCAGTATTGTAACAAATTCAATAAATACTTTAAAAATTGTCCACATCCAAAAAACTTAAAAAAAAAAAAAATGTGACTATCACAAATTTTTTTAAGAAAAAAATTAAAGTGATGGGATTTTAGAGCAAGTATTTTTTTAAGGTTTAAACATAACTCTTTTTCTAACTAATCAATAAATGTATTGTTGAAATGAATAAAACATACAGACTTATCCAAATTCTAATGTGTTTAAATCTTGGAGGAAAGACAGGCGAAGCACAAACTCTTGGATCCTGTTTTGTAATATTTGTAGTAGTCATGAATAGAGATGATGTAATTCCCGAACCACTTTAGAGCAGGAGACTTAAATAGCATCCATGAATAATAAATAACAGGGTGCATTATCTATGCATTCAGAGGGAAAAGCATAGGGGGAATATCGGGAAAGATTCATATTAGAGTTGGGTTTCATTTGCATTTCTCTGTGAGAAAGAAGAACAAGTCATCATAAGGATCAAGGGCATCTGGCTGGATATCTCAGATGAGGGATGAACACACATTTAGGTGTCAAAAGCTGTTTGCTAAAGTTCTATAGATTATAACCATTATCATTCACTTTCAATTATGTTGTTTTGGTAGGTAGAGAAGGCATGTCTTTTTTTTTTTTTACACTACAATTTGAGTGATTACATACTCCAAAATGATCTCTGTAGAAGTTCAACCTATTGAACATGTTTGTTAAATTTGCTTTTTAAAAATAGGAAACATTTACAGTAACAAGTATTATGCTAGCTCTTGTGCTCTAAATTTTCTGCTGTCTAAATTAATTTCCCATCAAGTGTTTTACCAAATCACTGTTTTATCATGCCATATGCAATAATTAGATTTTGCTTCTTGTTAATAATTGTATCTCTGATTTTTGGTCTCATGTTTATAATTGGCAAAGTGATCATATCATAGTATGCATGGAGCTTGATTTTAAATATTAATTTGGGTAAAAGCAGTACCTAATAGTAGAAGACTTGTACTGTAAATACTACTCTGTTTCCAAGGTAATGGTTCAAGTTTTAAATTTTTGCAATATGATTATGTAACTATTTTGTTACCTTTTAAAATATTTTCTTTACCATAGTAACAGAAGAGTGTCAATTCTATTTTAACTGAAACAGAGTTACAAGAGCATCTGTTTCTATAGATGTTTCAAGAAATAATGGCCAGATATACTAAATTTGGCTATTGTCATTATTCATTCATAAGAATATGAATGTTTGTGTCCTTTGGTATTTTATCAGAAGATACTTATTTTAGTGTGTCCATTGTCCTTTTCTTCAAAATCAGTATGGCTATCTTAGCTTCTCATCCAATAATTTTCAAGATGCTTCATTTTCCAAATGAAAGAAACATTATCTGTTAATAAAAACAGTATTATGGAATTTCCTAGTTATAAAGCAAAAACTGTATGCTAGCATAGTGAACACAGCTGAATCTAGCTTTAAGTTTTATTTCTCCCAGGTTATGGTTATTATCCCATAAACTGACAGCAGTCTTAAGTTATCGTCAACATAAACCCATCCACCAAAAGTGTCAACTTAAACAATGAAGTACTAAATTATTGTAGATATTATGGAAGACTCCTTTGATTTCATTTTTAAATATTATTTTTTTATGATATGGAATGGCAGATTAGAACCCAAGAAACATAAAAATTAGATCTTTTTATGAAATAATTAAAGCCACATAGCAGATAAACAGATTCCAACAGATAAAATTTAATGACACCTTTTTTGTTCATACTGTTTTCCTAGTTCCCCAGAGTGAGACAATAGGGCAACTTGGATTTTAGCTTTTATGAGATGAGCTTCAGGGTGAAAATGCCATAGCTGTCTAAAATATTGTACAATCTTGCTTCAAAAATGGCAACTCAAATTATAGGATTAATAAAAATGCAATTGAACCTTTCTATGTCAGATTGCCATTGTGATTTGCATATGTTTTGAATATGCCAATACTACTGACCCCTCTTTCCTTGAGAAGGTGATTTCTGTCGCAATATTTAGTGAGGAATAGGGTAAGGATTATTTAAGGGAAGATAAAGATCATCGGAGTATCTAATGCAGTAAAGCGACTAAACATTTAGAAGGTAGCTTGGGGGTCCTTTCTTATAATGGTAGTATGCCAGTTGTCACAGTACCAATTTAGATATGCTGGTTAGTAAGAATGGTAAAGAAGATACAAGTAGATCATTTTCCTGGCTATTACATTTAAGTTCAGCTGAAATCCAATGATCCCAATCATTCTGTTATTGATTGGGAATCAATGTATTAAATCAATGTAAATAAATTAAAATTTATTTAATCATAAATTTTAGGTCATTAATATCATTTACATTTAAGATTTATAAAAGTTGTAATTTATACAGAAGAGACATAGATATAGATGCATTTTAAAGTAGAATAGAAAATATAATGTTAAAACTGTGCTGAGCATAATTTTATCTTTAAGATGTCACTTCAGCATAACAAGAAACCATTATGATAGACATTAAAGTAAATGTATGATATGACTGTTTAACAGAAAATAAATTCATCTGCTCATTCATTTATTCAACTCATATTTCTCTAGCATCTAGTGTATATCTGGCACTGTTCTAGGTATATTATAAAAATAAAAGGCACAACCCTTGTCTCCAAGTATTTCACAGTCCAGTGAGTAGGTAGATAAGCAAAAATTATCATATAATACAATAACTCATGAAGTGGAGAAAACAGAAAATGTTTCTATCTCAAATGGGGTCAGTGAAATCTTCCTGGACAAGACTGGTGAAGTAAGAATTAGCCAGGTTATGTGGTACATTTCAGAGCAGAAGTCATTTCAGGCAAAAAGAAGAAGCTTTATGGGAAAGCAAAGACACATAGGAAAGCAAGGCATATCCAAGGAACTGAAAATAAGTCATACGAAGGGAGTAAATTAAGTATATAAAATTGCAGAACTTTGATACCAGTTCACTTTACAGAGTAAAAAAGAGCTAGGGGTAAATCAGAATGTAATACAACACAACAACAAAACAAACCTTATGAGGCTTATGGCTTGGTCAAACAGGTAAATAGAAAAATGATTTCCGCAGAATATGAGGAACAGAGGAAAAGGGGCAGATATAAGAAAGGGGAAGGACCTACTGGGATTGGGGGTCCCATATAATAATAATGATGATGATCAATATCACTTCTATAGCATTTTATGAATTAGAAAACTATCTCTGTGCTTTATCCCTTTAGATGTTTGTACTGTTTACTCAGTCTCTAAAAAAGATATGAGTATTTTTATTATTATACTTTTAGTACAAGTAAGAACATTCAGCCTCAAAGTGGCTAAGTGACTTTCTCAGGATCATTTAGGTACTGTAATACAATATTAAACTGGGGATTTAATCCAGTTTCCAAATTTTGGTCAGCTCTTTTCCTTATTACATATATCACATTAGAGTTTCCAGTAACAAAGTTATCTTGGGTTGTGAGAAGGTTTTCCAAGAGCCATCCAAACACGGCATAAGAAAAAAAATACTTTTTTTTCCATTTTAACAATTTGCCTTTTTATAAAATTTTAAGTTTCTACAGATAATATGAGTTTTTTTGGAAATAAAGAAAACTGCCTAATCATTATAAGCATGCATTTTTTTTTCAACATCTTTATTGGAGTATAATTGCTTTACAGTGTTGTGTTAGTTTCTGCTGTATAACAAAGTGAATCAGCTATATGCATGCCTTATTTTTAAAACATATTTTTATTTATTTTCCTTTTCTAATAGTCTATTAGCAATATCACAAGAAAATAATACTGGGTTCTATTTTGACTTTGAAATACGTTTAATGAGAGTATGTCGAAGGACACTTTATATACTCAGAATCTCTATCCACTATTGTTAATATGGGTATTGGAAGTGCAAATACATTTGGAAAAGACATATTTTGTGCTTCTATATCTTGGCTGATGCTATTCTTACTTTCTACAATGCCCCTGTGCTTTTCCTCCAGTTAGAATAACTTCTTATTTTTTCAACAACAGCAAAAAATATCCCTTCCTCTGTGAAAGTTCCCCAATTGCGTCTCAGTAGCCACCACATATTGAACATGTAACATTACGTGACTATTATTGGTGTAAATGTTTCTCTCTCCATCTAGAAAGTGAATTCCTTTAACAGAAAGGCCATGGCTTAATTAATGCTTGTGCCTAACATAGAAACTGTTAAATTTACTGTTGAAGGTAGTAATAAATAGGCTACTGGATATACACAAACCATAGGATTGTAGTTTGCAGGGGCATTGCACCTGCATCTATGCAGAAACCAATTTATTGGTATGTAAACAACCTGCATGTTTCAAAGAGAAGAGTCATAACAAAGGGAACCTTTGTTGTGAGGGAATGAAAATCATATAAGGAAAGAAAACTCAGTTTTTTATTGCTGTGGGGAAAAACAGAAATATTTCATTAAGCTAAACAGTCACATTAAAAATCCCCACCTTTTTCCTACCAATTTTTAAGCCTATAATCCCATATTTAGGCAAAAACACACAGGGAATGAACATTAAAAATTAATTTTATAATTCAAAATCAGAAATAATTCCAACTGGAAGAAATTTCTCTAAATATGTTCCCTGAATTCAGAAAAAAAAAAGTGAAAACTGATAGCAGACTTCTATTTTAATTTGTTTTAAAGAAATAAAATGTATCAGATTCAACTATAAAAGACATCCTCAGGAATCACAAAAGCCTGGTTGTTATGGTTACAAGAAGACATTCTTTTATATGTTTACTCTTGGTTATAACTTACAGAATAGCTATTAATTGGAGCTGAGATTTTTCGTATGTGATCTTAGGTAAATATTGCATATTATATGGGTGAAATTTAAGACTCTCCTTTTGACATTTTCACTGAACTTTTCATTTTTCAGCTTTAATTATTTACAACAAATTTTTTACTTGGATAATATTTGGCAGGTTGTATTTTAGATGTTAAAATGACCAGAATGTCTAGTATGGGTTTTTTGAGAAACTTAAATGTATAGTAATGAGGCTTAATTATGGAAAAGGAAATGAAATTTAGTCATCGCAAGTTAGCTACCCATAAGGAGAGATGCACAGTACATTTTTATAATATTCTTCTAATTGATGGGTACTTAAATAGGCAAATCAGGTAGTAACACACATGATAAAATCCAGGCAAATCATGTAATAACATACACACAATCCAGATGCAGTAAGTAATTTATTAGCCAGTTATCACTAAACCAATATGAATGCATATATTGTGTAGCTAGTGCAAGTAAAATAATAATAGTTAATACTTGCTGAATACTTAACTACATGTTTATAAATGTTCCAATTTTGTTCCCTGTGTTCTCTCTTTTAATCCTTACAGAACTCTGTGAGTAGAAACTATTATTATCACTTTTGAACATATGAGTAAATCCAGGCTCAGGGGAGGCTAACTAAAGTGCCAAGTTCACATGGGTGGACCTGGAATATGAACCAAAGTAACCTGTTTTTAGGCCTTTTTTGCTTTTAAGACTCTGCATAGTGTTGCTTAGAAAAAAAAAAAAAAAGCTAGACAACATTATTAATGGAATATGAGTTTTATCTTAAATATAAAAAAATACATTTAAAAAAAGCCAGTCTATAAATCTAGAGACCTGAGCCCTTGTTCCAGCTTTATCACTATCTTAACAGACTAGCACAAAGCTCATAATATTTTATGGTCTCAGTTTGTCAGTGAAATGAAGGCCTGAAACTACATGATCTTCAAGACCTGTTGCAGTATTAAAATCTTTAAGTTATACTTTATTCTAAATTCTGAAAGAGATAAAAGATCATTGTTATCAAGAAATTTATAAGGTAGTTATGAAATAAGATTTTTCATGCTTTTTTCCATCTGGGTAAAATTGTCATTCCTTCTTTTGTGCCTCCATGGTAAAGTAGTTTTATCATAATATGCTTTAATTTTTTCATTTGTTTTACATTCACCTCTACTGTATTCACTGAGAGATCTTTGATGGCAAAAATCATATCTGTTTACCTCTGTGTTCCCAGTACTAAGCAATGTCTGACACATATTATAGCCTCAGTGAATCATTGTTTCAAGATATGTTTCTCAATCCACTTAAGCACGGCTTTGGGGTTTATCAGAGATGTTTCACCAACTGATTTATCAAGTTAGGTTCTCTGATTCTGAAGCCTGAGAACCTACATCATTACTGCTTTGTGGGTTCCTATGTGCATGATATATGTGTTGTTCAGTTATACATGTGGTAAAGAAATTCTGTAGACCGGAAGGGGCTAAAGCACAGTTTCCTAAAGTGTGTTTCCTGTGAACTGCTCCAGGAAAAGAAATTTAGTTACCCAAAGCTATGTGATAAAAAAAGGATATTTTAGCTCCCTCTTAGAGAGTCATTATATCATATAGCATATTAAAAGCTCTGAAAAATCCTATAATTAACAAATGATGCTTACTTTGCTTAACAAACCATTTCTCAAATATATATAATCTTGTAACCTACCTTGAAAAACATGAACTGACACAAATCAGAGAAGAATTTGTGGAGAACAGAGGGGACACTATGAATAACGTCTGAATCATAATATCTGTATAATTGAAGAGGCAGGAGCAAGGCAAATGATACGATAAAAGCAAAAAAGTGAAAATGTAGGACTATAAATACTCCAACTAGACCTCGGTTCATACATTTCAATAGTGGGAAGTAAATTGGGAAAGTCTGTGTCTAATAATGAAGAATTTGAGTGCCAGGGTGAGGATTTCAGGCCTCAAACTCTCAGTGAACTTATTGGGAGTGATGTAACAGATGTCGGACTCCATGAAATATGCTCTTCCTCTTCTTTGTGGTATCTTGGTTCAAGATGATGATAAGATTAGCCAAATAAAATGTTCAGAATACAACCAAAAGATATTTGCTATTACATGGAGCTCAGACCATTTGAAATTCATAATTAATGACCTCAAAAACATTACTATTCACCTCTAAGAATCTGCAGTACTTTGTTAATAGTACTGCAGATTTAATGGAGGAAATTATTTTTCACTTTTGGAATTTACTTAATTTTATATTATTTTAATTAACTTAAATTTAAAGAGTCACAATTGGCTAGTGGCTACCACACTGAACAATGAACATTCAAGAAAGTATAATGTACTTCTCCGTAATTCATTTTGAATTTTTCATAGGTAAAACACAAAAGAAAAAAAATATTTAGATAGTTTTATTCCTCTAACATTATAGATGCATTTTGAAGGTTTACCTCTTTAGTTTTGGGCATCTATTATTTGTTAACACTTGCAGAAATGTTATATACATATGAGTTGTATACTAAAGGAAACATGTTTAAAATTATATGGATATTTCAAAGTGTGCTACATGTTTTAAAAAAAAGCATAAAAGTTTGCATTGAAGTATGCTTCTTACAAGCTGCAATCTAGAGAGATACAAGAATTAATTTGGGAATAGCTAAGCAAATAAGAGAAATACTGTAAGATATTTTTCTCCCTGAGTGTCTGTAAACAACGTGGCTACTGATTTTCTTTTCTAGGTATTTATATTGGATTGACTGCTGTGAGTATCCTCACATTGGACGTGTTGGAATGGATGGAACCAATCAGAGTGTTGTCATAGAAACCAAGATTTCTAGACCTATGGCACTAACAATAGATTATGTCAACCATAGACTCTACTGGGCTGATGAAAATCATATTGAATTTAGCAACATGGATGGATCTCACAGACACAAAGGTTGGTCCCATAGCACAAATGATTCAGTATTTCACCAGTGCATAAAATACTCATTTAGAAAAAAAAAAAATATATATATATATATATATTTATTTATTTATTTTATATACTTTCATCAAATACATTTCTTAATTTAAGATTACATTATTATATTCCTTTGTGACAATATTGGTAAATAAGAATTAGATATATTTATTCAGACCTTCTATAGTCATACATAAAAATCACTTTGACATTGTCAATGTTTTCTCTAATTGTACTTTTCTAAATAGTTTTTATAGTAAAAGAATGATATTTTTATAAGTTAATATATACATATATCCTAATTGAACTGAAACAGAATACTTGCTTATAAAAATAAGGTTATTATTGCAATCTGATAGGTTTCTTTTTTTAAATACTAAGTGAAAGTATAATTCTTTAAAGACAGTGAAGTAATATTTAAAATTTATGTTAGACTACATACATGATTAAATTTATTGTTATGTAATCAACAGCATCAACAAAAAGTAACATGAAAAACAGCTTTCAAATTAGAGTAACGTTTAGGAAATGATTTGAATATAAATTCTATAGGTACTTTATTTTTCTATTTTTTATAACTCTGAGTAGATTATAAGACTCTAAATATAAAACAAATGAAGGAAGCAATTTGATATGGGGGAAGTAATGCTAGAATTAGGGATGGGCAAAAAGTCTTAGAGGAAAAGAATAGCTGAGGATGAGGGAATTAACAAGAGCAAAGGAGAAGAACATAATAAAAAAGAATGGGATCCAGGTGAAGATGACATGAATATAACAGAAACCACAAACAATTCATGAACACTCAAAATATTTCAGATGCAGGTAGCTTTTTAAAGATTAAGTTTTTCCCAGAATGAAGAAGAGGAACAAATTTTTATTAATCTGTAGTGACCTAATGTCACCTTTGTTATTAGGTGTTTTCATCTTCAAATATCTTGTAAAGTACTGAGAGAGTACTGTAAAGTTTCACTGAGAGATCCCAAATAAAGTACAAGTTTCACTGAGAGATCCCAAGTAATGCCATACCTTTGTATGGCTTAGCTTAAGAGATTGCTTTCTTCTCTGGCAGTAAACTTAGATCAAAACCCCTGGAAGAAGGAAAGAGGTGAAATGACAAGGAAGAGAGAATTATTGATAATTTAATCCTGTCAGGTGAAGCCCTTCAAATGTATGCCAGTGTAGAGAAGAATGAAGCCACTGAATTTTAAAAAATTAAAAACTAACAGTGGGAAGGGGCAAGTGGAATTAGGGGATTAAGAGTTACAAACTCCTATGTATAAAATAAAACAGCTACAAGGATATATTTTTACAGCACAGGGAATATAGTCAAAATTTTATAACAATTTTAAATGGAGTATAATCTATTAAACTATTGAATCACTGTGTTGTACACCTGAAACTAACATAATATTGTAAATCAAGTATACCTTAATAAAAATAAATTTAAAAAATAAATAATAAAGGAGGTATACATCACTGAAGTCACATCACTCGTTAACTCTGCCCAAGTTTCTCTCAGTTGTTGTTTAAATAAATATGTCTAACTAAAAATGCCAACAGAAAGCTTTTAGAGGTGCTTTTTTAAGGGTGGGAACATTGAAGTATGACAAGTGTCCGATGAGTCGCTTTTTTAGGTGTTGGCATTCCAATTATAAAGAAACTCATCAGGATGCAATTGGAATGAAGAGTTATTTACAGATCACTTTAGGGTTTTAATTACAGCAAAAGCAATGTTGTCAAATCAAAATTACACTTAGCATTCAGCAGTTATATCTCCTTTGAAGAATCAATAATGAAATGTTCTGCAACTTTTGTAGATGATATAATTGAGTTTTATTGTAGCAATCAGTATTTTCCCCACAAAACCATTTTTAGCATGTATTTTTAGCGTGCTAAGTTGTTGTGAATGTATTACTTTGTGCTAAAATTTCACTGTACAATAAAATTTAAGCAATTTTTGGTTAGATAGTTAAATATTTAAAATATATTCTAGCATCAAATATTTGCCTATTTTTGTTTGAGCCTTTTGTTTGAATAACAAAAACTAGTTAAAAATGTCTGTTAGAAACTATTGATTCCATCCCCTCCCCATTATTTTAAAATTATGTCAGATATGTGGATGACTAATGCTTTGAAAACTTAATACAAAATTGAATGCATGTAAATGAAGTGTCTTTCAGTCACAGTACTGGTGATGACTTTGGGTAGATGGACATAGATAGCAAGAAGTGAAACTAAATTTACTGAAGAGTAAAATATTTGGCTGAAAGATATTCAGGTATGATGTTATTAACATTTAAAAATCTGATTTTTGAAAATACTTTGTGGCTCAAGGGGGTAGAAAAGGAAAGTAAAAGAGTTCCTGCCTTCAGAAATATTTTCTCCTGAAGGCTTTTTCAGAAAGACTAATGAAAAATTCACTAAGTGTCTTATTAGGCATCTGTCAATATCTGAATGCAAGCCAGTAATTACCTGGTAGTTACTAATGAGCTACTAACTGTACACAGCCTGGCTTATGCGAATTTCACAACCAATGAAAAAAGAGTCATTCATTTGCAATGTCTGTAAAGAGGAATAGGATTTTTTTACTCCTTGCATTGTCCCCATAAAGACATAAAAAAAGCTGTGGTTTTCTAGCTGCATATTTGGAGGTGGAAAATGAGACTATTATAACATTAGTAACTTTTGTATTAGTTTGGCCACTGACCTCTCTTCTCTCTTAACCAGACTAGTATTATTGTTCTCATTTATTCTTTTTATTAAAACTAGAGCCAGAGCTCATCAAAAGAATGGGGTATGCCAGTCATGACAAAGTAATCTGAGAGTATAAAGTGTGTATGAAAATTTCAGAATTACGTTTTTCTTTTAATAAGTCAAAGTTTAATAGTGGAGAAAAAACTAAACCATGAGTATCACTTTACAGTTTAGAAGGTTTTTTCCCCCAAACATGTTGTGGTTTAAACCATACAGCATTTCCATAAATGAAGCATTATTTTATTACTTGCCCAGCCTAAGAATTTCTAAAAGTTCTGAATTCTGTGCCTAAGCGATAGATCAGATTACGTCTGAGGACCATGTAACTGGAAAATTGCTTGAGAATTTACATCTGTCTTTCTCTGCTACCTCTTCTACCCCAACCTACCTTCTTAACAAGTCCAAGCACTACATCGTAAAATTTTAAAAAAAGAGAATTAGTCAGTTTGCTATCTTGGGAACATTTAAATGCAATCTTAGTTACATGAATCTTCCCCTAATACCTGTGTATATTATTCTACTGGTTTTTACTCCAATAATTATATAATAATATGATATAATAATACTGTAGAATAGTATGCATACTACTGGATAACTGAGAGAGACAGTTAAATCACAGTTTCATTGTTCATTTTTTAAATTTCTCTGATTTCTTTTTTTTTAGATCTTTCCATTCATTCCTTCATTCATTCAACAAACATTTACTGTTGTCTCTTTCTGTGTCATGCATTATGTGAGGCCCTGGAGTTACAAAGCTGAATAAGTCCCTGCCTTCAAAGCACCTATAGTTTAGTGGGGGGAAGAGACTGATATGAAGGTAAAAACATAAATTAGATTGGTATTAGCGATATATGTACAGTATTGCCAAAATGCAGGCTGGATTAGGGAAGTGTTTGGTGAAGTGAAGGGATCTTTGAAAAATCTGAAAGATGTAGGACAAGCTCTCCATATGGGGAAATGAAGGAAGGATTCATCACACAGAGGGAACAGCATGTGCAAAAATGTAATAGAGTCTTGAAACAGTATGGGGTTTACACAATTTGTAAACTGGAAGTTGTGTAAGAGGAAGATAATGACACTAGATGAACAAGGGCAATTTGGGGCCAGATTGTGACAGGCCTTCTATGTTAAGTAATTTGGAATTTATCATATAGGTCATAGGGAGACACTGATGGCATTTAGTTGATAGAGTGATAGTATTAGATTTGACAACAGCATGGAAAATGAAAGACCCTGGAAGGGCAACCAATTTAGAGGCTGTTAAAATATTTTAGGAGAAAACACTTGAAGTGATTATAGCTGTGGGAATGGGGATAAAGTGTTACATTCAATAGTTATTTAGCAGAATAAAGAGGAAAGATCTGTAAACTTAAAACAGTAGAAATATTGGTGGTTGAGCTGCAAATATTAAGTGAATGATTTATATTATTATCTACTTAGCCAGGGGGAAATAACTCACAGTTTGGATAACTTATGAATTTCAAATATATTTGTACATTTTTTAAAGAAATAAAAAGTACCAAACTAAACATAATTTAGAGATTCTTCTTGAAAAGCTCTGTCTTGATGAGAGGTACATTTATTTAACAAAAGGGTCAACATCAAAGAAATTCTAAGGATATGGTTAAACATTCTTTATCATATATTTACCTAAAAAGCCTTTCTGAATACCTGATAATTTACCTAGAAGAAAGATTGCAAATGAGTAAATCTCTCTCCTCCTACTATTCCTTGAGATATAAAATAGGTCCAGTGAGAAACTTGGCATTTCAAAGTGTTCTCCAGATTGAAATGCTCAGTTTTTAAGTTTAAATCTGTCTTTATACAGAAACAGAATGATTCTAAATACATTCTAAACACAATGATTCTAAATAATAATATTCTTCTTGTAGGCCTATATTTTTGGGACTGATTTCTTACCACTCCCAAACCACAGTCCTCCTCAGAGAATTTTAGGCTTTGATGTTGGATAAGAAGTTCTAAAACTTTGTTGGAGCACAAATCTTTGAGTAAAAGGATTTTCTCAGACTGGAGAAAGAAAACCCTTAGCATCTTAAAAGAAGCTTGGGGAACCTAAGGATGAGGGTGGGTTGGGGTGGGATCCACTGTCAGAAAGCTTTTTCACCCTGAAATGTATGTGTAGCTTCACTGGTTCTCAGTTGCCTCATCATAGAAATAAGGGTATTGGAAAAAATGGCATCAAAGGGGAATTCCAGAACTAAAATTCTAAGTCTCTCAGTTAGGTGGATCACTTTAGAATTTTTGCCAAATCCCAAAGTTTTAATTTCAGGTTAGTCTCCAGTTTAAGCCTGTGAGGGGTTGAAAATCTGTAATAACCAGATTTATTTCTTTAATTAAAATCTCAAATCACCTATCCAGTCCTCAGTTCTCCCTGATTATTACTGCAAAAGTTATTAATATCTTTTAAAGTTGAGTACTTGTGAACTTACCAAATCAATGAGAGAAGAAAACATATGTTCTTGAGCATGATGTTGTATTAGATGTTTTGCATGTATGATTTATTATTATCATTGGCTTTCAGTGGAAATTTTCTTAGCTTAATACTGTGGTTCCAAGAACTGGAACCATCCCCTTATAAACTCATACTTTTATTAGAAGCCTACTGTGTTCAAGAAACTGCTTGATGCAATACATGCTTTTTTAGCCATTCCATCAGTGAACACTATGAGAAGTGTCATTAAAGCCATTTTGCAACAAGGAAATAAGTTTAAAGAGATTAACTAATTTGTCCAAAGTCAAATAGCTCATAGTTAGAATTTGAACCCAGATCTAACTGGTTCCAAAGCCTGTTCCATTCTCCACAAGGCCCCCTTGTTTTTGAAAAGATGACTAACTGAAGATTTTCTGTCTGCTCGTTATAGTTTCTAATAGCAACAGTTACAGCATAAACACACACCTATATGTATAAAGGTATATCTGTACTTGAATTTTTTCAGATTAATGTAAATAGTAGACATAGATAAATTGCAAAATATATGAGAAATAAATAAACAAAAACTTAAGCCATTAGAACATAATTACTGTATATAAAAGAGTATAGCTCATTAAATCCAGTTTTTTTGTGTGTTTGTTTATTTGAAGGTGTGAAGAGAGCAATCATGTTGCTTAAAAATGTACACCTTGCTTTAGTGGGACATTTTGATATTTCTCTTTGCTCTTTCCAAACTAACTTTATCTCCTGCCTATGGGAAAACTTCTAATCTTATTTGAAAATTTATGTCACAGAATTCCTGAAATTTGAACACAGCAAAGATCCTTTGTTATTAATTTTATGCATCCTGAAAGTATAGCCTTCTCTAATGAAATGTTTATAAAATAGGTTACATTTTATAGACATTTCTGAGAAAAATTTCAGCCCTAACTCTGCATATCTTGCTTAACTTAGAGATTTTGTTTTCCATTTAATGAAAAGAAAATTAAATACCAGAAAATTATATTTAGATCACAATTTCATTCTGACTGCTTGTATCAAAGCACCTAAATTCAGATTTATTTTTCCTCATATTTTGTGAGTTGCCATTGAACTTGAGATAGAGAGGTAGTTTTTTGACAAAATGACTGAAAATACTGTGTAAACTGTAATAACAAAAGGGTGAGCTAAGAAAAACATTGCTTGACCTTGAGTTTTAAAATTTATTTCTTCTAGTATTTTTTTTTCAGAATATTCTTCGAGTCACTGAATGACTTAACCTTGTGTTAAATCAGTCAGCCATGTACATATTTTACCCAGCACACTTGAAAAATATACACTCATAACTGCTAATTTCTCAGAAAAGTAATCATTGGGTATGATTCTAAACTATAACTTATCACTGAACTTTTATTTTGTGGAAAAATTCTTTAAAGTTTCATGCTATTATGTTGACTATGACTCTTCATTTGTTTCTATACTCCTAGACCTGAAGATACTCATATTGAAGTGTCAGTATTGTACTGACAGTCCAACACTTTAGTTTGTTTATTGCTCTGGGAATCTAGTTTGTGTTGTGAGGAGGCAGTTCTGTGCTTCGATTTAAAATACAAATCATAACCCATGCAGTGATCATCTAATCAACGTTGGGAAAAGAATCCAGATCTCAGCATGCTACTGGTGAAATAGCAAAAATATATTTAGCCGGTTTTGTTCTAAGGGGGAAAAACACACTGAAAAAGACAAAGGGAGTACTTTGTGCTCACGTATCCTGAAAGTCAGTAGCTGTTGCATTTAGGTCTTTAGAAAATGTAAATATCCACCAAAGCCCACTGAAAAAAGAGAGAGAATCTAATAAACACCACCATCCAATTTTACAATATTCTAGAGTGTTTCTTTCTTGGTAAGATAATGCATTTTAGTACTTTTGAAAAAAAATTTCCTATCATTCACAGTCTGTTACAAACAGTTGACTTCACAGGCTATTTTATGCCAACGGTGTTGATGTGCTGCTGTTTACAATACAATAAAAGTTAATGGAAGGGAGCAAAATAAAATTCAGTTACTATAGAAATGTTCCTGAACCAGTCACATAAATTGAAATTAACTGCCATTTCTGAAAAGTTTTAGAATTTCAGTGTCAATCATATCTTTTATTTTTGTCCCTTGAATAGAACATGTTACGTTAAATTGTGTATATGTTTAAACAGGTTATTATTTTGCAAATGTCACATGCGTTCCATATACTTTTTAAAATATAAATTTAAAATATTACCCTCATATGAGTTTTCAGCCACTTTCAACAGTGTTATCCGTCCCAAATATGACATGGTGCAGCATTGGGAATTAGTAGCTTTAGTTTTTGGTTAGGTTATTTGCCACACTATAGTTCAAAGTTCTTATCCACAAAATAGGACTTTTAATCAATCAATGATTTTTTAACATTTCTTAAAGGAATTGACTGAGGTTGGGACTGGGGGAGAGGAGGACTATTCAATCAATTCACTCACTTATCCCTGGTTATTCCTAGGACTACTAGAACACGTGTGAAAATGCTTGTAATATGTTACACTCTTTTCTGTTTTTATTCTAGAAGCATATTTATAATTATAGGAATGTGGGATGACCAGATACTAAATTCATGTAAATGGCTCTACTTGATATCTGTTCCAAAGGCAAAGGGCTTTTCAAAGTCTTCAGCTTTCATTAGGACACTCTAACAAATACATTCCTAATGCATATGTATGTAGAATGTCATAACTTATATTTAGTACTGATGGTCAGCTCTGAAAATACATTTCCAAGTATCTATGAAGGTTTGTATCACCAGTAGAAAAGTCCAGAGAGTTTCAAAGCAACTGGAATATATCTTTACCAAGTGCATGAAACAGTGTTGTTTTGTTTATTTCAGAGATTGAAGAGCAGTGTCATCATCAAGAGACGATATTTATAGGCACAGTCTAGTTTTCAAAGTAAATGAACTATAATTTACATTGTAAACTTATAAATACTGCTATTCATTAGCAGAAATACTCTTTTTAGGTATTAAATATGAAAGTGGCCATATATGACCTTATATTATGAATAATTTAAAGATATGTGAGGGAAGGGAAGGGATTAAATTGTATGAAATTGAATATTCCTAATCTGTGTAGAGAGTGTATATGATTTGAGGTGACAAGGTAGACAAAAAAAGGCAAGGAATACCAGAAAAGGGTAGGCAAAGGATGCCTTCTGCCTTTTAATAATGGCTTTAATTTAAAGAAGAGCTCTAAATAATTTCTATATTTTGCCATCATACATTACATTTATTTCAAAAAGTTTCACATTTAAGTGTCCCAGTGTAAACTACTGCATTAAGGAAGGACGTGTAACTTTTGTCTGGACATTTGATCAGTGTCAGTATTCCAAAGGCAGCCTCATATAATAGACGCTCAAGTAGCATCAGCTCATATCTGCTATGTACTCTGACATATGCTGAATGGAAGACCTTTATTTTTCCTCCTCTTCAAGGTTTCAGTGATGGATGAACTTTTTGAAAGATCATACTTTTTATTGGAAATAATAACTTTTGAACATTTTATCATCATGTTTGGTGATGTTGACTATTCTTAGTGTTTCTACCATTTGATAATATTTTTATTGATTTTGAACAATGGATTTTGGATCCATATGCCTGAAATTTTATTTGTAGTACTGTTTCCATTAAGCAGGGTTGTATTAAAGAGTAGGCAGGAAAAAATGTTCATGTAGGCAAATGTTAAATGGAATATTTTGTAGCCTGTTGTAGATGGTTCTGAGGAAATTAGTTTTAAAAAATCTTCTGCAAACAGTAACACTGAAGGGGATGCCCAATTACGGACAAAGAACAAGTGTTCTTGGCACTAAGGTTACATAAAGCATACTCTTTTTGATGGGGCGTTTGTAACTAAAGCTACTGACTCAGCAGTCATTCTCTGGAAATTAGTATACTATGGCCATTTTCCCCTCCGCGCACTCTTCTCCATTACTCTCTATAAACTAGAAACCATTATTCACCCACGTACTCACCACGGTCATGAATCTTCCACTTTCTTGACATGTTACATCACTTTCTTCCATAATCTAATTTTATCATCTGTTACGCTCCTTTTGTAGCCTTTGATTAATCTCACCTCATTTTTTGAATGCTAATTGTTTTTCTTTGTTTTATATATTCCTTTTTGGTTTTCATGTTCTACTACTTTAATTCCTGGCTTCTCGACATACCGTATTGTAAATTTGACTTCTAGAAAGATATCAGGGAAAATTGTTAGTGTCAAGGTCTCTCAGAATAGAGGATTAGTGAGGATCCTGATCTTCTCTTCTGAAGACAGAAGTTTCAGTCAGGCTAAATAGTTTGCACAGTACTGCCTAGGGAATGGGTGTCATTGGTGGTTTTTGATCAAGGAAGAGAGATGCGAGATAGAAGAAATATTGGAAATATTTACTGGAGGGAGTTCTAGTTATTCTATCTTTGCCTCTTTGCCATGCTCTGTATGCTAGAAGGCAGACTTCTGTGGACTGCATCACCCCGGCTCTTTTACCTTCCAGCCTCAGATTGGATTTAAACCATGGGAAGCATTGGCAGGAGATTAGACAGAGGCCAGAATATTTATTTATCCCCTTTCCCTCTATGACCAACTACAGTGGTTTAGCAGTGGTTGAGTTCCTCCACCAAATGCCATCTGCTTTTGGTAGGTGGCTCTTTTTCCTTAGCTACAGCTTTCACCAGCTTCTGGTATCAGATCTAGGAAAGAACTTTAGCATCGGTTCCTTAGCTACACCTCTTTAAATAATTAAGAGAAAAATAATATAACCAGTTGCGTACATAAGGCTGACTTATTTCAATTAAATTCTTTTCAAGTATCATTTAAAAACGTGTTCTCTGTTTACTACAGGAAGCTTGGCTGATACAAAAAAAAGGTTGGAAGAGTTTAAAAGCAATGAGAAAAATTAGACTAATTTTGCAATTTTTCAGGTGTGAGGGAAGGTGAGACTACTTGGGACAATGACACCAAGAATAAGAAAAATGGGAGAGTCTTAAAATGTATTAAAAATCAAAAGATGATAGAATTTAATATTTTATTTGATATGCTTATTAACTTTAAAGTTTTAGGAGATTGTTTCCAAACTGTCAGCCATAGAGTGAGGGTCAGGTTGACTTTACTGGATCATTCAGGTGTTCCAAACAATACATAAATTCTTTATAACTAAAAGAAAAAAAATCAATATTCAAGTTACCCTTATCTTGATTCCTTAATAAAAATAACTACTGAATTTGGTGGTTGAACTTTGTTATTCTTTTGAAAATATTTATAATAATTTTAAAATAACAAAATTAAAAATTGTTCCATATAATATTTTAAAATGACATTTACATCCTTGAAGTAAATCTTTGAGAAAAATCAGAAAAAAATATGGCATTAGTTGTAAAATTTCTATTTAAGTACTAACCCACTGGGCAAAGCTATGTTGAATCTGCCATTATCCCAATGTAATATCTTACCCAAAACACCAACTATAAGATTTTAACTCAAAAAGAGATGAGTACTATGTCATCGGTGCATTCTGTTCTTAAGTATTTAAACTAGGTTAGTCCCAAATATACAATTAGATTGGTATTATCCAGGGATATACTTGTTTAGCATGATAAATGATATCCCCAAAAATGAATAATCAAGAGTATTGTAATAGAGTATCTCTAACTGTGAGGCAACAGTTAAGCTGAAAGCATATTCTGGATTTCCACTTTTTCTATTTATCATAATTACTAGGAACCTTACCAGGGTAGCATCCCACTTGACTAAAAGAGAAAAACTCCACAAAGAGTATTTCTTCTATTTATTTTTTGCCAAATATCAACTCCTTTCTTCTGATACATATAGTCTATGAAATAAAAATTAGGAGCCTAGTGCTTGAGTGGAATGCTGGAAACAGTACAATAAATACCGCTGTTGTACAGAATAGAGGCCTAACTACAGAAAGCAGCTTTAAAATAGGTTTTAAATATATAATAAGTACCTGTTAAACTGCAGCCCACACAACTGTTCTGTTTTTAGTGTCGTTTTTTATGTCTGCTGAATACCTGTGAAATGAAAGTTTTCCTACATTTATTTTTTGCATTTTTCTTTTAATCATACAAAGGCAGTCTTATGTATAACAGGGGGCCATATTATTTTCCTCTTAAAAAAGGATAACCATTATCATTCTGAGAAAACATTGACTACTTTTTCCATAAACTCAACCATGTCTTAGTAAGAATTTGTGTTAAATATTTCTCACATATAACATCACATTTCATGTTTATATTTTATATATATTTTGTCTATTTTGTCAGCTCCACTAACTGCCAAATTACATTGCAAGATTAATCTTTTTTGTTGCTCTGTAATATATGTATGTATATATAATACATGTATGTATATATTATGCATATATATATTACAGATATGTTACATATGCACACATACCTAATACACACGTGTATATACACATATAGATGTACATATATACATATATAAGGTGAAAATAAGTATATAAATAGAGATACAACCAAAAGTAAGCAATTTTATTTTTCTCATTCTGAATCAGGAACGTTTCCCATACCAAAATATATAATGCTTTGGCTCGGAACATCTCATTTACTCCCAATGTAGGTTGAACTCTTTTGTGTTGACAGAAAAACAAACACAGCATCCATTCATCTATACTTATCATTTATCAGTTACCATATCGCAGTTTTTTCACAGAAACTTAAGCAGATAATCAAATAACTCTCATAAGGAAATTTTAGGTCCTAAAGAGGAAATGAGGCATACTGCCAAGATATGAGTCAAACCCCAGAAAAGGTAATATGTAAAGATTCTTGTTTGTTTGTTTTGCTCTCTTTCATTTTACTTGATTTTTATTGGCATTGGTCATGGTGTTAGGGAACACGTCACTATCTCTTAGAGAGTAGCTTGTTGGAGCCACTATAGTGTTACAGATGTATGAGACTAGATTTCTTTTGGTTAACATAGTTGGTGTTTTTACTTCATTTCTTTTCTCTAGAAGGAATACTCTGGTGGTTGTGTTTGATGCTTGCTGTTTGGGAAATAAGTATGTTTACCAAATGAATGGGCTTGGAATAGGCTTGTATAAAGATACTAGTGTTAGTCCTATTTTTCTTTGTCAGTATCAAATAAGGAATTGAATCAAACAGATTCAATTCCTGGGAAAATGGACTAATTTTCTTCACTTTAACCTGACTTTTCTACATTCTTTGTACATCCAGCTATGTGCCAAAATTAAGAGTTCATTTTTCTGATCTCTATACACTTATATTGATTACCTGATAACAGGTTTCTGGTGGCCAATCACTACAAACTTAGAGATAGCAAACTTGCCCTGTGCTTAAATTGTCTCATGTCTGAAAATCATATACAGTGTAATTGCATTCAAGTAATTAAATAAAATGATTTTCACATGGAGCTTATGAAATTAGTCCCATTGTTTTATATACTTGTATTAGTTTGCTAAGGCTACCACAAACTTGGAGGATTAAGCAACCGAAATGTATTTTCTTAGTCCTGGAAGCTGGAAGTCCCAGATCAAGATGTTTGCAGGTTTGGTTTCGCCTGAGGCCTCTCCCTTTGGCTTGTAGATAGCTGTCTTCTTGCTGTGCCTTCACCTGGCCATTTCTCTGTATGTGCATACCCCTGGTGTCCCTCTCTTCTTGTAAGAGAAGTTATATTGAATTAAGGTCCCACTCTGAAGACCTTAATTTAATCTTACTTACTTCTTTAAAGGTCTTATCTTTAAATACAGGTATATTGGGGTCTAGGGCTTCAACATATGAATTTTGAGGGGACACAGTTCAGTCCATAACCACACTTTACCTTACTAGGATGGCTTTCTTAAAGGCTAGTAGGTAAAGTGGCAAAGAACTCAGCAGCCAGCAAATCCGATTTAGATTCAAATACCAGCATCTTCATTTACTAGTTTTTTCCGTCTTCTCTGGTCAAATTACTTGTTTTGAAAATCTTAGTTTTCTTATCTGAAAGTGAGGTCAACTGTTTCATGATAGAGTTGTTTTGAGTATTAAATTAAATAGGTGTACAAAGTTGATACGTTGCTATGGGGTTTCTCAATCTCAGAACTATCAATATGTGGGCCTGATAATTCTTCCTTCTGGGACCAGAATGGCCTCCCCCACCCATTAGAGCCAAGGGCCTACTTTCTGGCACCCATGGGCTGAATAAATGTCAGCTCTAGTTATTGAATAGTTCAACAGACTGTGCTATTTTTGAGATGCTAATAGGCAAGTTCTTACAATAACTTCACTTTTTGTACAGAAGCTAATTGAATCTCTGGTGGACTGACATTATTTTAAAGTGATGATTAATTTTTGAATCCCTATTTAATGATATAATTACTTGCTTGGCATGTAAGGAAATCTGAGTTGAATGTTTCTGAGACTTTCAATTTTTTCTGAGGATTTTTATTTTATTTTGAAAAGTTTCAAACATACACACATGTTGAAAGATTGCTGTAATGATCACCTATTACCAAGAGTCACCCAATTGTTAACATTTTACCACATTTGTTTATCTTTCTGGGATGAATTTATATAGTCAAAGGGGGAGAGTGGGCATAGTTTGCATAAATAACTCAGACATGATTCATTCTGGTAAAATGTATTTTTCATCTTTCTCTATTCAATTCTACTTATCATTGTGGCAATGGGCTCCATGTCTGGGAATTACATGCATAATTCAGTTTGAAAATCTGCATCAAAAGTGCACATCTGGATTTTTCTTGATTTTTTTATATCCTTCATATGCATAGTATCTCTTCTGTGATGGATTTCTGGCTAGGCACTACATTATTTATAGTAGTCAATGGCTTAAAGTGTCACCCATTTGAAGGAGTCTTAACTCTTTTATTTCTATATTTTCTGAGTCATAGTGAATTCTCTGATCACATTTGGCCCATCTGAGTAAAAATAACAAATTGGTAGATTTAAAATTTATACTTCTAGTTAACAATATAAATTTACCCAGCATCTTAAAAATAAGGCTGTAAACCTCCCTAGAAAAAGTGAGTTATATTTTAAATTTTGATAGTTTTTCAGTTACTGCTGAATGAGGAATATGCCAAACATAAATTCTGTCATTATGTTCTAATATATAAAAAAGTACATATTACCTGAATTATAGTACCTTTTCTCATTAACGAACATTTTGCAGAATTTTTAAAAGTAGATCTAAAAATTTATATAGAGAAATATATTGGAATGTTTGTGTAAATTAGAGAATTTCAATTTTCTTTATTTACTGCTTTTTTTAAAAAAATTGAAGAACCCTCTATCACATTTTAAAATTATTTAACTCCAAACCACCAAACAAATTTATTACATCTTATTTACCAGATAGGACCCTGGAATCTCTTGAAAGAAAAATTTACATTTGTGAAGCTCAATCTACTGTTTACATTTAAACCCAGTCCTCTAATAAATGTATAATTATAAAACAATTTTAATCAGCAACAAAGCAGTTTTATAATTGTTAAGTCTGCATGATGCATTGTTATTTGTCACATTTATATATTTCTCCATCCCTATCCCAGCTTATTTTGCAAGCAAAACTACTCATAAAATCTCAGTGACTAAAATGGTTAATAGTAGTCTTATAGTCACTCTGTCTCCAGGTAGATAGACATTTCATCCTGGATATGTAATTTAATCCATTTAAAAGTGGGAGAAAGCAGTACAATGACCTGTGGATTTAAGGAGGATATAAGTTAGAAACAACTGATGGAGATATACGTATATATATGTTTTAAATGTTGGATGTTATTTGTTTCTGGTGAAGCAGCCATTACTTGTAAGCAGGATTGAATTCATTTTCTTCCCAGTGGTTGAACCAATCTAAATCTGAGCAAAGCAACCTCCTGTGCCAGATCCTGCATTCTCTTAACCGGTAATAAAGAACCTTGCCGGCCTGACAGGTTGTCACAGCAATTATTCACACGAAGTTCTGTAGCAGTTGTGTCTGTCAACCCATGTAGTATTGAATATTTTAACTGGCAGTCTTCCAAGACTGAACATTAATCTTACCATCTCCTATTACAGTCCCTAATCAAGATATTCCAGGGGTGATTGCACTAACATTGTTTGAAGACTACATCTACTGGACTGATGGGAAAACCAAGTCACTCAGCCGTGCCCATAAAACCTCGGGAGCAGACAGACTCTCACTGATTAACTCATGGCATGCCATCACAGATATCCAGGTGTATCATTCTTATAGACAACCTGATGGTAATTATTCTTTCCATGATTTCCATAAGTGCATCAACATCTTTTAGTAACATTCCATTTTTGTTTCCTTTAAGGTTAAGTGTAAATTTATTTTTGAGAAAGATTACCAGATTTGACTGCTTAGCATAATTGTATAGAATAAATTCAGTTGATATCAAATACTGCTGTTAAGAAGCTCAATAATAGTACAAGAATTATTGATTTGTTGAAATCATATTAACCTGAAATGACATTAATACATGTAGTTGGAGAAGTGAAGACTGCATTCTTGAAATCATTTATTTACAAAATAGTTATAGGATCCTAGTTTCTGGGCTGCTAGGTGAAAGGAACTATATTTATATAGCTCTAAGCCTCTAAAAATGAGAACTGTATCAAGTTTGCTTAAGCATACGTCTAGTGGGAATTCGATCAGGCCATATGGAATAAAGTTTTGATTATTTTGCTACCCACTATACTGTTACATGTAGACCATCATTTCATTATTTTATTTTACATTTATATTTTTAAACCTGTTTATATACTCATCCAAAATACTTTTAGTCTCTGTTTGTTTTTCTGATGGACACTTTTTTCCTACTAAAATACTTTCTATTGTGGAGATACATTCTTAAAATTATTTAATGATAAAATAAATGTCATAGGATGATGAGTAGAATTTTTAACATAATAAAATTATATTTATAAAATATAAAATTATATTTATAATATTTATATTTATAATCTTGATGAGTTCTTGATTACAACGTTGTATTCAAATACAAGTTATGGAGCTTAAATGTCCTGTCTCTCATCCCATATTATATTATTGGTCTTGATTATCCCATTCTGTTGTTGTTGTTTCTTTCTCATCTGTAGTCTCCAAACATCTCTGTATGACAAATAATGGAGGTTGTAGTCATCTGTGCCTTTTAGCCCCTGGAAAGACTCACACCTGTGCATGTCCCACCAACTTCTATCTTGGAGCTGATAACAGGACTTGCTTATCCAACTGCACAGCCAGTCAGGTGAGTGGAGGTCTAGAAATCATTTCATGGCATGTATGAGCAAGTTGTTATAAAGGTTTTGCCTGTGTTTTGTTTATTCACATAAACCATTTTTGAAACATCATGTTTTTTGTTTGGCATAGCATTAGATAAACATTCCATACATTATAGAGAGGGTCACAGAGTAAGGGAAAAGCAATTTGATGCATATTGTTAAAATGGGAATTTAGGAAGTACACGTAGAGGTTAAAAGGAAGACAAAAACAAAAATGAAAACCATTCTTACACCGATCCACACAGAATAATGGTGCAAATCATGAGCAGGCATAGCAGAATCATCAGGGCAAATTTGACCTATTCCAAGATACCAGGGTGATTGAGGCATAGGGTTAAGACTAAGATATATGCAGTTTAAACAAAGAAAAAAATCTTCCTAGATAATCTGCTCTGTATCACCATCTCTACCTCTCTGTCATTCTTCAGAGTAAGTGATATGGAAAAGATGAGTTTGTAAAAAGTAATTTTCTAGATGTTTTTATTGAAAAATTATATGATCTAAATAATTTCCTTCTGAAATCTCTTTTTCTTCAAAATGTAGTTATTTTCAGTGAAGCTATTTCAGAAGTTAATTTTTCTCCTTAATGGTAGTTGCATGGACTTTATTACTTTCAAAATTTGGACAAAAGTCATATGGCATTATAAAATTTAATTTTTTATATTTGAGTAACTACCTTGTTTAAGATAAAATTGTAAAGGAAATGTGATTTGTTCTTTTAACATGACTAAATTTATTCTTAGAATTCTGTGTTTTGAATTTGCTGGTTTTCCAATTCTAGCAGTGACATCATGGCAAGAGACTGAATTTCTCTTAGGGTGTGCTTATTTTCAAAAAGAGAAGCTAATTCTAGCTCAACTTGCCTCTTAAGTTATGACTATGAGGCTCATACAATAAAGAACAATATAAACGAAAAAGATCCAACCTCTTCCAGGAAGCAGTATGTGTAGTGGTTAAGGGCATAGACTCTGAAGCCAGACTCACTTTGACCATACTCTGACTGCTTTAAATAAGCTGAATTACCTTGGCTTTGTTACTTAACTACTTGATGCCTCAGTTTTCTCATCTTTTAAGTGGGATTGATAATATTCCCAGGCCATCGTTATGAAGATTACATGGGAAAAGTTCCTGTGTCATAGTAAGTGTTGTTATTACCCTAGCCCTCTAGTGCAAGTAGAATATACTTGAGTATGTGTGCAATTAGTGTGAGCTGCCATCAGGAGGTTCTGACGTCTAGTTGAAAGCACAGGCCACAGTCTCTTTTTTCTTTACAACTGTGTTGTTTTAATTATACTCTCCTAAGTATTTATGTGAACAAAATTCATTATTTTTAGAGAACTAGAAATTTGTCACTATGGGAGGTAAAATAAGCAAACGAGGTAAAATTTAAGGGAGAAGTCACATCTTTCAAAATTTTTAAATTATAATTTCTGTTAATTTTGTTTAGACAGATTTTCAATTTAACCTCTGGGTTATTCTGAAATAACCTCTGTTCTCTTGATTTGGAGCAGACCAGGGTCACTCTGTTGAGGCCCAACACTGAGGCTATAGGTAACTTAGTGGAAATGACACCTGCCTAAGCCCCTTACAGTGTAGTGAGCCTCATTAGCTGACTGGAAATAAAGTAAAGCCAAAGGATGTTTGACACACAGATGAAATCTCAAACAGCAGGACATAGATAGTAAAACATCAGCTTCACTGTAGTCATAAAAGGCATAAGATGTTTCAAATTATTAAATAGAAAAACCTAGGATTGTATGTATTCAAAGGCAAAAAATCTGATCAGTCAATTAAATGAAAACTTAAATCAACCTAGAAAATTATTATTCATATAACTAAATTACCTCTCAATTTGGTATCAGTGATAACATGACTAAAATATTTATAATTTTTCATATACCCCCAATAGTGTTTTGCATGAATTAAAAAAAATCAACAATAGCAAGATAGTACAGTAACAACAGAATGTTGTGGATCAGATATCTTTGTTTTCAATACTTCCTGAAAAAAACAGTTATCACTTCATTTGTCTCATTTTTAAGAAAAAAGTTAATGAAGAGTAACATCTCAGCTAACACAGTCAAGTAGTGGTTATCGCTGTAAGTCCTGTGGTTTATGCAGTCATTTTATCTCCGATTGTTTTCTGATACAATGGGAGGGAAAAAAGATCTACTGTATACTTATTGGAGAAAAGTCAGTTCATAGCACAATTTTTAGTGAGGTAGATATTAAAATGAAGCGAATAATTTATGTACTTCAGAATCATATCATTAAGCATTCTGATAAAAAATATTGCATTTTAAATTTATCTTACTAAGGGATTTGGGGTTTATCATCTAATTACTGCAGCCAATGATACACCCCCAAATATTATTGATTTTTTATAAAATAGGCAAATCACACCAATAAGAATTCTGTTAGGATTGGAAATGAACATATGAAAATCTGTTAAAAATCAAGGTTAGGTCCAATTCTTGTGGCACAAATCATTTCAAATATTACATTTAAATCATTTTAATTAGAAAACTATGAAAGTAAATTTAAGATGAATTTACTTATTTTTAAGTGGAGACTCTTCCTGTTTTGAGTAAACTTCACTATATGTAGGATTTGCATTTTATCCATGTATCCACTTAGTAGACATGCATTTAAGAGTTTCTTTATAGCTTCTTGTGGGTGATGATTGCATTCTGCAATTTATTTTATGAAGATATTAGTCTTGGAGAGCATTTACCATGAAGAATGTTTTGTATTTATGTTTAGCATTTATCTGTTCAAAGTTACTGTATTTAAGTATGAAAAAAAAGCCCAGACACAAAAATAGAAGAAATCTTCCTCTGAGAGTAATGAATAAAATGTGGATTAGCATAAAGCGTAATAATAAATATATTTTACCCTGGCCTTCCCTTAACTCAAAACACTTTTATGTCCTTATTAAAAATGAAATGGTGAGCAAAATCATTGTGTCATCTATCATTCCAACAGTGGGTGTTTATTTAAGTCAGAAATATTTAGTAAAATTAAAAATATGTGTAAATATGTAAAATTTTAAATATTTTTAATATTAAAAATTTAGATATTTTTCAAATCTTGATTGGAAAGACTTTGAATATACTCAGGAGACTTGAAATCATCTTACTTATATACTTTGATATACTGTAATGACTGGAAATGTTTAATGTTCAGGGCAATTGCTTTCAGAGTAAGCCTTATATCCCCAGACAATCACTATCTATCAAAGTAATATTTTTCTTTTGGTAATTTACGAAAACCACAACAAACATGACTACAGGCTAAGTAAATATGGGAAAATCAGTTGAACAGGGAGATCTTCCCTTGGATTCACAGTGCTCTATTCCCTCTTACAGTACCACTGGCAAAAAAATTACTCTCTTATTTAAAATATAAATATATATATATATAAATCTACCCTGAATCAGCTCCATAATATCCAGACAGGTTCAGTAAAAGCTAGCATCACAGTCTGTCTTACTTGAAGACAGTAACAGTATTTTAAATGAACAAATTTTTAGCTTGCTAATCCATTTTCGTTAGAGAAAATTGAACCTGAGTTATATATTTCTGTGTTACAAATCTGCCTGGCATGCAACATGCTAAGATAAATGTCACCTTGCTTTTACTCACATGAGAATTACAGCAAAAACACTTCAAAAAGAAAATGAATACATTTTAGAAAATACCTAATATTTTCAATTTCAGAAGAAGAAAAAAAATTGAAGTACTAGAAGAAATCTACTAAATTTAACTATCACTTGTTTTTATTCACGGCAACTATTTCAGATGCATGTGCTCTCTATGGAAAGTGTGATTTTCTTTAGATTCTTCTATCTTATGAGGGTACATTTGGAACTGAATGTTACTGAGAAAAGGATAAGTTTGTGGTCTGAGATCTAAGATTGGCTGAGCTTTCTTGGTCACTGTGTATGGTTGGCCAGTGAAGTTAGCAGGAACAATAATTCAAATTAATTAAATTAGTTAAATTAATTCAAATTAACTAAATGAATTCAAGTCAATACCTCTTCCTGGTATCTCTGATGATTTTTAGCCCTACTCAGTGTTCAGCAAAAGTTTTCTGTAACAGACCAGGTGATAACTGTTTTAGGCTTTGTGAACCACATGGTCTGTGTAGCAGTACTAAACTGTTGTGGTAAGAAAGCAGCCGTAGACAATAAGTAAATTCATGAGCTTGTCTTTGCTCAGGAAATCTCAACAGGTTTTCCTGAACAGTGTGCTTTCCTGGATGGTCATTTTGCTGCTTGTTGTGCACTTATTCCCTATTGTGAAATGCTCTAAGACCGCCACAGTTCACATTTGCAGCAAGAGAGTAGGCTAGGCTGCTCTGCCCTAGTGAGTTTTTAAATATCCATTATATATGAGTAGCGTTCTTTAGTCTTTATTTTTTTTCCTTTATTTCAGTTTCGTTGCAAAACTGATAAATGTATTCCATTCTGGTGGAAATGTGACACCGTGGATGACTGTGGTGATGGATCTGATGAACCAGATGACTGTCGTGAGTACACTGGCAGATGCAGGAATTTAGAATTTAGAGCTCCTTACGTCCCAGACCTGGAAAATTGAAGCTAGATCTTAAGTATTGCCTTCTAATAGCTTTCAAAAATTGAAACAGAAAGGTTTTATGTCAGTAGTTAAAAATACAGCAAAAATTGTTGCAATGTCTTGTGTATGTCTCTGATCACTATTACATCTACAATGACACCATCAGCACTTTGTATTAGTCTTCTCTTTCTCAATTTTTTTTTACTTGTAGAATAACTAAACTCTTCATGTAGCAATCAGGAGAGTAAAATTCAGCATGATTTTGACTTAAGATATCATTAAATCAGAAGCAAAAATGGGCAAGTTTTAAGAATGCCACTCAATGACTGAAATCTTGACTTTAAGGGATACAGTCCTTCAACTTTTCTGTCAGTAATAAAATACTGAAAATTCTTTAAAAGTCAGATTTTTCCAATGTAAGTCATTAGTTGGCTGTTAGTCAATTTAGTATACTCTTAGTAGTTGCCTTAAAGTGACTACCAATTATGTCTTGACATTTGACTGTCATTGGCATGGTTAGGTGCTATTTTTTTAAGCTATCTTTGGTAACCTAGGTTGTAATGGACAATCAGCAGACTTTTCCTTGCTAGCCTTTTATAGTTCACTCCATGGGTCACTCTAATACTGTCCTGTCAACTTGAAGATGCTTGTAGTCAATCATGATAATTCCCTCAACATCCCAGTAGATGGTTGCCTTGATTTGGTCTTGACAGTTGAGTTCAAGATCCTTAGGCTTGCACTAAAGAAAGAAGTATACTGTCTGAGTGAAAGCCAGCTACTTTCTGCTACAGAACTTTCCACCACATAATTACAAAGCTGTTTCAAACTTAGGACCTCTAGATAATTACTTGGATGAGCTGTATTCCACCTCTCTGGTCACTACCAAATATATCAAACATTTGAAGTTTTTTCACATATCTCATTTATATGTTTAAAATCAGTAAATAATATATTCAGTGAGAAGGAAAACGTTTTAAAAGTCATTGCTTTTCTAATATTATTTTTGTTTCTGAAAGGTCCATTGCCCTTTGATTTTTTTTTTAATAAAGTTTTTGTTTTCACTGTGATGGACAATATATGAAGAGTACTATCTGTATGACATAGGTATACTATTATGCCTGAATTATTCTTAAGTTACTGAATTAAAAAAATATCAAGGAATAAGAAAT
The DNA here is from genome assembly GCF_000442215.2 of Lipotes vexillifer. Classification (NCBI taxonomy): domain Eukaryota; kingdom Metazoa; phylum Chordata; class Mammalia; order Artiodactyla; family Lipotidae; genus Lipotes; species Lipotes vexillifer. The sequence continues at coordinate 955,818 of NW_006780574.1, forward strand.
TATGGTGGCCAATGGAGATTTACACAATAAAATTTATTAATTTTCTCACAATAAACTGTTCTGTGATATAGTAAAGTAAATACAACTTATTTTTGTAATTTATGGAAATAAGAATGAATGTGTTACTTTAGTTCTCATATTAAGATGACCTTTCCTGTCCAGATTTACTAAAGTGTTTTTTGAGGAATTATTCCCGTAATGACCTACAGACAAAGTCAGTAGCACCCAGTGCTCTCCCTTCTAAAATATTTACAGCTTCTGAACTCTAATTTTAATCTTAACTGAAATTTCATGCTGTATCCAAACTCATATGAAAAATTAACTACAGCTTTAGTATAACACACTTTTTACATTTACCCACTTTCAGAATATTTGTTGAACAAATATAACTTTAATGTCTTTTTAAGGGAACCAAAGAGGCATCTGGTACCTAAGAGTCTCTGTATGATCCTTATCCTGGTTAAATACCAATACTAAGTGTTTTTATTGGTGACATTATCTCTGTGATCTTTTAGTAAATGATCTATTTCTTGGAGTTGACGGGTTAACAGCTTGAACATCTGTAGGCATGACACTTTATTTTGAGAATCATGGTAAGGTGGAAAATGATGTACGTGTGTCTGTCGAGTGTTTAGACTTCATTTTTGAGTAGCTGCATCATCAAAATGTGCAGGTATTAAGAGCCACTGACAATACCTATAATTTCACCTGAAAAAGCAGAAAAGCTTGATACCAGGTTCATATACCTTCAAACTGCAATAATGTTATTTATGCAAATATAGTTGAGTGATGCATCAAGAATTCTGTGGCATCGTAAGTTTGTAATTATATTTCCTATAATACTCTAATGCATCAAGGATCATTCTAGAGACACATTTAAAGGTCACATAGGCTTCCTAGTTATTTAACAGACATTGGAACTCCTTTAATATTTACAACCCTTCTTACAGAAAAGTTTTGGACAACCTCACTTGTAATGGACAAGGTGACTGTGGGGATGAGGAAGATGAAAGGGAGTCACCTCAAAATGTTCTGTTCTGTCTTACTTCTGACTCTGAACTGAAATTGGTCTAAAAATTACTATCCATACACCATAAGTTCATAAAGTGTTGAAAAATACAACAGCAATTATGCACAAAGAAATATTAAAGGAACTCGTATATGAAGCAACAGGAAATAGAGGAAATGTTTAGATTATGAGAAAATTAAGGATCGCCCAGTTTAAACATTTAGTGTGATTAATTAATAAATATTGTAAATTGAAGGTAAATGACGTTCAACATTTTAGAACTCACTTCTATGGAAGCCATGCATATATTGAGTTTTTTTTTCATGTTAAGAAAATTTTAATTAATATTTTAATTATAAAAACATAATTTATCTTCCAAAGGAAGTTCAAACTATAATTTATTAATGTTTGATTGACCGATTTGAACTAATAAACAGCATACTATTAATCTCAAAATCAGTGATTAGTAACACACATTAGGATCATCAGTGAAAAGATAAGTGTTTATTGCAAGTTGTGAGAAGACTTCAGAGTCAGATGTGGATTTAAACTTCAACTCTGGCGTTTGAAACTTGTATATTCTTGGGTGAATTATTAGAATCCATGAGACTTACTTTCCTCATTTATAAAATGGTCATGGTGATCCCAAGGTGAGAAGTTTATAATGAGATTCAATTAGTAACAATATGTGAAAGAACCTAGCCCAGTGCATGATACAAAGTAGATATTCAATAGATCCTACTTTATTGTTATTATTGCTTAAATAAACTAAAAGAATATAGCAAAAACTGCTTTACCATGTAGGAGATATTTATTATAATAACATACGTATGGTATATAAAAATCTTTACTAGTTATGACATTGTCCTTATATATTAATAAGATTATAGGAATAAATATCAATAATTCTGATTTAAAATGTGATAGTTATAGGAAGTATTTGCTTTAAGGAATGCTGGGGAATATGTATTGAGGGCAGATGTTTCTCTCTTAACACATTACAGGCAGCAAAGTGATCAAAGAAATAATATTTTAAGTGATATTGGAATAACTTTTTAAAAAAATTACAATGAATTGTGCTCTGCCACTCAATACCATGTCTTTGAAGTGAGGATAAATTTAAATGTTTTAAATATATATATTTATATTTATATGTTGTTAATATCTTTCTTCTTACTGTTAGTTTATAAAATCTAATCTGGAGGCCATCTGAGCTACTCAAAGCTTAACTGCACATCTGAAACTAATAGCTCTCTGGATGTGAGACATTCACATTGTGCTCTAGGATATGTTTAATATAATAATATAATAAATATGTTGAATGTCAGAAAAGCTCTGTTTAAGAAGTCATGAGCTAAGATTGTCATTCCATGATACCTATATGTTTCCTCCTCTAGCGGAATTTAAATGTCAGCCAGGCCGATTTCAGTGTGGAACTGGGCTCTGTGCTCTGCCCGCTTTCATCTGTGATGGAGAGAATGACTGTGGGGACAATTCTGATGAACTCAACTGTGGTAGGTGATTACATTCTTAACTAAGGAACACGAATCTAATTCTTAACTGATTATGTCTGCACTGATTTAAATTCAGACACAGGCTTTAGCCCACATTTTTTGTTCTCTCTTTTAGACACACATGTCTGCCTCTCAGGTCAGTTCAAGTGTACCAAGAACCAGAAATGCATCCCAGTAAACCTCAGATGCAATGGGCAGGATGACTGTGGAGATGAGGAAGATGAAAGGGATTGTCGTAAGTCACCTCCAACTGTTCACTCTGACCTCTGACTCCCAACTGAAATTGGTCTAAAGATTATTATTGTTCACCATAAATTTATACAGTGTGGAAAATATAACTGCAATGATGGAAAAAGAATTCCAACTAGATATCTATTGGGATGGTTAAGAAACTCTGTATAAAAATATATAGAAATTGAAACATGGGTGATCTTAAAAGCTACCTGGAGATTATTACAAACATGAAAAAACATGCATTCATCCACATCATCCTTAAGAGAAGCAGCAAAAACAAATTACAGGTGATTATGGTGCTTTTTAAAAATATATAGATTTTCTTTTTACCATATTAAGTAGCTGCAGGTAATTTTCTGTTGATTTAATTAGTTACTTGAAATCAACTCCATTTTAATTAGAGAATTTTTTCCTTAATAATAACATATTGCATGTATGATAAGAAACAAAAATCTGGACAAAATAACCTAACAAAATCACTTGTTAAAAACTGTAAGTAATACTCCTTCTAATGTATCTTAACAAGCTACTTCAAAAGACAATTGTAAAATAATTTTAATTCTGTTCACCTCATTTCAATCTCCCATGAAAAATAAATATACATAAAATGGGAGGCAGAACAGTTTACATCATATACATACATGCACGTAGGCAGGCAGGCAGGCACATACACACATATACGTACATACACACACAGGATCTGAACCATAGAGCACCTGTCAAGTTCAAGCTTTCAGCAGAACTGCTGTCAACATTTCTGTCTTACTGAAGTTTTATTTTATTCCTCTGAAATTTTATTAGTAAATAATGTGCAGTCATCCAGCAATTTGATTAAGATGGTACATTCAGAATAAAGTCAGTACCAGTTCTTTATGGTTAGCCATTCTAGAAGCTGATCCATTAAACTGACCAAGATTTGTGAAGCAGTTTATAGTTTGAGTCAGATGTTCACTTCTTCGGTCAAAATCTCAACACAACTAGAGGTTTTGATAAATTCTATGCCTTTCTTTTTCTCATTCACTAATATCTTCTGATTTTAGTCTTTTTCTATTTACAAAAATGCCTATGTATAAATTCTTATATTTATCTGAAAAAAATTATTTTGAAAGACCCTGAATCCTTTATTTTTTAATTAGTTTCAAGATATCTAATCAAGGTGGGGTGGTTTTGAAAACTCTGATTTTTATCAAATGCATCATTTGCAGAAATATGTTTTATTTATTTATACTGGAACAGGTAATAGGAATATACCATAGATAATTAAAAGTTAAAACTTATCACCTTCAGGGTCTTATTAATTAAAAGATGATACATTTTCAATTGATTAACTTAAAAATTTGTTTTTTAATTAGAATGTCTATTCTTGTCCAAAGCTACATTTTAATAATAGATGCTTTCCTCTTAAGCCGAAAACAGCTGCTCTCCAGACTATTTCCAGTGTAAAACTACCAAACATTGCATTTCCAAGCTGTGGGTTTGCGACGAGGATCCAGACTGTGCAGACGCATCAGATGAGGCCAACTGCGGTGAGTGTTTTGTGATGGTGGATCCTACCTCTTGCATTTGTATCATCATCTGAGATGGCCATAGTGAAATGAATTTGAACACAATTCTGATACAACTAGGGCCTAATGTGCGAATGTTTTTCCTCTGTGCTCCCAGAGTCAATAACCTCAGGTTAGCTATTTTAGAAAAAGCATGGAGGGGTAAGGCAAAAGGGTTAAGTGTTGCTTTAGCATAAGTCAAAACTGTTTCTAAAAAGACAGATCTGAAAGGTAAGATAAAACTGTCTTCTTATGTTAGCGTATGCACATGCTATTAGCATTTAATGAATAGAAACAATAAAACATTTTCATATTGTTCTAGGCTTCATTTTTCTCCTTAAATATGATTGTTCATTTATCCAGTGGTTATTGTTCATTCTTAAACATGGTGGGGAAAAAGAAAAAAGATAACAAAGGCATCTGTTCTGTTTTAGTAGATGACAGCAATCATTTAAGTTAGCATGTTTCTGAAACGTTAATATTTTCACTTAAGATCAATTATTTTATTTACAGTTATTACTTAACATTGCAGAAATGGAGAACATATGTATTCATTTTTGTTTAATGCATTTGATTCTATCCTGGATATGTCAACAGTGAAACAGAAATAAAGTAATAGTTGTCATGTGTAACTCATTTTTATCAACATTTATGAAACGTTAATTGAGGCTATTTTTTAGGTGACTGCACCAAACTTGGCATTGTTGGGGAAGCAAAAAAGCATTTAATCTAGTAATTGATTAGAAAAAACAGGGTTTGTCCAAACTAAGGACAGAACCTTCAGCTTCTTAGAAAAAATTGTCTTAAATGCATTTGCTAGATTCCACCCTACTGTTAATTAACTCTTCTGGGAGAAATCAAAATGATGAAAATCATTTAGGTTCTTTGAAATTCCATTATACTGAACAATATTCATGAGCTATATGTATAATCACAGGCAAAAATATGTCATTAAGAGTTTTTTTTCTAATACTGTCTCCATATAACTGTGTCTTCAGGACATGCAATCAGTATGTCTTATCACTTTATAGTATCATAAAACCACCATTTCTCACTTTGTGGAATTGACCTTCATAATCAATTCACAAAGCATCAAACCACATCCATCACCAGTTTGTCCATAACACTTATCAAGGACTTTTGCAGGCGAGTTTATATTACTGGCTATTTTGCTCTCTTGTCTTTTGTATTTTTGTTTACCAAAGCAACATGGAATAATGACTTATATTAGCTATCTGAAAAATTTCTTGGATGAAATGTTTTTTTTCTCTATTTTACTCTTCTTCCTCCTCACTTTGATGTGATTTAACTGGTTTGGTATGTTACATTGTTCAAACTGATAATTATTAATCATCATAATAAGAATAATGCCTAATATTTATGTGGTGTTTACCGTATGGCCCAGGAAATGCGTTAAAGGCCTTATAGCGATTACTTCATTTAATCTCCTTATTATCCCTATTTTATGGTTGAGGAAAATGAGATCCAAGGAGTAACTTACCCCAAATCCTACAGCTAACAAGTGGCATAACTGGAACTTGAATCCAGGGTTATTTGACACCAAAGCCTCTGCTCTATGACCATAGCATGAATCCACCTCATTTTTTCTATATAAAAAGAAAATATTTAAATATTTTCTGTTATAAAATTATATAGAATTCTCCTAGCCACAATTATTGCTTTAAGTTCCAGACCAGTATACAAATATATACATACAGACAGAAAATGGGGGAAAGGATGAATAAGGGTTACCATTTAATTTATCTTAAACCCACTCTAAAATGTTACCGTGGACACAGGTGCTAATTTAATTTAAAGAAACTTCTTCTACATCATATTTTAGCATATGGCATTTGTCAATCCTTATTTTTGAAGGAGCTAAAAGACTACCTCTTTCCCCTTTCTTCTGTCTTCAATACATATATAAATGCCATGTATTTTTGCTAATTCTGTTAACACCCTTGTGGGATAGTTCTTCGTTTGATGCTCTGTTGAGTGGGAAAGAAACATAACACTCCTTAAAGATTAACCCTATCAAGCCAAGGCCTTATTATTTGAATCTGAGTTACATGTTTCTTTGTGGGTGAGAATGGGCCTTGTCCAGAAGAAGGGATGTGTTTCACGATTTCACATGTCAGGTGGCCTAGCAGGTTGTAGTGTAGACTTGCATTAAATGCTGTTGAGAAACTGGCCCATTCGTTGTTGCAAAACCTCCATTTGCAACCCATTTTTATTTCAGTTGCCTTCTGTACTTTCTTAGCCCAGTGCTCAGTTTAGGGGGAGATTCTTTTTTACTCTTGGAGTTCACCTAGCCCTTACATCTTATTTTTCAGCACCAATATTTGTATTTATCTATAGTTTTATATCTAATTGTTTTCTGTCAGTTCTAAAGTTCCAGGATTATAGTTTGTTTTACCTTGACCTAAATTAAGCAATTTGTTTTGTTTTGCTTTTAATTGTGTAAATAAAACCAATGTAGAAGCACACATGCAAGGGAGAGGGATAGAGAGACTGACAGTCACTATAGAAAAGCCTAACAAAACAGAGCACAGTAACTTAAACAAAGTACACATGTAGTATAGGGAACTAAATAACCAGTAATGTGCAAATATTTTAAAAATTATTTGATTTTTATATTTACCAAAATATCACATGTTTATTGCAGTCAGCACAGTGTAACTTTTGAGGTCTTATGAGTACTTGCAAATTTAACAGCTAATGCTCAATATTTGTAAAAAATTATATGGTAATCATTTCCAGGTTAGCATAAGGAGGCTTTGAAATCACTTTGAATAGATGTAGATTAAATATAGTTTAGGAGTCTTTGTCCAGTAATCTAGTCATGGTGAGACTTTGAATTTAAAAATTAAATTAACTGCACGGTTTCCCATCTTATTATGGCTAGATTTTGAGATGGTTGTATTTGAGTCCATTAAAGCTACATTTGGCACGTTTGGATTTAAATTGAAAAATATTTTAAAACACCTCTTAATTCTATTTTTGTATAAATATAGATTTAAATCTATGCTACCTTCAAAGTTGTAGCAAGATACAGTGGGCCTGTCTTATCCACAGGTTCCACAACAACAGATCTGGAAAGGCCGACTGTACTAAGCTATTTTGTCTAAGGGACTTGAGCATCCATGGATTTTGGTATCCGTAGGGATCCTGGAACCAATCTCCTGTGGATACCAAGGAAGACTGTAGTTTTAACTTTGTTTTATGAGTTGTTAATAGTTATTATAAAATTATTTCTTTTTGCCTGAGGTTGTTTATTCTTTCCTCACTCTATGCCCAAATAAAAGAAAGCGTCTTAAAACATAGATATACACACTTCTACTAGACTATTGATGTTAACTACTCTTAGAAGGCTGTTACACTATTTATTACAATATTGGGCCAGCGCCACATTTGAATGCCTGACCACAATCAGTAGACTACTCCAACTGTGGCAGCTCTGGGCTTTTCATTAAGAATCTCAGTTTCAAACTTTCTTCACTTTCTGCCTGCCATTTTCTATTTTAGGAATGAAATGAGCATTTAGGGATTTGATGGATCTGTACTAGATTCATAATTCTTTGTAACAGAGTTGAAACTTTTCTGCAATTTGCCTCTCATAAGATGATATCAGAATATGTCTTTCCATTATGTTCTCTCTTCCTGTTTTATAGTTTAGATTCTCAGTGCCCTAGATCCCTATGAAACATCCTTTTCATCAGTTTTATGCCTGGGCTTTCTTGGTCAGCTATGAACTCACCACTCCGCTCTCTAGAGTTAGCTGTTTGTGCTGCCACATTGCTCCTGCCTGTGGTCTCATTTCCTGCTTTCTTCTCCTACATCATTTCTGTGTCATCAAAGAGAGTCTTGCTTTCACACTGGTTCAGAGTCATTTGCTGCTTTTGAACAGTCTTGATTTATAACCAACCTGCCGCTTGGCTAATTATTTTTACTTAATGCAGTCGTTACAATCACACTAGCTGGGGCTTGTGAAAGGAACTTGAGCTTCCTACAGTAGCTTTGTACTTTCCACAGCCTGGATTTCAAGCATGACACTGAACACACTCAAACCAAAAGACAGAACCCGTCAATGCTTGCTTTTATTCTCCCTTAAATGTCTGATGAGGAAATTTGAATTGGGTTACTCAAGCTATGAGAATATAAGAAAAAATATATATTTTTAAGTTAAAGCAAGTGTAATACACATTAAATTATAAGATATTTCAAACACAAAGACTTGCACAGAAAGATACACAATTATATACCTGTACCATTTTTAATAGACTTTAACATTTGGTCTAAGATATCTCTTAAAACATTTAAATCCCTACAATAACAGATTTATAGCAGTACATAGGAAGCCTATGTATTAGATGCTGTATTAAAAAAAAGTATGAAATGTAGAACTTTAAAAACTTGCCTCCTTTTACCTACTTTTAGAACAAAAATATGTGTGTTTCTTTTAGTTTATAAGATTCTGTTCACATATCTTTTGGGCTGGCAATTTCCTTAGAGGATATTCTATCATTTATATTTTCAGGTGTTATTTAATGTTGTTTAGTACCATGTATATAGGATTATACTGTATATTAACGAATGAAAGTAGGTAAAATGAAAGATTGTATTGCCTCTCCTCAACAGCAACACCTGATAATGCACCTCTATGTAGAAGGTACTTTTGTTTATTCCTTTAAGAAAACTTAGATTTGTGCTTATATGTTAAGATCAGTTTGAGGATCCAAGTGGTATCAGACTTTGTTTACAAAAAGACTATCCATTTCCAGCCATTAACATTTCAGGACAAAATATAGTAATGCATAAAAAATGACCTATTGTAGAGTTGTGACTGTAACATTTATTAGCTTTGTGATGTGTATGTAGGCGACAGATGTCGTATAGATGATGATTCTGATAACAATACTTATTCTCCAGTCAGTGTTAGATTCAATGCCTGGGCTGCAAAGCCTCTGGGCTAGATTTTTTATGTCATCAGGCCACTGTTCATATATGGTTCCTTGTTCGGAGTTCATGTGGTAAATAATGGGAGTGGAAAGAGAGGTGACATAGGGTTTAGTGTGAAACAGTGAACTCTGTTACCTCTTGCTGGGTTATGGATGCCAGAGTAAATTATTACTTATTTTTATTTCCATTTGAAATCTTAACCTTCTAATTAATAATTTTAGTTTTCAAATCCAAAATTCTTGAGAGGTATTTTTAAAGGAATATGAACAGAAATTCTTCATGATGAGTTTCCTTTGACCCAAAGCAGAATTGACATGAAAAATATTATTTAAGGGCTAGAGAGATAAAATAGAGAGTGGATCTACCCTGTGACCAGAGATTTCTCATTCCTATGGATCATATTATCCACATGAGTGCAACACTTTCCTTCAAAATTCTATGTTCTAAGAAAGAGGAAAACCTCCAGTATATAAATATTTCCCTTTTGATACAGTTACTGGGTTTTGACTAATATTTGAAAAAAAGCAGAATATAAACTGATACTATTTATTAAAGTTCAAGTAAATCTAATATGTTTTCAAATAATATTTTTGATTAATGGTATTTGGGTTACGTGAATTGTATTATCTTACTCAAGATTTCTAATGTAAGTTCATATATTTATATTTAACCTTAAACTCATAAAAAGTTACAGAATGTGTGTATACCTGCAATAATATTATAGTAACCATTTTGCTGTAAACACTGATATCAAATATTAATGTTAAAGTAAATGTATGGTATTTTGTTTTAGTTCATTAAAATCAATCACTCAGGAATTGAGTGTATTGACAATTAGTGTTAAATACTGAGTATTAAATATTGAGTAGCTGACAATAAAAAATCCATATCACAATGCTGGGAACTTACTTTTTATAAACTGCCATACAGCTTTAATTAATTAAGCTATTGAAAGAATAACATCTAACCTGTTTCAACTTGTTGAAGACATTTCTAAAGTATTAATCTAATTTTTTTTTCTATCACCAAGTAAAGAGTACTGGCAAAAATGTCATATTACTTAATAGCATATATGGCTATAGATCCACATTTTGAATATTCTTATATTACATTAAAAAATCAAATATCGAATCTGTTTATATTTTAGTCTTCTTTGTAATTAACTTCTGAATCCTAAAAACAAAATGTACTCAGAAAATTCAATATATTACTTAATTCCAATTAATCATGTTTTTCTATAAAAGATCATACAGCTATGTCTCTTAACAATTATATCTGTGTATCAGTAAGCTAGATGCCTCATATGGATATTTCTATCTGTTTCTAGAAACTATTCTTAGATGGTGAGGTGTTATATTACTTTATGGATTCCTATCCTAGAAGTTCTTTGGATGAACTTAGAGTTCTTGGAATGAGCGTATCCCCAGTCCTGTGATAATTACTGCTTCAAGAAGAGAATCTTTCGGATTCTCAGATCTTCAGTTTGGTCTTTTAATGTTTAAAATGACAAGATTCTTGGTATAAAGAGGCATCGAGCAGTAAAAATCTCACTGGGTAACTATCAGGGAATCACAGAGGTATAGGAAACTACCTCTAGTAATCATAAATCATTTTATGAACTCAGTACCCTGACAATTCAGCCAGTTCTTTTTAAATAAAGAACATTTTACTGAGTCAGAGGGAAGAAAATTGAGAATCAATCACTTAAAATATGAAGAAAAATTTTTTTCTGTCTGGATTTACCATGTCCATTTCATAATATCCAAATAGAGGTAACTGCATATCAGATTTGTTAATATTTCTTAAAATTATTATTGGGAACATGTAATTTAAAAGCCTGGTATTACCAAGAAATATTACCAATGGATATTGGTATTACCAATAGGGAATTTGAAAATTATGCACAAGGCTGAATTTCAAGGGGCTCTCATATGAGCACCCCTGTTCTTTGCAGAGGAAAGCACCAGGACTTTTAAAATCTCTGGATACAATCAATTCATCCTATGACATACTTTGGGCCCAGATTGTATTACTTGTTTCCTTTTTAATATTTTACTTGTAGAACTAAGCTTGATTTTTGTATCTTTATAACATTCATTTATTTTAAAACTTAATAAACATCTACTGAAAATGTTAAGTAAGCCATTATATATACTCAGGGAATTCAAAGTCTAATAATAAGGATAGTTTTGAAAGCTCATCATGCTAGGCATTGTGCTAAACTTTATGTTTGGATTATGTGTGGATTATATCATTTAATCCTCACAACAATCCTATGAGAGAGGATGTTATGTGAGAGAGTATAACTATCATTATTCCTATTTTATAAGTAAGGATATAAGGCTCAGAGAGTGTAAGTAATTTTCCTAGGATTACGCAGGTAGAAAATGAGTAAGCAGAATTTGGTTCCACAGGAGGTGTCTTCAGCCCCATCCACTTAACCACTACTCAGTAGAGCTTCCTTGACCTGGCTTAAATGTGCAGTAAGGCAAGGAATTAAGATGCAGATACAAATGATCCTAGACAAATAGGAATGGATAAATGTCATCAAAAAAAAATGCATACTTAAATAGAATTTTTTTAATAACATTGTCACTAATAGTGAGTGGGCATAGGAGTGACAGTAAAGGGATGCCTTGTCTATAGTCAATTTGAAAGCAAAACAATGTCATTAAATTCTAGCTTGACACAATTCTAGTTTGACACTAGCCTAACAAAATCCAATTCTCTCTTTGTTAAAAAGGGAGATTAGTGAGTGTTGAGCAAAGCCCTATTTTCCCATGACCAAAGTTTTCATAATGAAGCAACTAGAAAAAAATGAAAGAGAACTGAACAGGGGATAACCTTCTCAGCAGCCAGTCAATACTATATAACACCCTGCTTATTCACTGTTAGAGTCATCTAGTATGTGATCCACAGCTTGCCATCATGTCATGAAGGTCACACGTTTGAAAATGTTGTCCTCCACTTGATTAACAGAATGAATGAACATGAATATAGATTTATTTTTTAGATCATGCATTTTCTCCTTCCCGAAACTTTTATAAATACATGAAATTGCTGTAGGTACCTACAAAGAGTACTTTCAGGAAATGGTGACATTCCTCAGAGTCTAGCTCTATGCATAATGCAAGTCATTTAAGGAACTGCAACAGTGCTTTTAAAAATGGTATCTTCATTATATTCTTATTCAAAAGTCTCTACCAATCTAAATGAAGCATAAGTAATACAGAGGATCTATTAATAGATAAAATGAATTCTAGAATTATTGTTATCAATGGTTATTAATTTTGGATGACTAAACTATTATTAAAGTAGATTAAAATACAAGTGACTACTGAGAATATTTGCTCATGCTAGTATTACTCTTAGTATACTTTCGAAAACTTTCACCATGCAGAAGTGAAGGTTATTGACACTGTGCTTTGTTCCAATTTTTTGAAAACTTTAATATAAGAAAACATTGTTTTCTTATTTTATGAAATTTGGTAATTAATCACTGGGCATGAGTTATCTAGATTCTCTTCTGGAAAAAAAGTCTTGGCACTACATGCTGTATCTTTTGGCACTGAAACAAATGCAAGAAATGAACATGCTAAAATCTCTAGTTTGGAACAGTTAAGATGACTCTTTTTCAAAAACTATCAGGTGTGGGGTAATGGGATGGCAGTACCAATCTTAAATCCCAGAGCTTTCTTTGCGCTATTTGGTTTTCACAGCTGGAATTTACTTCTTCTTTATAGTACAAAATTATTCATCCACCCAGCTTCATTTTTTTGGCTCAATGCTGTGACTTAGTAATTTTCAGCATCTTACTGACAGATGGAAAGTGTTCACTAACCATGCTGCTGAATTAACACGGAATGCATTTCTAAGCCACAATAAAGGATGGAGCTGAAAGCGTCAAGTCCACACAGTTTCATCTAGAGTGCGTATATTGTTATGATGTTCATAGAATCTTCAAAGGAAAAGGATCATTAGAGGTCCTCTAGTTTTCACCTACTTTAATAGGGCCACATCTATCATTCCTAATCAAACAAACAAACAACAAAAATACTTCTCTTTGTCTAGGTAATATGCTAGAATCACACTATAAATTAAGCCTATTTTTTTTCCTTTTAAAATATTTCCAATGGAAATATTGAATAACCAAATGTTATCCTTTGGGTTAAAGTCCTTTGTTTAAGGATGCAAATTTTTTTACATCCTTCTTCAGGCCAAAATAATTTCGTTTTCTTTAATCTCTCTGCATGTGTTCTATTTTCCTTTCTATTCATCAGCTGTATATCTCTCTCCTGAAACCTTCCCAAGTTCTATGCTTTGGGTAAGACCTGTGGAACAGTATGCGGCATTTTTAGTTATATATGTGCTGAGTATCTCCTGTTCTCCATTGCTGTATGCCCACTCTTGTATTCTAATACTGCTTCTATGTTATTGCATTTTTAAAGGTTCTAATGAAGCCTACTGTCTCCCTTGCCAAATTATAAATTCCAGGAGGGCTGGACCTATATATCTTTCTAATCCCTAATATATCCAGTACCTAGTACAGAATCTGGCACACATAAACATTTGAGGAACAAGTGAAGGAAGGAAATTTTAAAAATACAGATTTTATTTGGTTCAACTGAATATAATACCTTTCTCCCCTAAACCTGAACTTTGGGAATCTAGTTTTCTTTCTTTGAGTTTATATGTATTTTATTTCATATTTGTGAAGAACTGCCTTTCCCCCTGATCAATTCAATAGTTGGGGCTTGATTAGTGTACAAATTGGCTAAAATTGTAAGGGAATTTCAATATAGAGAATCACTGACACATTGTGTCAAACTTGTACAATGAGATGTGCCTCCTCTCTGTAGGAAGAAAGTGTGCTTTGGCAGTACAATCAGGCAGCTTTCTGAAAAGAGCCTAAAACTCTGGTGTTACTAGCAACAGAGCTCCATTCTTGATTTCAAAATTCGTTAAGTGGATAGATTCTTCAGGTCTCTACTATTTCCTCATTTGTAAACAGAAATAATACTTTTTTCCTTAGAAAGCTGATGAGAGGGTTAAAAGAAATAAAGGTATATGAGTACCTAGTAGATGTATAAGTACATAATAGACCCACAGAAAATATTTTTTGTCGTTTTTTTCAGAACTTTTTGCTACATATTTAGTATTGACACAGGCTAAAACAATTACACATTCTGTAATGGAGACAGAAGGGAACAAATAAAAGATTTAAATAAATACTATGAAATTTTATGACAATAAAATGGTTCTGTGAAATCTTGCTTTTTTTGTCAGAAGAGAGGAAAAAATAAAACGTAGAGTTAATAACAAAGAGTTGGTGACTTAAGAGAATAATGCCTAGTGTATTAATAAATGTTAAAGAGCATGTGACTAGTATGAATCTTCAGGTACATATTATATGGTATGCAGGAAATCTTAGATTCACAATTCTGTATATTCACTACATGTCCCTGTGAGTCCTATTTGTTTGTTTAACAGCTTTATTGAAGTATAATTGGCATACAATAAACTGCATATATTTTAAATGGACAATTTGATAAGGTTTAACAGGTTTGTTAAACAGGTGATTAAATCCTCACCACAATCAAGATAATGAACATGTTTATCACCCCTAGAAATTTGTTTCCCTTTGCAATACCTCTCCCTCACCCCACTTCCTGCCTTGCCTCTATTACCTGCTTTCAGCCGCTGTAGATTAGTGTACATTTACATAAAACTGGAGTCATACAGTATGTATTAACTTTGTCTGGCTTATTTCACTCAGCGTAATTATTTTGAGATTATCCATGTTGATGGTTGTATTGAATGTTCATTCCTTTATATTGCTGTGAAGAATTCTATTGTATGGATAAATATAATATTTTTTTATCTGTTTACCCATTTATGATCATTTGGGTCAGTTCAGGGTTTTTTTTTATTGAAGTATAGTTGATATACAATATTATATAAGTTACAGGTACGCAATATAGTGATTCACAATTTTAAAGGTTATATTCTATTTATGTTTATTATAAAATATTTGCTGTACTCCCCATGTTGTACAATACATTCTTGTAGCTTATTTTATATCTATCTAATAGTTTGTACCTCTTAATCCCCTGATTCAAGTTTTAGACTATTGCAAATCAAGTTGCTATGAACATTCTTGTATTAGTCTTGGTATGGATACATGCTTTCTTTTCTCTACAGGTAGACTAGTTCACATGATAAGCATATGCTTAACTTTTTAAGAAACGTTTTAAGAAAGTATCAAACTCTTTTACAAAGTGGTTGTACTATTTTACCATTCCCACTGGCAGTATTGGAGAATTCCAGGTTCCTCTACATCCTTGCCAATACTTGATGCTTTTAAATTTTAGTCATTCTAATAGATTTGTAATGGTATCTCATTGTGGCTTTAATTTGCATTTCATTAATGATTAATGATATTGAACATCATTTCACATGCATATTTGCTGTCTGTATATCTTCCTTGGTGAAGTATGTATTCAAATAATTTTCTCATGTTTTTATTGGATTGTTTGTTTTTATATTATTGAATTCTGCAAGTTCTTATATATTCTGAATCCAAGTTAGTTTTTGGATAAATGTTTTGCAAATATATTTTCGTAGTCTATGCCTTGTCTTTTCATTCTCTTCTTCTCCTTACTCTAGGTTCAATTTGCTCTTCTTGTTCTAGTTTATTATTGTGTAAGCTAAGGTCACTGATTTGAAACCTTTCTTCTCTTATAATATAGGTGTTTCATTTTTTAATGTGCACCTAAATACTGCTTTAGCAGCATCCCACACATTTTTATATGTTGTATTTTTATTCATTTCTAACTTGTACGTTCTAACTTCTCTTTTTATTTCTTCTTCAACCTATGGGTTATTTAGAAATGTGTTATTTAGTGTCCAAATAACTGGGGATATCCTAGATATTTTTGTTTATAATTTAATTCCATTGGTGGCCAGAATACATACTTTTCATGGTTTGAATTTCTTCTTTACTTAACTTGATTCTTTGAAATTTATTGATACATCTTTTATTGTTCATCATTTAGTCTATTTTGATAAAGATTTCACGTTCCTTTGAAAAGAAAGTATATTTTGCTGTTGTTGGGTGCTCTATACGTATCCTTAGATCAAGTTGGTTGATAGTGCTGTTTAGGTCTTCTATATCCTTATTAATTTTTTGTGTACTTATTCTATCATTTACTGTGAGATGAGTAATGAAATTTCTGACTTACTGTGAATTTTTCTTTGCAGTTCTACCAGTTTTTGCTTCATATATTTGGAAATGTTGTTATCAGTGCCTTTTAGAATTGTTATGTTTCCATTTGTAATTAGGAAATAAACTTCCTTATCCGTAGTAAAATTCTTTGCTATGAAATCTACTTTGATATTATTATAGCCTCTCTTGGTTTCTTTTATTTATGATTAGCATGGTATATCTTTCTCTGTTCTTTTACTTCTAACATATTTGTGACTTTATATTTAAAGTGTATTTCCTAGAGTTAGCACAGAATTGGGAATTTTTTTCCAAGTTGATAATCTCTGCCTTTTAATTGGAGTTTTTAGACCATTTACATTTTAGGTGACTGTGAATATGTCTGTTTGAGTCTATCATCTTTCTTAAAATATGATTTGTTAGGTGAAATCAGAGCAGTGTTTTTGTTTTCTAGGACTAACTCTTTACTACTGAGCTGACACCATTCTATTCTGAGTATTCTACCCAGTGTCCTGTACATTATAAGATTGTCCAGTTTTACTAGTGGGAACAGGCACCATTCCAGGTCCTGTGTGAGCTGCAGATACTCTCCCTATAATCTTTGCAGATGGTTCTTTTGCTAACATCTGGTAGTTTCCTTATATGTGCATACTGAGTCATCTGCTATATACTCAAGGAAGATCCTCTATAAATCTCCAGGGTTCATATTCTGTGCAGCGTTTTCATCTCCATGGCTGTCCTGAGTACTTGCATGATCTTGGACTCTCAGTTCAGTCTTGTCAACTCATGGAGTCCACTGCATTTTCCCTATGTTTCCCTTTCTCATCTTGTACCTGGAAATTCTCTCAAGACAATAAGACCCAGGATTGTTAGGGCTTACCTCATTTGTTTCTTTTCTCTCAGAGATCATTGTACTTTATTGCCTGATGTTCAATGTCTTGATAACCACTGTTTCATATATCTTATCTTTTATTTTTTTGGTTGTTTCAGGTAGAGGGTAAATCTGGTGCCTCTTACTCTAACCAAAAATCTTTTTTTTTTTAATATGAAGCACAACTTCTTTGATAAACTTTCAGTGCTTTGTTTGCCTTCCTCTGACATTTCTAAATTAATGTCCCAGCCACTAAGTCATAATCTGTTTTTTTATTCAGATTTTATTTCTCCAGGTCTCTACCACCATGTTAATGCTTAGTTAGTACTACCACATATCTGAAGAAGTTGGCATAAGTAATGATTTTGGAATAACACAGAGACACTGAATATAGTTCTAAACAGGGACAGAATTCTTACCATACTGTTACTTTATTCTAATAGAACTTTAAGAAGTATATTGCCTATTTTGGTCTACAAGGAGTGCACTTTTTTTTTTATCAGGTGTAAATACTTGGAGAGCAGATATTGTAAGTTCTTATATAGTAATTTTTATTGCAGTTTTAGATAGATAGATAGGCAGTTTTTGAAGGGATTTTTGGAAATATTTAGAAGAAACGTATAAATGAGGAGCTGACTACAGTACTCATTGTATATTCCCTAGGGTGATAACTTTTCTAGGAATATGCCAATTATGACTCTGTACTCAGGCTAAATTATAAAGCTTGTAAGTAAGGCTACATCATCAGTGACTGAGCATTTTCTCCTTCTTTCACGTTATTTTTGAGGATAGTCACCTTATAACCTATCTTCTTGCCCTATATTTAGCACCCAGAAATGTCTCCTTGAGTAGCAATGGTGTGAAATACCTTTGAGTTGTTAAGCACATCTGTATTTTATATGTTTTTGGTCCATAGGCAAGGTCAGGTGAGATGAGTTATTTCAAAATCTGAAAATTTTTCTGTGTGAGGAACATACTGAGAGTGGCAGTTCTTTACACAAAAGGAGACAAATTCAGCCCTGGTGCAAATGTGTCTCACTGGAGCCCATGGGCTATTCAGGGCCAATGAATCAGTGTCTATGGTGAAAGGCCACCAGCCAAACATGAATTTACAACTATTATAACTGGACCAAGGCCCACTACAGTAATTCATATTCTCAGTTCAGCTTCTGCCTCCATCCCTTAAAGACTAGAGGAGAGTTTAGTGAAAGACAGGAGAGTCACGAGTGGGTGGGAGCCAGAATCTGGGGAAATGTGGGCATAGGCAGAATCTCAGATTCTCTACGGGGCCTAGCTCAGGCTTCAAGAAAGAAGGCAGAGAGCTGTGGTGAGAAATGGAAGCATCCCCATGCTGTTCTTTGGTGAGAACTCATTCCTTCTCCATACATTCATTGCTTCACCCAGGGCACATTTTTATTAGACATGTCACTACTACATGCAGTTGACATTCTGAAAATGCTGATTATTTATATTATTTAAACTGATCAAATCTGAATGATAAGGTTAATATTATTTTCTTTTATTTCATTTTTATTATGTTAGGCCCTGGGCCAGGAATTGAGTTGTGGAAGTAAAAGAAGAGGCTGAAACTAAATCCATATGATTTAACTGTCTTTAGGGATAAAAGCAATATATTCCAAACCTTGAATACAGAAGTGATGTTGATTTCTCCAGTTAATATAAAAGAAAGATGGTCATTGGAGAATACTTTAGGAAAAGTATTAGCTATCTTTTTAAAGGATTTAAAAAACTAATGAGATTTTAAATCCTATTAGATATGGGTTTCTCTTTTTATTAATAAATAGGCAACAGCATTGCAAACTTTCTGAAAAGGATCAACTTAATTATATGCTAAGATCTCCTGCTGAGGTGGAGATGATATTTTGTTTAATGTAGAACAAATAGTTCTACAAATGACACCATGAAGAGCATGGTCCCTGGTATGTGAATATCTGCCAAGCGAATACAAATAGTTTTAAGAAATGTCATTTTCCTTCAAAACTATTTCTTAATGGTATATGCAATTTAATTTTAAAATGGCAAGTTTTCTTATTTAGAGGCTTTTAGAGTAAAAATTAGTAGCTTTGGCTCTGTAGCCACATGTCACGGAAAGGTAAGATTATTCAACTAGTCCCTTCCTAAGTAAGTGCTGCATTTTAGCAGGAAACAATAGAGGTTCACAGTGACAGATTTCCTATTGGAAACCTCAGTTCAGATCTGTCTCTAAGGGGATTTTCTCTAAAGCAAACATTCTTAAACACTGGCAGAGAAAGGAAAACCAATGTTACTATATCTGGAGTATATAAAGAACTTAAGACAGAAAAAGGATTAAGATGGCTTTACTTTTTTCTTCAGCTTTGGAATACAGTCTTGGAGACGTCAACCCAATATTTTAGGTGCAGTGTGATAGAATTGTGTGTTTCTGTTTGTGTGTGTAAGTGTATTACATTTCTCTTTCTTTAAAGCTAAAATAATACAACCAATGTACCATTATTGTACTGCCTGCCAATAACACCTTTAGGGCTTCTTTTAAAACTCATTTCTATTACAGTATTTTTCAGTTTATAAGGTATATTTTTTAAAATTCACAGTTCCTAATATTCTGTTAAATGTTTGTACTCCGTTAAGATGTAAGATAACATATTTTCAAGACTAAATATTCTGCCATCACTCTATAGCATAAGCAGGCTTCATAAATGCTTTTGAAAATCACCTAGTTAATTAAAGTTACAGAACCTAAAATGATGAGAAATCCTCAGAATACTCACATGAATACATATGTAGTTATCACATTAGTAGTATGATAGAATGTAAAGATCAGTAAATAATTTGGCCTCATGATTTACTAGCCATATAATAATATTAAGTGTATGAACATCCATATGCTTCAGTTTCCTTGTGTAAAATGAGCAATATCTATCATAAACTTATTAAGAGGATTAAGTAAGACTGCATTCTCAAAATGATTTATACTATATCTGACACATAATGGGTCTGTTTAAGTTAAATGTTCTCTCCTCCTGAAAGCAAATATTTTTTCCAACACTGAGTCAATGGAACATTTATGCTAACTTAGAAATATGAAGAGGAATATGCTGTTTTCATCTAGTATATTTAGATTAGATTTGATATATTTACCTCCATTTAGATATATATTTTCCGTAATATTTCTTAATTATTTACATATATTTTTTTATTTTCATTTTTTTCAGTTGAGTAAAAGCCCATTTAGGAGTGTCCAAAGTGAGTGTTCTATATAAAGCCATTTTAAGTCAAACATTGTGAACTGACTCAGAAGTTGACTATAACCAATGTAATTAGACTTGTAAAGTGGAGAAATCATTGATAAACTTTGAGAATTAATTTTTCTTTAATGGATTTTGTGAAGGATTTATAGTGAAAATCATTCCTGGAGAAGACAGGATCAATCCTTTTGAGAAACATAACGATGCATTTGTCTCTTTTGGGGTCCATCGTTTTCCTTTTATTTGTAATCAGATCTTGGTGTTTAGTGGAGGGCCCATATTGAAGGATGGTCTTTGCTAAAGATTTGGGTTAAAAGAGGATGAGGGTTTGGCTATTGAGGATAATCAAAGGTAACCAAAAACTAGCAACAGAGATTTGGGAGATACTGATATTTAAGTTTTCCTAAATTTATCTATTGTACCCCCAGGCTCTTTACCTATATTCAGATTTGTTGATTTATCATTTGAATTTTGAACAGATGGTCTTTATTGACTTGTGGAATTCGTTTCTGGCCATTATCAGAAAGGATAGAAAAGTAGAAACTGGGAGAACAGGAAGAGGACAAGATAATTAAATTTAACTGAGGCCCTAAGATGTGTCCATCACTTTCTTGTAATCCTTAGAGAAACCTTCAAATTAGGTGGAATTTATATTATTATTCTGGCTGTTAATTATTCTTCCCATTTAATAGATGAGGAAACAGAGAGTCAGAAAGGTAAAGTCAGGCCAGTGAATTGGACACAAGTCTGACTGGCCCAGGGAAAATCAGATTTCCACACAATTATTCCAACTTTTAGAGATCCTGTGCCTAATCAAAATTTTGTCATTAACTACCAGTGTGACTTGAAGAAGTCACATAAGTTCTCTGAGGCTCTTTCTACACCTTAAGTGTAGAGGCTTAGATGAGATTATTTATAAGATTTCTTTTCCCCCAGACAGGAACTTCATCCTCTGCAAATAACAAGAATCTGACTATAGTCCACATAATAATACCAATGGAGTATAATTATATTTTTCAAAATTTACCATCTAAATTGCTTATGTTTTCTTAATGATCAGTTTCCATCCAAGTTAGTTTCAATGCCTAAAAGGAGAGAAATTATATAGCACAAAGAATTCATTTGTAATTAAGAAAGGTATCAGTTTACTGTTAACTGAAACTGTTTTAAAAGTTTCTATTAAAATAATGAATTCAATAAAATCTTTTCTCATATATATATAGAGAGAGAAATCTTGTAGACATTTGATTTCTTTATTATATCAAATCTTTTTCATCAAGATACAAGAAAGTTTGCTCAGATCTCTTTGGTGGAACCAAATTTGGCTCATTGTTGCTGAATTATCCAGTCTATTCATTAGCATTGGAAAAGAAGAAAATCTTAGTTTTCTGTGTATCCGTTTTACCCTCAACAGATTTAACTGTTCTCCAAAACACATTTATATAGTGATTGATAAATTTCATTAATTCATAGACCTACAAAGCTCAATTTTCTTCATAAATCTATTAAACATTCTTTAGTTTGAATAGAGTAAGACAATTTTTTCTTTACTTCTTCCAGGAAATTTAATTCCAGTTTATCTCTCCTCCATCTTTCTTCTTCACTTTTCATGTCCTTCCTCCCAGCTCTTCATTTTTGTTCGTTCCTCTTAGCTTCTCTTTGCAGCATATTCCTTCTATTTTTTCTCCCCAATTCCAATAATATATCTCACTCAGTAAAAGTAGTAGTAACTGTGGGTATTTTTTCCCTACCTCAAATATGTTACCTAGTTGATTGAAATTTGAATCTCTTCTACCTTCATTTGGAATCATATGCATATTCCTTTTACTAAAAGGAAATTTTTCATCCAGTATTGGTGAAAAAAAGCACAGAATTACAGTGATTCTGCATCTGTCACCTCTCCTGTTTTGGTGTCAATTTTGATGACTTTTTTCCTACCCATTGTCCAGTTAAATGTTTATATCACATCACTATGCTCTTAATGTGCAATAATAAAGAATAATTACTAAAGTCCAAATTCTTTTCAAAAATCAGAACCTCGATCTGTGTAATGACCTTTCGTGGTCAGCAGGCCAATTTGAGAAGATATCTAAGTCTTTCTTGACCCTTACCTTAGCAACTTGTCATCCATTTATATGCAAGATGTCTTAACAAAATATAATAGAATTTTACGTAAAACTTATTATTGTATCTATTTAGTAATGATAATGGGATTATTATTTTAAATGGATGCTCAGAATAATTTCTCTCAGGTCTCAGCAAAAAGAAAAAAAAGGTTTTGTTTGGTGCTGAAAGGGCTATTATATTTAATCTCCTTTACATCATATACCTTGTTATTTCCTTTTGTACCTATTAAAGTTCATTCTCTATCAAACCCTCACTCCAGATTGTTGAGAATGCTTGCCTTATAACCATGTCTTTTCACATTTTAGCTATGTCTCCTAGATTTGTGCCATCTGAAAGTTTGACAACAACACATTTTGTATGTTTAGGTAATTTCTTAATAAAATGTTTAATAAAGTTGTGTCAACGGTGGGTATGCTGGCATACCATCAGTATAGTCCCTTCAGTTTGTCATCAAATATTATTCTTTGGGTCTAGTTTTTCAGCAGCTTAGAATTAACCTTGAAGGTATTATTCAAAATAAATTTATTTATCATCTCTTCAAAGACATAATTGACTTTTGGTTTCAAGATGCAGAATGCCCACAATGTTATATTGGTACATCATAGTTAGTATGGTTCAATTTGTTGTCTCATCCAATGTCCTCCATAACATTTGGTTTTCTATTTTTCCTGAGCACTTTTTTCCCCAGATTTCTTCTTAAGGCAGTCTAGATTAACTTTAAGTCCTACTTTCAGCATATTCTTTGTAAACTTTGTGATATACACAAATTCATTGAGAAGGATCCATCTTTGAGCTCTTTTTTGGCTTACTTTTGATCTAATGATGATTTATATTTTCCACTGAGATACTTTGCTTTCTGCATATGTCTAGTGACGGTATTAAAATATAAATTTTATTGGCATCTTTATTTAAATTCTCATGTTAAATTCAGTCCAAGCACTGGTTTTTTTGCATTTTTTTTCATAGCCTCCTGTCTCTCTGATAAATATGATTCTAGAGCAGATGCAGTATTAATATAGGAGGCAAGCAGGCTTATTAAAAGGTGAATAAAGCCATCTAACAGGGAAGTGCACTATTAAGGTTTTTAAAGACATTTGGGAGTAAAGCCAAGCAAACAATCATGTACTGTAAGCAGAATCTTAAAAAAGAAAACAAAAGATCAATACCTTGCTGACTAGGCAGCCAATGAGGAATGATAAAATAAAGGCTGATGTGATCATGTATTGATATGTAGCATCTGGTTGAACTGTAAGTCAAGTAAGGGGCATATTCTGTCCTGAGAGAGAGACAAACAAAGAGAGAAAAGAGAGAGAGAAAGAGAGAGACCCCCCATAATTTTTTTTTAATGAGCTAACTTGTTTTCCTCAAATTATAATGTATGCCAGCTTATGGAAAAATGTACACAGTTCAGGAATAACAAATCTTGTCACTGACGGCTTCAAAATTTTGTCCATATTTATCTCTAAGTGTAAATTACACTTATTAAATGTATAATTTTTTTCCCCTCTGATGCAGACCTGTTGCAGCTTCGGGATTTTATGGTAAAGGCAACTGTGTTTTTCTTGAATTAACTGTGGCACAACTTTTGACATGTTTACAATTTTAGTCATCTTTTAGAATCCATAAAACTTGAAATCTTGGTGTAAAGCGGAAAAAGAAGGAAGCAATGGAGAACGTTGTTTGGAGGGATTATTTGTGTTCCAGTTTCAGAATGGGTTATAGTGTAGATATTGGATGAGATGATACGGATTCAAGTCCTGGTCTCACAGTTTAAGAGCTATGGGATTTGACAAGTAATTTATTGTAACGTGAGCTTTAGCATTCTCAGCTGTTCAATATACTTTCCTTGTTGAGTTGCTAGGAGGATCACATGAATCAGGCTTAGTTTTGAACTTAGTTCAGAGAAAACACTCAATAAATATTAGCTGCTATTATTGTTTTCAAACTAAAACATAAAATTCAAGCTGGAATCTGAAAATACTAATATTAGTTTAAAAACTGCTCATAACAATATTTACTTAAGAATCTCTTTGGATAAACAAATTTTACTGTACCAACTACAATGAAATAAAAAATGCCAATGCTATAAAAAATAAAATACAATTCTGGTTGAAATGATAGACCTGTTTGGTACTTTTATTCAGTAAATCAAATTATTGACCTCTAGTCAATAAATCTTGTCCCTAGATTCATTTCATTTTGTATAGATTCTCAGTATTCTCTCAAAGATGAATTTGGCTCGTTTTTACCTATTTATCAGTTTATGCCACCATGCTAGCTTTGTAAATATAAACACAAAGCTGAGACTGAGAACAAGGTAATTATCCAGAATATATACAGGCCAAGGAATCCACCATGGCAGTCCACGATCTGGGTTTCTGTATTGTTGTAATCATTTAGCAGTCTTTCAAATCTCTATCTTTATTTTGGCATAAATCTAAACAAGTACCTGAAATTCATTTGTCAAAAAAGGAAGAGGCCGAATATATATGCTCTCTTCCAAGGAGGAGAAATAACAAGAGAAGTTCTGTTCAAAGCCTTGCTTGATGTGTGTGCCCCTCTGCACAAATGGACCATCTTCCTTACCTCTCCCATGGCTCTTGCTGAAGTTGACCTGTTTCCTCTCCTTTAGCCACCTTTGTCTCCCTGCTGTTTCTTGGACATTCCAGGCCTGCTTATTCTTTCAAGGTCCTATTTCTTCCTGGGATGCCCTTTCTCCCAGATGGCAGCATGTCTCAATCCTTTTCTCTTTGCCAATTTTCAAGGTCACTTTCTTAGTATAGAGTTTCCTGTTTGAAATTCCCTCTCCACACACATTCCCTATCCTCTTCTCTTCTTTATTTCTCATTATAGCACTCCTTACTCTCCGTAAACTTTTTTTTTAATTTCTAGTCTCTCAAATCGGCACTTGGCCATTAGCATATAAACCAATGAGGGTAGGGATTTATATCTGTTTCATTCACTGGTATAAACCCTATGAACTCAGAAC
This sequence comes from Lipotes vexillifer, assembly GCF_000442215.2. Taxonomy (NCBI): domain Eukaryota; kingdom Metazoa; phylum Chordata; class Mammalia; order Artiodactyla; family Lipotidae; genus Lipotes; species Lipotes vexillifer. Next base: position 981,532 of record NW_006780574.1, read on the forward strand.
AGTGCCAAGTACATGATAGGCATTGATTCATGTTTGCTGACTAAATGACTACATACATCCTTTCTTAAGTTGGGTTTTCCTGGAATTAGAACTTGCATTCACAAGAATTTGAGTATAAGTGGTTTATTGGAGAGATGATTCCAGAAATCAGTAATGAGCGGGCAGTTAACCAAGGAAGGGAAGGAGGAGGTACATTGTTGAGCAAGTTACTGCAGGAATGACATCTATTCTACCAGGAAATTCTGTGAGATAATATAGAATACTCAGTTACCCTAAAAAGAGGACAGAGCTGAGATATTTATTCACCAACTCCCGTCAGTCATTGGTTTAACACTGCTCCAAGGAAGGGAAGGACATTAGTGCCTAAAAAGCACCTCTGGATTGGGGCCAAGCAGAGAGTCACATGTGCTTGTAGTTAGAAGTCACTGGCTTAGCATAGACAGGCATGACGGATACCAAGGATTGTAGATGGGGAACTGACACCATACATTTCAAGTCCATGTATCAGAACAAGACTTAACTGCTTTGTGGTTCAAGAATCTAAGGATATTCCTCCATTTCAGGGACCCTGAATAGCTCAATGTGTTGTTTCTCTTCTACTCCCACCATAGATTTACAACCAAACCTTTGTATTCAGCTGATATCAGATTTAAATATGCATTAAATTCATTTTAAAGGAAAAAAATTGACAAAAGGGAATCTTGAAGACTGTATAAGTATGTAAGGGGCAAGACGGTATCCTACTGTATATCCACATAATTAGATCAGAGTCTAAGATTGAAAAGTGTTGGTCACTATCATCTAGCACAACTATTTCCACTTCTCTCTTTTTATCCTTTTTCAGTAATATCCTTACAGCATGTCAGTTGGGTCCTTAAAAATAGAGTCTATGTTATTATCGTGGTGTTCCATAATCTGCTCTGCTGAAATGATTTTACGTATGAAAATAAGGCATGATATGACAATAGAGACTTGAAGTACCTTAGCAGAAAATGCGATTGGCCACCAGACAATGGTATTGCTAAAACATGCATTTTCTTCATATACCCTTTCCTCCAGATAAAAAACAGTGTTTCTCCTAAGCATTGTAAACCATCTAAACTATGGCTTCTCTAAGGTATTTAGGGTATTGAGGAGAAGATAAACGAAAACTGTGTTCTAGTTGCATACTAAATATTTCTATCTATGATGGCAAACAAAGTTTTATCTATCCATTCTTCCAGAAGACCTGGAAGATAAAATAGTAGAAATAACTACTGCAGAGCAGAATAAAGAAAAAAGAATGAAAAGAATTGAGGACAGTCTCAGAGACCTCTGGGACAATATTAAACACACCAACATTTGAATTATAGAGGTCCCAGAAGGAGAAGAGAAAAAGAAAGTGACTGAGAAAATATTTGAAGAGATTATAGTTGAAAACTTCCTTAATATGGGTAAGGAAGTACTTAATCAAGTCCAGGAAGCACAGAGAGTCCCATACAGGGTAAATCCAAGAAGAAACACACAAAGACACATATTAATCAAACTATCAAAAATTAAATACAAAGAAAAAATATTAAAAGCAGCAAGGGAAAAACAACAAATAGCATACATAACAAGGGACTCCACATAAGGTTAACAGCTGATCTTTCAGCAGAAACTCTGCAAGCCAGAAGGGACTGGCAGGAAATATTTAAAGTGATGAAAGGGAAAAACCTACAACAAAGATTACTCTATCCAGCAAGGATCTGATTCAGATTTGACAGAGAAATTAAAACCTTTACAGACAAGCAAAAGCTAAGAGAATTCAGCACCACCAAGCCAGCTTTACAGCAAAAGCTCAATGAACTTCTCTAGGCAGGAAACACAAGAGAAGGAAAATACGTACAATAACAAACCCAAAACAATTTAGAAAATGGGAAGAGGAACATACATATCGATAATTACCTTAAATATAAATGGACTAAATGCTCCAACCAAAAAACATAGACTGGCTGAATGGATACAAGAAGAAGACCTGTATATACGCTGTCTACAAGAGACCCACTTCAGACCTAGGGACACATACAGACTGAAAGTGAGGGGATGGAAAAAGATATTCCATGCAAATGGAAATCAAAAGAAAGCTGGAGTAGCAATTCTCATGTCAGACAAAATAGACTTTAAAACAAAGACTATTACAAGAGACAAAGAAGGACGTGACATAATCATCAAGGGATCGATCCAAGAATCAGATATTATAATTGTAAATATTTATGCACCCAACCTAGGGCACCTCAATACATAAGGCAAATACTGACAACCATAAAAGGGGAAATTGACAGTGAAACAATCATAGTAGGGGACTTTCACCACTGGACAGATCATCCAAAATGGAAAGAGGAAACACAAGCTTTAAATGATACATTAAACAAGATGGACTTAATTGATATTTATAGGACATTCCTTCCAAAAACAAAAGAATACACACTTCTTCTCAAGTGCTCGTGGAACATTCTCCAGGATAGATCATATCTTGAGGCACAAATCAAGCCTTGGTAAATTTAAGAAAATTGAAATCATATCAAGTATCTTTTCTGACCACAACGTTATGAGACTAGATATCAATTACAGGAAAAAATGCAAACACATGTAGGCTAAACAATACACTACTTAATAACCAAGAGATCACTGAAGAAATCAAAGAGGAAATCAAAAAGTACCTAGAAACAAATGACAATAAAAACACGATGACCCAAAACCTATGGGATGCAGCAAAAGCAGTTCTAAGAGGGAAGTTTATAGCAATACAATCCTATCTTAAGAAACAAGAAACAACTCAAATAAACAATGTAACCTTACATCTAAAGCAATTAGAGAAAGAAGAACAAAAAATCCCCAAAGTTAGCAGAAGGAAAGAAATCATAAAGAGCAGATCAGAAATAAATGAAAAAGAAATGAAGGAAACGATAGTAAAGATCAATAAAACTAAATGCTGGATCTTTGAGAAATAAACAAAACTGATAAACCATTAGCCAGACTCATCAAGAAAAAAAAGGAGAAGGCTCAAATCAGAATTAGAAATGAAAAAGGGAAAGTAAAAACTGACACTGCAGAAATACAAGGGATCATGAGAGATTGCTACAGGCAAGTATATGCCAATAAAATGGACAACCTGGAGGAAATGGACAAATTCTTAGAAAAGCACTACCTTGTGAGACTAAACAAGGAAGAAATAGAAAATATGAACAGACCAATCACAAGCACTGAAATTGAAACTGTGATTAAAAATCTTCCAACAAACAAAAGCCCAGGCACAGATGGCTTCACAGGAGAATTCTATCAAACATTTAGAGAAGAGCTAACACCTAACCTTCTCAAACTCTTCCAAAATATAGCAGAGAGAGGAAAACTCCGAAACTCATTCTACAAAGCCACCATCACCCTGATACCAAAACCAGACAAAGATGTCACAAAAAAAGAAAACTACAGGCCAATATCACTGATGAACATAGATGCAAAAATCCTCAACAAAATACTAGCAAATAGAATCCAACAACACATTAAAAGAATGATACACCATGATCAAGTGGCATTTATCCCAGGAATGCAAGTCTTCTTCAATATACGCAATCAATGTGATAAACCATATTAACAAATTGAAGGAGAAAAACCATATGATCATCTCAATAGATGCAGAAAAAGCTTTTGACAAATTTCAACATCTATTTATGATAAAAAGCCTCCAGAAAGTAGGCACAGAGGGAACTTACCTCAATATAATAAAGGCCATATATGACAAACCCACAGCCAACCTTGTCCTCAATGGTGAAAAACTGAAACCATTTCCACTAAGGTCAGGAACAAGACAAGGTTGCCTACTCTTGCCACTATTATTCTACATAGATTTGGAAGTTTTAGCCACAGCAATCAGAGAAGAAAAAGAAATAAAAGGAATCCAAATCGGAAAAGAAGAAGTAAAGCTGTCACTGTTTGCAGATGACATGATACTATACATAGAGAATCCTAAAGATGCTACCAGAAAACTACCAGAGCTAATCAATGAACTTGGTAAAGTAGCAGGATACAAAATTAATGCACAGAAATCTCTGGCATTCCTATATACTACCAGAGCTCAATGAACTTGGTAAAGTAGCAGGATACAAAATTAATGCACAGAAATCTCTGGCATTCCTATACAATAATGATGAAAAGTCTGAAAGTGAAATTAAGAAAACATTCCCATTTACCATTGTAACAACAAAAAATAAAATACCTAGGAATAAACCTACCTAAGGAGACAAAAGACCTGTATGAAGAAAATTATAAGACACTGATGAAAGAAATTAAAGATGATACAAATAGATGGAGAGATATACCATGTTCTTGGATTGGAAGAATCAACATTGTGAAAATGACTATACTACCCAAAGCAATCTACAGATTCAATGCAATCCCTATCAAACTACCACTGGCATTTTTCACAGAACTAGAACAAAAAATTTCACAATTTGTTTGGAAACACAAAAGACCCCAAATAGCCAAAGCAATCTTCAGAACAAAAAACAGACCTGGAGGAATCAGGCTCCCTGACTTCAGACTATACTACATAGCTACAGTAATCAAGGCAGTAATCAAGACTATACTACAAAGCTACAGTAATCATGACAGTACGGTACTATACTACAAAGCTACAGTAATCAAGACAGAAACAGAAATATCTATCAATGGATCAGGATAGGAAGCCCAGAGATAAACCCACACACCTATGGTCACCTTATCTTTGATAAAGGAGGCAGCAATGTACAGTGGAGAAAGGACAGCCTCTTCAATAAGTGGTGCTGGGAAAAATGGACAGGTACATGTAAAAGTATGAGATTAGATCACTCCCTAACACCATACACAAAAATGAGCTCAAAATGGATTAACGACCTAAATGTAAGGCCAGAAACTATCAAACTCTTAGAGGAAAACATAGGCAGAACACTCTATGACATAAATCATAGCAAGATCCTTTTTAACCCACGTCCTAGAGAAGTGAAAATAAAAACAAAAATAAACAAATGGGACCTAATGAAACTTCAAAGCTTTTGCACAGCAAAGGAAACCATAAACAAGACCAAAAGACAACCCTCAGAATGGGAGAAAATATTTTCAAATGAAGCAACTGACAAAAAGGATTAATCTCCAAAATTTATAAGCAGCTCATGCAGCTTAATAACAAAAAAACAAATAACCCAATCCAAAAATGGGCAGAAGACCTAAATAGACATTTCTCCAAAGACGATATACAGACTTCCAACAAACACATGAAGGAATGCTCAACATCACTAATCATTAGAGAAAGCAAATCAAAACTACAATGTGATATCATCTCACAGCGGTCAGAATGGGCATCATCAGAAAATCTAGAAACAATAAATGCTGGAGAGGGTGTGGAGAAAAGGGAACCCTCTTGCACTGTTGGTGGGAATGTAAATTGATACAGCCACTATGAAGAACAGTATGGAGGTTCCTTAAAAAACTAAAAATAAAACTACCATATGACCCAGCAATCCCACTACCGGGCATATACCCTGAGAAAACCATAATTCAAAAAGAGTCATGTACCACAATGTTCATTGCAGCTCTGTTTACAATAACCAGGACATGGAAGCAACCTAAGTGTTCATTGACAGATGAATGGATAAAGAAAATATGGCACATACAGACAATGGAATATTACTCAGCCATAAAATGGAATGAAATTGAGTTATTTGTAGTGAGGTGGATGGACCTAGAGTCTGTCATACAGAATGAAGTAAGTCAGAAAGAAAAAAACAAATACCGTATGCTAATGCATATATATGGAATCTAAAAACAAAACAAAACAAAAAAATTGTCATGAAGAACCTAGGGGTAAGATGAGAATAAAAATGCAGACCTTCTAGAGAATGGACTTGAGGACAAGGGGAGGGGGAAGGGTAAGCTGGGACTAAGTGAGAGAGTGGTAGTGTACATATGGACCTATAAATACTACCAAATGTAAAATAGATAGCTAGTGGGAAGCAGTCACATAGCACAGGGAGATCAGCTTGGTGCTTTGTGACCAGCTAGAAGGGTGGGGTAGGGAGGGTGGGAGGGAGTGAGATGCAAGAGGGAAGAGATATGGGGATATATGTATATGTGTAACTGATTCACCTTGTTATAAAGCAGAAACTAACACACCATTGTAAAGCAATTATACACCAATAAAAATGTAAAAAAAAAAAAGTTGTATGAGAAATAATTATGCCACTCAATACTAGAAATACTAAAAGCAAAGTACTATCAATATGAGAAAGTTAAAAATATTTATATTTTAGTCCAATTCTCCATGAATTTATACACAAATTAAAAGTATTATAGTGAGAAAATTCGACAATATCAAAATCCTGAAAAACTGAGAGCATATTGAATAAGTGATGAAGTGACTGAAGTGATCTATTTTTGTATATGTGTATATATATGTGTGTGTGTGTATTTGGGCCTTGACTTTTCAAAGTATTAAGGTAATAAATGATATCAAACGAAAACCACCAAACAGAAGTGTTAAAAAAGAAAAATTTGGTAAATATTTGAATAGTTTGCTACAAATTCATTAACATTTTTCTGACATTTCTAACTAAATTCATTAAGCACTTTCCAAAGTATGTTACTATTACTTAATTGTCACTAGTTACTACTTATGAAGCCAGGTTTCATTTCAACGTTTTATGTATTTTCCTTCAGTTTTTAGCCTTCTGGAAATTGAGGCACAAAGAAGACAAATAATTACTACCGTATGTTGCACATGAGTAACAGCCATAATTAAGATTCAAATCAAGTTCTGCCTTTAATGCTCTGCTTTTTTCCACTGTGTATGCCTCATTGCCCAAACCAAATCAGGGTCTGTTGTTGTCTATCCAAAATTGAGCAATTGTCTGTTGACTCTTAATCAATAGGGTCAGACCAAATAGACAAATGTAATCAACTGTATATTAAGAAATATTTTGGTAGACTTACTTTTTAATTGCCTCAAATTGCTTTTAGTTTGCTTTTAAAATAAAACGTAGAATCATTATTTAGAAAAATGCAGGAAGAGGTTTATTTTGTTTTTCTCTTAAGCTGGAAGAGGGAGTGTAAGTAGAATTGTTAGACCGTGACTACCAGAATCTCTAACCAAGGCTCAGGAATAACTGAAGAGAAATACCCTACTCATACCTTCGTATTATGGAGATTTGGGTTCCTCTTCATCTGTGAATCACAAATGTAAATTTGTTTGTACAATATTAACATACAATCTGTCATGACTACAGACTGTTGAAAAGAGAATGATGAATGGAATTGTAGGGGTTTGGCAGATGACGTACAGAGGGTGTTGACAAAAGATGGGATAATAACTACTTCCCCTCATTTCACGCCCATAACATTATAATACAAATTTCTAAATAAGAAAAAAAAACACAAATTCTTGTCAAATGCGATAGATGGCATTACAGTATGTAATATGACACTTTCTGAAACTGTATAATGTGAATTCAAAAAATTTCCACTGAAAATTACATTGTATTGACATGCAATTTTTAAAATGTCATTATTGGAGCTTCTAGAGAGCTAGCTTATTATAGATTCATCTCTTTATAAAGAAAACATGTCATTGTTAATTTGTTTTACTTTATAAACCTTTCTCTTCTCTACCTGGAAGAATAATGTAAAAATTTTTTTAAAATTAATAATTCAAAAGCAAAACAGAAGTAGGAGAATCCCATGGGGACATGCTGCAGTTGGCATTGTTTTTCAACTGTTGGTGCATCCACATATTATTGCCACTTCCCCTAGAAGAACAGGTTGTGCATATAAGTGCTCATTGTTGAATATTACCATGATTGATGAGAAGTAACATGAAATTAATTTTCAGATCCACCATACACTTTACAATACAAGGCAACCTGCAGTTTTCCAGATAGTATCACTAAATGCTGTAATCATGTTGGTCATGTAGAGAATATGCTCAAAAAAAGGTGTACCATCTCCCATTTTCATGGAAACCTGAGTTTACAAATCACTTTTAAATAGAGACTGATTTTGAGACTTCTTGTGGAAAGAGACTGATTTTCCCAGGTAATTATAAACCAATGAAATAGCTTGGGAATTATGTAAATCAGCACATACAGAAAAAATATTAATATTAAGAGTCCATACTATTTCTAAGCAAAATATAGTACGGTATTTGCATTAGTTAGGACTCTTGTCTGTAAACAAAAGAAATTCAGCACAAACCAGTGGGAAAATAAATTTTCTGCCTTGATTCCAAGGAGTGGATGGAATTGACTTCAGGCTCAATTTGGATCCAAGTATTCACATAGAGTCACAAGAGCCTTATCTTCTTTTTCTCCAGTTCTAAACTATTCCTTATGTTGGCTTCTGAGATGGGTACACTCTACATGGTTTTTAAATGACCTATGGCAGCTTGAGGTTATAATACTTGCAATCTTGAAAGGAAAGAAATGTTCTCTCTTTCAGTAGCCATGGAAATCACCTCAAATTGCTTTAATTAGTCTTGTTTACGTATTGACAGAGACTCCTAAATTGCCTATCAATATACCCATTTTTTCACTTTCCCCTTAGAAACAGAGCCCTAAGTCTTTTGTTGACACATTGCTATTCAGAATGTCATCACATTTCTCATCTCCCCTTGAAGCTAGATATTGTCACATGACTAAGTTCTGACCATTGAAATGTAAGCAGAAGTATTGTGTGGAACTTCCAGGAAGAATACGTTAAGGGAGTTTTCTTAAAGTAAAAAGCCTTCTTCTTTTGCCTCTCTGCCGTTACTCCTTCAGGCCTGCAAGGTGATGACTCAAGCACTAGTAGTCATCTTGGGCCATGAAATGACTAAGAAAAATGGTAGCCATTAGTTAGGATGGATGGTGGAGCAGAATGATAGAAATCCGTGTTCCTTAGGACATCTAGCCACCATACAATCTCTGCACTGCCCTCCTCCATACCTCTTTAATGCTAAGGAAGAATAATTATCTATCAGGTTTAAGCTGTAAAATATTTTTGTAAATATCAATAACATGACTGTTGTGGACCAATTGTGGTCTAGGGGATGAGGCCACCTTGGGTCATATGGTCCTCCCCTGTGACAGAGGAGGCAATAGCCCATGAATAACAGCTTCACCAGGGGTGGATATAGTAGTTTCAAAAGGACAAAAAAAGTCAATAATAATGTTTTATATCTATTATGTTCATTTCAGCCAAAAAGTATGTGCCAATAAATCCTACCTACTATAGAACATAAGGAAGAGAATATATTTCCTTGTATCATCACTGTTCTGGAATTCATGACCAGTCAACGAGGTTTAGAATATTTGTGAGCAGCATATATAGGTATTCATTTCCATATGATGCTAACAGAGACCTGGAGGGGGACTTAGAGTGAGAGATAAAAACTATAAGGTTGATTTAAAGAAAGAACATAATGACATCTACAGAAAGAAGTTATGCCTTGATAGTTAACAGATGGTTATCCTGCCCCCAAGATGAGACAAGCTTTTCTACAAAAGAAGGTGCTCCAGTTCTAACTCCACTTCTAACACCATACTTCTGACTCTACAGCGTTATCATCTGGAATACAAGGAAGCAAGGAGATACCATGATGGAGGCTCAACTTCTCATAGTTTTTTTTTTTGCCTCAGTGTTTCTGTGACTATATTACTTTTTTTGTAACAAAAGTCATTGCCTGTTACCGAACTGTCTGTAATCATCATGTTTCCTGAACTGGAAGATAGATAGTGATGATTACAAAAGAACATTAGCAAGAGCAACAGAAACTCCATATTTCCAATATTTCACTTTTGAATGTGAAGAAAAATTTGCCAATTCATTTTCTCAATGATGTCTTTTAAAGAATAAAAAAATTCAATTTTGGTTAAGTTCAATTTACCAATTTTTCTCATTATTATTTTGTGTGTTCTATCTAAGAAGTCTTTGCCTACTCCAAGATTATGAAAATAACTTCCTATATTCTAGAAGCTTTATATTACATTTATGATCATCTCAGATTAATTTTTGTGTATGGGTATGATAGGTTGAAATTTACCTTTTTCATATAGATAGCCACTTGTTTCAGTAGTAGTTGCTTAAAAAGACTTTCCTTTCCCTATTAAACTGATTTGGAGCCTTTGTTGAAATCAGTTGACTATATGTGTAGTCTTATATTTCTGGTTTCATTTTGCTTAATACTCTACTCTCATGATTACTATAACTTTATAGTAACTGGAAATAAGGTACTGTAAATACTCTAACTTTGTTCTTTTTTCAGTATTAGTTGATTGTTCTAGATCCTTTGCATTGCAATATAATTTTAGAATAATCTATTTCTTAAAAGTAATTAGATTAGGATAACCTATTCCCTCAAAAATAACTTGCTGGAATTTTTATAGGGGTTTCATTAATTCTGTATATTCATTTAGAGAAAATTATAGCAATTTGAGTTTTCTAATCCATGAGCATGATATATCACTGCATTTTCTTGGACATTATTCACTTTCTCTCAGCAATTTTTATAGTTTTCAGTATGAAGGTCTTACACAAATTTCACTAGTTTTATTTCTAGGTATTTGTTGTTTTATTGATACCATTGTAAAAGTTTTTCTTTAAGTTTAATGTTTTGTTATTGCTAATATACAGAAGTATAATTAAATATATACATTGACGTTGTATCCTATGGCCTTCTCAAATTCAGTTATTAATTCCAGCAGTTTATGGATTCCTTTGGATTCCTTTTAGTACAAAGAGAAACTTAAATCTCTCTTTCACCCCTGTTTCTCAGTCCACTTCCCTAGTTCTTGCTCTGCAAGACATCACAGCACCAGATTCTTTTATTTCTTTTCAGAAATAGGCAAAGCATATACAAAGAAGCACCAATAATACTGCAGTATGCATTACATATAGTTTTGTGTTTTGGTGGTCCCTCACTCCACCTTTCTGAGAGGATCAAATTTTTCTTGAGTATCTACAATTCATATGAAAATGTATTAAACAAAGAAAACACGTTTTCAAACTTGTTTGAAACTATATTTTTCTCCAAATTTATAATATCAAAAAATGAAATAAAGCATAGTTCCAATGCTGCTTAACAATATGAATTAATAGAAAGCGCTACATATTGTGAGTATTTTAGTTATACAAAAGTATTACAATTTGGGATTATATGTGTTCTGTTCTACAATCAGTTTTGGGGGCACTGGTGATTTTCAATATTGGCTGCTCATTGAAATCACTCAACTTGTTTTAGTAAAAATACTGATGTGTGGGTTCCACCCCAGAGAGTCTGATTTTATTGATATGGGATATGGACTAAGCAAAGGGATTTTTTAAAGTTCCCTAGGTGATTTTAATGTGAAGCCAATTTGAGAACTGCTGTTTTACACCTTACTAAAGAAAAGTATATATAATGTGTGTGTGTATATATATATATATATATATATATATATATATATATGTATGTATATAATGTGTATATATATATATAGATAATGTGTATATATATATAATGTGTGTGTATATATATATATATATTCTCCTCAAGGGAGATTTTAAATGCAGAAAAAGTCTATATAGTTTATATAGTTTGTATTTGTAATTTTTATAAGCAGTGTCATGGATCAAAAAGTTAAATAACTTGGAAACATAAAATTCGAGTAACCTTACCTAAGGCAATTAACCTTTCCACGTACTGTTTCTGCACGCCCCAAATTGAAACCTTAGCAATGAACTGTAACTTTCTCTTGTTAAGAAATTAGTTCAGGTCTCTTTGAAACACAAAATATGAAAAAAAAAATTAAACATAGAAAACAAAAGTACAAGGATTTAGGGGGGAAAAACTTAAAAACACGTTGTGTTGATATTTAGTACTGATTGTTAACCTTTTGTAGTCATGGAGAATTGCTTGGGGACAATGTTGTAATACTAAGTCAAATGGTCTATTTGACTGATCCATACTGCCCTTTCTTATATTCTTCTATTCTAAAAATTTTAAGCAATATTCTAAAATAATGCAAGCAACACATGTCAAGGAATAAATAAAACTAATGTTACCTAGAGTAGTAGTTTCAGAGGAGTTTGTTTTAATTGACAAAATGAAATAACCATCTAAATACTTCAGTATCAAATCCCATATTTTCAAGACTTATTATTTAAGTTCCAATCATCCTGACATATTGCTTGATTGAGATGTACATAATACTACATTAGAACTTCTGTAGATTTTAAACCAATTTTTAAATCTAAAGTGAGGTATAACACAGGCAAAAAGGATATATTACAAAACATAGCACTCAACACAGTGACACAAATTAGGTTCTGAGTAATCATTAGCAGATAGGCAGGTAGGCAGGCAGGATGGAAGAGAGGCAGGGAAATATTCTCTCTCTCTTTCTCTCTCTATCTATCTATTAATATCTATCTATCTATATGCATATATATATATATTAGGCTATATATAATATACACTTATTAGTAGAACAATGCATTTGAAGTCTATCATGAGAATTTCTACAAAATGCAAAATGTTTCTTGAGAAGGATCTGTATATAAATTCCTCCTTTGCCATTTAAGACCTTTGTAAAATTGGAGAAATCAGTTAAACCCTTTCTTATTTTTCTCATTTATTTAAATGCATGTAATAGTACTTCTTAGGGATGTTTTGAAGATTGAGTGTGATCATGTTTATGAAAATGCTTATGCAAGAGGTGGGCTGGATCTTCAATATATGATCATTACTTAATTTTCATAATTAAACCTAAATCACTTTTGTTTTCATAATCTTATTTAAATCTGAATTTTATAAGATGCATTCTGAAGTAAAGAATAGCAAGCACCACCAAATAGCTTATCTTCTCCTTTAGTTAATTTATTTTACTAATCTGAATCATTGAACACTTCACTGTCCATCTCTAACATGGCTGAGAATAAGGAGTTGATCTAAGTATGTGAAAGAAAAATGTATCCTAAATTGTGCAATGACATCGTTACTCTTATTATTTTATGTATTTGAATTTATACCATCTTGATGCTTTTGACCCTTGGTACTCAGTGTGTGCCATAGACTGAGGATGATGTTGTCACTTAGAGAACTTGTTAGAATTCCAGATCTACCCAATCACAATCTCCATTTTAGCAAAATTCCCAACTAATTAATATGTAGACACAGTAAAGTTTAAGAAGTGCTGCTGTAGATTATAAACAGCTGGATATTACTCTTATGAAAATGTAAAAATATATGACCTAAATTCTGCATAAATTCTTATTGCATGAATTTTGATTCTGGATCCTATGGACACAGGTTTGTTGTAAAGAACACTAAATCAGGAGTCAAAGCACACTTTTTTGATATTGGCTGTGCCATTTAAAAGTAGTGAAAATGCATCAAGTTCTTAAACTTCTAAGAGTATCTGTTTTGTCATCTGTAAAGTGAAGGGCTAGTTAATACATCTCCTGATACTCAGTGGGATTATTTAGAGGTTTAAGTGAAATGGCACTTTAAGAATTTTCAAGGTCTGTACACATTAGGCGCTATTACAATCTATGAGTTTAGATCAGCTGACCACAGGTAGATTTTGAGTAAGAACTTATAAGGGAGGAAGACAAGATGACAACCAGAGTTTAATAATTTCTTTATAGCTGCTGCTTTATATCAGAAATAGAAGGTGGCTTTGGAAATGAGTGTTCTAAAGAGAAAGGTAGTTTTGGATAATTTTGATCTTTATTTTTACTGATTGATTTGTGTTGACTTTGAGTGGTGGTCCAATCAGTTACTTTGTAATTAGTTTACAATGAAATTTTATTCAGAACTTGCCTTCAATTTTTCCTAGGGATGCTCTCAGTTAGTAACTGACTTGAGATCTGAGGAAATATCATGTCCCCTGGATTTGGCATGGCAGTGAGGACATCGTGAGGGATGTCTTTATGGAAGTCAATGATGCAAATTCTGGTTCTTTCCATTACAGATAAAAAGACTTGTGGTCCTCATGAATTCCAGTGTAAAAACAACAACTGTATTCCAGATCACTGGTGGTGTGATAGCCAAAATGACTGCAGTGATAATTCAGATGAAGAAAACTGTAGTAAGTAACTCTTGCTTGAGAACGTTGCAAGCTTGACAGTGTATTCAATAAGCAGGATAGCAATTTTTAGTTTGGTTAAGGTATGAATTTGAACCTGTCTGTCCTGCAGCTCACATTTTTATACATATATTCACATTTGAACAAGACTATTCAGACTAAATTGACCTAAATCTCAAACGGTAGAATTATTGAAATGCTCATCCTGGGAGTTATTTTCTTACATCTATCAGAATTAGTATGAAAGTATCATGAGGTTTAATGCAACACATTAGTATGCAATGAAGGTAGCCCTTGATGCAAATTCATACAAAGAGCTGAATGATATGGAGACAGTACAAAACATATCATTCTTTAATGGATGGAATTCATTTTATTTGTCTCAAATCCTTTTACACTACTAATTCACCCAAGAGCATCTTTCAGTGAAATATCATTTATTCTCTCTGGAATGGTGAACACCATATGTATTCAGGATGCTTTTCTCTCAAAATAGAATAAAGCTATTATCATCATCTGCCTCCTGCATTTTTATGTAATAAATTTAAAAGACATTAATTAACCAACAATTTTATTTTCTAAGAAGCATGACAGTATGTAAAATTGTGATAGTATCTCTATCTTCTAGCATTAATTTCTGAATGTATTTCTCACTGGCACTTTCTTATGCTGCTGTTTAAATAAAGAGGCAATATAATCATGTTCAAAATAATATAATAGTCAAATTCCATTGATTAAATATTTACATTCTGCTACTCCCACAAAGGATTTTATGATAACAATAATGTCTACTCTTATGCATTGGACTTAGAGCATTCATTTCCCAAGATACAGGAGACAAAATAGGAATTGTTATATTAAAGCATGGGGATATATTATATAAAAGCATACGATTAGTAGAGTCACAGCTTTAATAATCCACTTGGATGTTCCGTTTGCAAAATGTCAACTAATGTTTTGAATAACTTTCAGAATTTAATCTGAATAGTGTTTGAGTATCAGGTACATTAATTATGAAATCTCTGGATCATTATGATTATGAAATACTTTGAATATAGAAAGTATTACTATTATTACTCCCTCTTCACATAGATATCTCCCAACTGATTGTACTCTTTAGAAAGGTAAAGAGTATTGCAGAGAGTCATTAGAGTGTTCTAGATTCCTTTAATCAGTAATTAAAAAAACAATTTTTATATAGCATGTTTTCAGATTCTGTCCAGTGATTAAAATAAAAATCTAATGGGGTGATGGTGGTAAGAATAGAGGAGAAATATAAAAAAGAAACAATTATTATATACTTTTAATTTATTTTATTTGTATTTCAGAGCTTAAATACACAGATAACTACTTAGCTTAGTTTTGGATACATTTAGTGTTAGTTATCAATAATATACCTGAGAGGAAATGCCTGTGACTGAAGGATATTGAAAACAAGAGAGGGTAGATGGGAAGGCAACACAGGAGACTCACATCTTGGAAGACCCTTTATTCAAGTGGTAATTTAAATTGTGTGAGAAGTTAGGTTACTGCTTTAATGAGAAATGAAGAAGAATGAAGTGTTGAGAAAGCTCACTTCTGAGTCTCCTGGGGTTTCTTAAGTGGCTGAATATCATTTTGCTGACATCTCCTAAAAGTCATCTTCTGATGCAAGAAAGCAAGGAGAAGGAACATTGCCTCTCACTTGTCACCGTGGAAACAGTGGTAAATCATTGTAGCCACAGAGCCCTTAAGAAAAAGCAAGGGAATTGACTGCAGTATCAAGCATTGCAGTATAAAATACCCAGTTATGTGTGTATCTCTTTTAGTTCCTACTCACTCTGAGCTTGTGGCTAAGACAAGTAATATTGATGAATTTGCAGAGGAGAGATGACAGTGAACAGGAATGAACCATATTATAGTTGTGACATGGAAGAATAGAAGGCATACACAGTATAAGTATCAGAGTGGGTAACATGTTAAACATGTAAGAATATGTAAGAGAAAGGATCATGGGCTCTACATCATTGAGTGGTGTTTGAAGATACCATCTTGACTAGGCCAGAAAAATGGGAAGATTTAGCATTGAAAATGCCAGTTCCACATAGACAGAAGCTGAGTCTCTGAAGAATGAGAAGAAAAAGTACAGTATATCTATAGGGAACACCAAGAGACTAGTCCTGTAGAAGTCAGCCTTAGAAAAAATACTGTTGCTGTATTAAAATGCTTTCAAGATATTTCCAATATCTTATTATCAATTGAAATTATTATAATAATATGTATATAACTACAACAGAACTATTATAATTATATATACATAATTATAATATATATTGTAATTATGACTATATTATATATATCACACAATTTTATATATATAATTATAATATATATAGATGACAAAAATATACCCAAAAGGGCAGTGGTATAATGTTATTATGTTTTCTAAATGTTATTAGTCAACGATATGCATTTTAGTGCACATTTTGTCATTTATTGTTAGCTCTTATTAAGTAGTGAAACATACCAGAGATAGTAAATTGGCCTTATACAATAGCAACATGCATTTTTTTTTTTTTTTACAGGCCTGCATACTATCACACAACATTCGCTTGCATTCCATTGCCTCACTCATTTCTTTATCACATTTATCTGAGTTCCTACTTAAATATCTGGAGATGGTCTAAGGAGTAGGGCTATGTACCATGGTCTAACACAGTGCCTGACACATATTTATAATATTAGCAATGTATTTTAAAATTTTCTTTTGGGCTTCTTTGTTTATGAATCATATATAATGAATTAACGTTTTAAATTGTATTGGAAACATTCCAGCCATAGGTACGGGAAGAGCTGGAATAGCAGTGGAGCAATTAACTGCCAGCTATGTATTAGTTTAATATGCTTTCTAATGTTTTATATCTACATAAGATAATTAGTCCATTGTCATTTCATCATCTGATGATGATCATTTCCCTTGTTAAGTGTTCAGCAGAGACACTTTGCTTCAGCAATGATTTCTGCTCTTAAAAATAAGAAAATTTCATTGTTATTGGAGTAATTTTGTAATCTGGATCAAAGGTTTGGAAATATTTGAGAAATCTTGACATCTCTACTATTTTCATCAGCAACAAATATATGTATAGCATGTATGCCTTCTAAGTAATTGATGTGCAAAATAATTTCATATCTTTGCATTATTAAGAAGTAACTAGCATTCCAGTAGATTTTAAAGTATCAAATAATTTGATCAACTAGATCAAGGTTTATGTAGAAAGACAAGCTGCATCTGCCTTATTTGAATTTCTAGTACTTTCACACTGAATTTATATGAAAAGATTTTTTGTATAGCATGTCAGTTATACTAATTGTATTCTAAAAATTCTCCTCAGATGCTCACACCCACATTGATATAACTTTTGAACTTATCACCGAGGGTTTATGATAGTATAATCAGTGGAGAAATTGGAGTCTGGAAGCTTTTCTGCTATGCCACTAACTCTGTGGCTTTGAAAGTTGCTTTTATTTTCTGAATATAGCTTCTTAGATTTTGTGCAAGACGGCTCTCATAGTTTGTTTCAATTCTGAGGCAGTATGTTTGTGCCTTCACTAGTATCAAAGGAAGTGACCAATTTATACTGTGCCTTTATTTTTTATCCTTATTATAGAATCAGCCTTCTGAAACATGCCCTGTAAAGGCTTCTTGGCTGTTAATCTGGCATGTTTAAATGAGAGTTATGGAAAACCTGGTTAATCGTTCATGTATGGGATTCCCTATCTATTTTAGATCTGAGGAATAGGTAATATCAGACCAAGTCAGTGTGGGAAAAACATTTTAGAAATACTAGGGAAAATGTCACATTTAAATTTTCTTTCCAGATGGGTTAGATTTCAGGTATAGTCATTTTTTTGTTCTTTTTCACAAGAAAAGTGCCAACTATCACACCAAGTTCTAAAAATTGGTCTTTTACTTTATCCTGAAAAGATCAAAGGCAAGATAAACAATTAGAGAGTACAATCACTTAGGATCTTCTCTCATAACAAAATTACATTTTCCTCAAGAGAGAATTTCTTTTTGAGATAACTAGTAGCAAAAAATTCTAAGGCATATAGATGAGAGTTAGAAGCAGATTAGCTTCCCCATTCCTTGATGTCATTTGTGTATGTATAAATAATTCAGGATTATTATTCAGAAGTAGATTTGCTGGCATTTTTTAACAACATGGTAGAAGCATACAGAATTTCCATTTGTATTGAAAAATGCTTTTCCAAGCAAGTCTTTCAGTTCCTTTGCACCCATATTGGAACGGGATAATTAACAATTGTAAGACAAGTCTTTATAGATCAAATGTTCTGTGGAACTATTGGGCAAATGCCTTGAACTACTGGCTATGCAACTTTTTTATAACCCTGCATCAGCGACATCCAGCCCTCCCCATAGCAGTGTGTAAAACCCTGTGAAATTATTGCTACTTAGCACATGATAAACACACTTGCTTTTAATTAGAATAAAGGTAAATTAGAATATTAAAGGAAGAATTATCCTGTTTGGATACCCTCATGTCCAGGAAATAAAATGATTCTACTGCTGTTTTAAAACATCTGAATATACTATGTTTTAGATGTACTCTCTCTTTATTATTTAATGAAAATATTTTAATGTTATTTACCATCGTTTGATGAATTGAGCATTGATTAATTAATTTATTTTACTATAATTTCTTTTCCCTGAGAATAAAACTGCCTGTGTCTGCAAATAGATGGAGGGTGAAACAGCTTCAGTATGGATGGATACAAAGAGAAAAAGCGTTTTCTTTTATTATTATTGTAAAGTGAAATAGACATTGCTAGACATGTGCCTTGGACAATTGACTTGACTTTTCAGGGCTCTAATGTCAATTCCTGAAATAGGTGAGCGCTTATTACTTCTTCAGTGGTATAGGAGGCAATGATATGGCCTAGCAGTAAAAGTATAGGCCCTGGTATCAGGTTGTCTAGGTTCAAGTTCAATACTAGCTCTTTTGCCTGCTGGGTGATTTGGAGTAAATTTCTTATCCTCTCTGTGCCTCAATTTACTCATCTAAAAAAGGATCCAACGATAGCACCTACCTTACAGAGTTGTAAATATTAACTTACGAGCTAATTCAAGTACTTGGCATTAACTTCACCTAGTGCCTAACAACAAACAAGAAATCAGTAGCTGGTAATTTTTATTATTGTTATAATTAATAATATTAGTATTAATAAAGTTGTTTCTAAAATTAAAATGTAATACGTATAAATATAGTGCAAAGTCAAAAAGAGAAACTGTTCTTGCCACGCTGTCTAAACAAAGGAGTATTGAAAAATGAGAGGGGCCCCCCCCTTATCATGCTACTGATAAGCATCTTATCTTATTTATAGTCTGAAGTTCACATTTTAAAGTAAAGTCCCAGAGCAGAGCAAAAAGCTCTGATACATATTCCACTTTTCACAGCTCTTCCAGTGTTCTCAGAAGGGGTCTTTATATAGAAATGTAGGAGGCTTGATGATAACAAACATTCAAGATGTTACCCTATAGCTAGAAACCTAGTGATTGTATAGAGCAATATTCAAATACAGGCTGAATTATGCACAATCTTTATGTAGAAAAGTATGCTTCATATGTATATTCCTTTTTTTTTTTTTTTTTTTTCTTGCGTTATGCGGGCCTCTCACTGTTGTGGCCTCTCCCATTTGCGGAGCACAGGCTCCGGACGCGCAGGCTCAGCGGCCATGGCTCACGGGCCCAGCCGCTCCGCGGCATGTGGGATCTTCCCGAAACGGGGCACGAACCCGCGTCTCCTGCATCGGCAGGCGGACTCTCAAGCACTGCGCCACCAGGGAAGCCCCATATGTATATTCCTTAAATTTAATTTCAGTTACCTATTTCTCTTTCATCCAAACAAGAATATTATTGTGTGTGAGACAGCTGTAAATACAGTTAATGACTGGGGGAAAACAAGAAGGGGTTCTCTCATCATACCAGATATCAGTTCTCTTTGGAGAAACAAAAGCAAACAATAGATGATGCCCAGCAGTCATATTGATTACCTGCAGGAACAAATTTCTGCAATCCTACTTCATTGTCCAGATGAAACATATTCCACATAGGAATGAAGCCAAATAGCAAGTCACAATATTTGGCTTATGTCCTATGTGGAATATGGTGAAGCATAATTAAATTAAATTGGGAAATTATCTAAAATGGCAGGTAAATTATATAGGGCATAAGAAAACAATTGCATGAATAAAGAGGCAATTTTCAAAAAAGAGTCTCCTCCTGCCTCTTCAATCCTTACCCACCCAGTCCTGTCCAATAATACCCCCATGTATAATTTAGTTCTAGGAGCTCTGGATTTTCTGGGGACAAAATTGAAGAATTAGAAAGTCATTAGAATATGTAATAAAAAGTCAAGAGCCAAATTCTAGAATCTTCAGTAAATAAACAGCCCTGGGTACCCACAGGGAGTAACAAAATGTCTTACTTGCTTTAAGTAAATACATAAAATGACTTAGAATTTCAACTGGAAAAGATTGTTGTTTTGTTTTAATGTGTAGATTTTTATGCCTTTTAATTTACTTTGCTGCTGCATTTTTATTAAACAGTAGGCTATTTATCTTTTGTCTTTTTTTCAATTTGTTTCTATAATGCCACTTTCTATTCATGACTTTAAAAATAAATTTGAAAAATCATTATATTATGTACCATAGATCCTTCATGAAACATTTTTTCTAAACAATTTATTTGTTCTGCTTGGCTAACCTTTATTTTCTTAATGCTACCTCATGTTGTATGTCATATAAATTTTAGAATGAAGTTGCATATAATAGAATAACCCTGTGCTATTTTTCTGTCCCCAGAACCACAAACCTGTACAGTGAAAGATTTTCTCTGTGCCAATGGGGACTGCGTTTCTTCAAGGTTTTGGTGTGATGGAGATTTTGATTGTGCAGATGGCTCTGATGAGGTAGGCATCTTTGCAAAATCAAACAAAAAATAAAGCAGTTCCTTAAAATTGCATTCGTAATTATTATTTATTTCAAGGAGTGTGACAGGACAGCTCTGAATGCATTTTGCTCCTGACACACTGAGATAAGTATTATATCTAAGTGCCATGCTACACACATCCAGCACAGGGAAAAGCTCTTGTGCTACTATTGACAGTTAATTTTATAGTCTCTTTTACCTCAAGTGGTGAATGGCTGGGTTGGGAATAAGATGTTTGGAAACCCTATTCCCTATAGCTGATGCCCTTGCCATCTGTGAATTTGTTCATAAATTTGCTGCAGTATTTATAGTCAGGACTAATATTTTTATGCATTTTAAACAGTTTCTTCTCCCCAGTCCCTTTCTTCAGTACATATAGTCTTATAGACTTAGATATGGGTCATCAATTTTTATGAAACCGCAGGTTTAGCTTAGCTTAGATGATGAATCACAATCCATTTATAATAAGCTTTACATACACACAGTTAAGTGAAAAAGTTTAGAATTTCTCTGGATAATTCTGTAATCTTAGATTGTGCTAACATTTATAAAACTTCACGCAATTCATTACTTATGCATCTGTGTATTCATGTTACAGATATTAATCACTCCATGATGCTTTAAAAATAATACATGACACACAGTAATAATCACTGTGATTACTATGAGAAAATAGTGATTTTCTCTGTTAATGATTTCTTGTGTTACTATCAGGAACATAGACCTTGTGTAATCAAGTCCAGTCAGAGATGAAGGAAAAATGAGGTCTCTGGAGCTCAGTGGCCACCATGGCTCCTCCTGATACACAGTGACTCCCTAGACCTCCCTAGATGATATTGACTCGAATATGTACCTACCCTCACAAAGGGCCTCCCACTGACTGTGGGCTTGGCAAGAAGGAATCCTCCTGCTTCTCTGAAGGTTTCTGTGTTTCAGGTTCGGCTTCCTTAAGTATCCACTGATTACCCGCCTCTTTGGGAGACACTGCAGGTCTCTATTAATGAGAGAGCCCACACTAACTAGATCTTTACCAGCCTTCAGGTATTCTTACCAAGTTTGGACAATTCTTCTCCATTCTCTATCTTGGAAAAGTTCCCCTAATCACATAAAAGAGTCTAGATTTTGGAAACCAATGCACTTAATTTCTCACCTGAAGTCCAGAAAACTTAAACCTTTAGGCTACAAAGGTCACTTAGGAGAAGATGAAAAATACTATTTCTATTCATGGGGCTATTCACAAAACAAGTCAAAATGAAATTTTTAAAAATGCACAGGGAAGTTCAAGTCTTACATTCCTCAGCTACATATTTCCTTAGTATCTATTTACTCAAAAATTGTATTAAACGTTTCCCAGTGAGGAAAATATATTTCACATAAATTCATCCACATCATTAAAATGTTTTGTTTTTGTTTTCTTTAAAAAAAATGTGTTCCATGGGGCTTCCCTGGTGGCGCAGTGGTTGGGAGTCTGCCTGCCGATGGAGGGGGCACGGGTTCGTGCCCTGGTCCAGGAGGATCCCACGTGCCGCGGAGCACCTGGGCCCGTGGGCCATGGCCGCTGAGCCTGTGCGTCTGGAGCCTGTGCTCCGCAACGGGAGAGGCCACAGCAGTGAGGGGCCGGCATACCGCAAAAAAAAAAAAAAAAAAAAAAAAAAAAATGTGTTCCGTCAGCACCATGTAATTGTGAAACATCAAGAGGTGGGGATATATTGCTTAAGGCTTGTGATTTCATCTTGCATGTTGTTCACTAGATGTCCAACATACATAGACAGAATCAAGCACTTCTTTTTCAAAATCTTATTCACATGAAAGTAGACATCCTTATCCATGCCGTTTCTCTCATGCCGTAAGTTCATGGAAATAGTTCTCTGATGGCCGAATATATCTCCATTATCTGGACAGTTTTATGATATTGTCCCTAGGGAATTAAATTAACTCTCTGAAAGGTGGCCTTTCTCTACATTTACAGACATTTGGTATAGTCTATATGTAAGGAAGTGGCTAACACTATGGGCAGCTGATTTCTATTTCCTTTCTAAAATCTAGCATGATAGGTTTCATTGACAAGGAAAGCAAACAAACAAACAAATAAAAAGGTGAGCTGAACAAATGGCTAGAAAGCATAATTACATACAGGACATTCTCATATTAGGAACAAAAGAAAATTGTGAGGATTAATTTTGCATGAATGTTAACTGAATTCGTTTGTTAATTTCCAGCCAAAGCAAAAAAAAAGAAACCAAAAACTTGGATCAATGTAATTGTGTATCAAGTTAGTGGCAAACACAGAGAAAAACTATTTAAAGTGCCTTTAAAATATAATATATGGCCTCTGCATCCAGTATAATATACTGTAAGGACAAAAAGAAATGTAAAAGAATCTTAAACTGTATTCGTAGATGTGTTGTTAAATAATAACATTGGTTTTGCTAATTTGAATTTCATATATCAATATCTTAAGAGTAGGATAGTTCAAATGTTAAATTTTTAAAATATTATTAACACTCAAAATTTTTGAGTAAAATAAAGGAGATACAAATCTAGAAACAATGAAAGTAAATAAAAGTCCTGTAATTAAATTCAAAAGTATCAGTTTGAGATCTTGATTTATTTTTCTCTTTTTAAAAATATATATTCTTAGCTCCGCCACTGAAAAATCCTAAAACCAATGACATCACAGCCTTAAAAACTATCTCTAACATTCACATCATGACCTCTAAATACATTTTCCAATTAACAGAATCAAAACCCCTTTAAGAAATGTTTAATTCTAGGTCTGAGAAAGGCAATTGACAAAATGAGCCACTAACATCTTGTCAAGCCAGAAAACAAGGCTATTGGGATAGTGTCCAGAGTACATAGGAGCAAAATTGCAGGGCTTTCCACTGACAAAAAGGACAATTTGAGCATCAGAAAAAAAAAAAACAAATGACTGTAATATATTGAAATACAATAAATGTACAAAAATACATGCATTCATAATAATACTTAAACAAATAAAAGCTCAGTTGTTACTTTGGAGGTTGCTAAGGTATCAACATTCTTGGGATTCACTCAGCCAAAATCAGAATGTGGGACATTCTATAGAGCAAATGACCTGGTTCCTTCAAGTAGTAAATGGCATTTAAAAAAAGTGGGGGAATGGAAAATAGTTACGCATTAAAAGAAACTCAAATCAAACTCAGTGTATAGACATCTTTTACATCCTTCTTTTACCAAACCATATTTTTATATAGTTAAGAAAATAAGAAACTTTTTAATGTGGATTGGAAATAACTTTAAGAAATTTTTGTTAATTCCATGATACTGTTAATTTTCTGAAGCTATCGTTGTTATGTTAAAGTTCAGAATATAAATAAATTGGGGGAGAGGATTATGAAACATGAATAGCCAAGTGTGGATAATTGTTAAATATGCATGATGAGCACATGGGTCTTATTATTCTATTCTCTCTATTTTTCTGTATGTTTTTAAATGTCTAAGATAATTAAATACCCCACAAATATAAACACAGACGCACTGCATCAACTATACTGTAATCTATTATAAATCAAAATCTTCTGATGATAGAAGAAGTGTCTAGAAGTATTACCTTCTGTGTTATTGTCAATACAAATAGACCAGTGTTACTGGTTACTGAACTCTTTTACTTGAATTAGCCTTATTGCTGAGATAAACATTAATTAATTCTATAAATATATACTGAGCAGTTATAATCAACACATATATTAGACACTTGATTCATAGACAGACATGATCCCTATCCTAGTGGACCTGAATTACATAAAATGTTAATTTATATTCCTGATTTTCTACATTTGCTACTTCATTCATTCAACCATTTATTCAGCAGTTTTTATTGAATGCTTACTTATTGAATGTGTCCCAGGCATAGTACTGGGCATGGAAGAGGAAGGTGGTGAACAAAATATATGAAATTACTTTCTCATGACCAGTGCATGGGCTATTTCTCCAACGTCATGCCCCATTACATAACTTACCTCTCAGATACAGCACATTTCTAATTCTCCTTACACATGAAAAATCTTTTCTTAGTTCCATTTCTGTTTAAACTTCTTCTGTGAAGCCTTTTGTGAAACCTTTAAGAATTCATATGTTTAAAGCATATTCATTTATCTTGACAGTATATTTCATTGCAGTTGTTGGTTTAGGTGCTGGTCTTCTATTAGAATTTATCAAATACGGGGACTAATCTTAGTTTTCTTTGCATTCTTATTTAAGAAACTCTAGTAAATGGTAAATTTTCAATACCTGGGAGAAGAAGGGAAGAAGAAAAGAAGGAAAAAAGAAAATCAGTTATATAGCAGGCAATCTAAACTGCCATCAGCAAAGAGAAAACTATAGGAATTTAGAAAATAAACTTCTTTCTTACATGGGATGAAACTGGGAAGAAGCAGGGAGTAATAGTTGGATATACTTCATTCACTGGGAGTTTCACAAGCTGTGAGAGTGCTGCACCTTTTGTGAAAGGAGCAGACAAATAGATTTTGGCAACAGTAGAAATTGCTAAACGGCAGAAAAACATCATCCCAGCAAGATATTTCACTGGAGCATCCCATTTCAACCACAGCGGTCAGACTCAAGGAAAGTAAATTCCTAGTGGATCCCTTTCATTGATCTCACATAAAGAACTGAAAGGCCCCCAAAGGCATCACTACTATCTTATTTGACTTCCAAATAAAATCTGTATGCGAGCTAGCAGAAAATGCCAATTGTGACAGTTCATTTCACAGTTCTACAGGAACAAATGTCAGGAGAGTGGAAAAAGAATATGACCAGCAACCAAACTGTAAAACAACAGGTACAGAGGGAACAAAAATGGGAATAAGAGGAAAGAAAGAACATTAGGGGAAGTTTTGCCAAGGCAAGACAGAATTGCCTTAGGATTCTTAGTTGTTTCACATTCATCCTTCCACCCCACTCCCAAGGAACCAGCTGTACTTGCTTAGAAATATGTTTTAGCCCTTTCATTTCCCTA
>NW_006780574.1:1007615-1072645 GCF_000442215.2 Lipotes vexillifer
CTTCATCATCACTTACACTTATTAAAATTACATTACCCTATAACTGTCTATTGGAGAATGAGCCACTCAGAGCAATTTAATTAGTTGATAAAGCCATGGGATTTATGTTCTTTTTACATTTCTCTGTTTTATTATGACTAAGAGACAAATGAAAGCGGAAAAGGATTATAATGTTATATAGTCACAAGCTTAAATGTGACCATCTGAGTTTCTTATATGTGTCTTTTTTGGATTTGAAGACATTTGTCTAAAAAATTAATTTTAATTATGTCTGTGTTGTTTTTGACAGAGAAATTGTGAAACAAGTTGTTCCAAAGATCAGTTCCAGTGCTCCAATGGTCAGTGTATATCAGCAAAATGGAAATGCGATGGCCATGAAGACTGTAAATATGGAGAAGATGAGAAAAACTGTGAGCCAGGTAAAATTCTTGAGGCCATATTTCATTTAACTAGTATTTTAACTTGGTTAGAATTTAAATTTAAGCAATAATATGCAAAAACAGTGGCAAATAATGTACATATTTACTGTTTTTAAGAAATAATCTGAAATATCTGTAGATAAATTAATTGTTGTGCCCTTCATATGTTTTGAAAGTGTTTTAGCAGGTAAGATTGTTATTATTTCAAGATCCAAGCATTACTCCCCAAAATTTGGTTTTCTGGTCTCTATATTTTTCTACACCATTTGGAGTTGTTTTTCCAAGACAGCAACATGAAATATGTTGAAACTGTAAGTATGATAAAAGTCAGGTTTCAATTCTGGAAATTAAGGTTATAAAACAGAATGTAGTAGTTTCAATGTGATACCAACTGAGAAAAAGGATGTCTATTATTTCTATTTGCATCATGGTCCAAAATAAAAATAAAATTAAGCAAAACCAGAGTATAGGAAGAAAAACCCAAATGTATAGAAATATATTTCTATTCCTTAAACATGACTTTAAATATACTCATTAAATTAACTTTTATACTTAGGAATTTTAATAACAATATTCTACAGGAAAAAAATAGTAGGGAAAAAAATCAGTTTGTAATCTATGTGTATGGTTATAAGCACTTTCATGGTTAAATTACTTTGAGAGACTAGGTCAGAATTGCAGATACCTGGCACACACATTACCATTGTCCCAGTACTGTGCCCATGGTCCATGTTGCTAATTGATCACATCTTTTTTCTTACTGAATCCAGACATATTCCCAGACTCCTTATTAATACAGATCCCTAGACAAACACTGCCAATTAAAAGAAATTAAATCCCAAGGGAAAAGCTTTTTAGCATTCCTGGAGTAAGTAATTTAGACCACAAAGTCATTATGTAAGTACATTTGGCTACCTAGTAGTCTAATATAAGGCCAAGAACCGCAGAGGTTTGAATACAAATTTAGCAAACTCGAACACATAGACAAAGAAAAGTCTCATCATTATTATGTCAATTAGTTAAATTGGGTATTGGTAGTAACTTATTTATCCACATTTAAAAAAAATTTTCCATATGATAAAGAAACACTTCGAATTCTACAGACTCTGCTAATCACACATATATTCATATTTAAAACCCCAAACCAAAAAAAAAAAAACTTCTTAAAACTTATGTGAATATGACATTTATATCAAAACAGCCAAATAGATATCATGGGGTCTATGAGACCATGCCAAGATTTCCACTTTTAGCTTTATACAATGCACATTATGAATTAACACTCCCAAAGGTCACTAAATCCTATTACAGTTTTAAAAATAATCTGAGGCTTTTGTCTTTTAAATAAATTAATTGAAAATTGTAAAAAAAAATACATTTAACTCTTCACAAATCAGAAAGATGGAGGTTATAGAGGGTTTTTTTCTTTCCCTTTCTTTAGTCTAGTGAGTTGAATACTGATTGAACAGGCTATTACATCATGAGGTATATTTAATACAATGCAATAATATTGTAAAGCACATCTTAAGTCAATATTTAATATCAGATGTTGAATATAGCTCAAATAATCTAAACTATTTTCATTACTACATATAACTTTTATATGCTTATATATGCTTTTATCTATCAACCATTCATTCTGTTCACTAAATCTAAATTTCAACTTTATATTCAGCTTCTCCTACTTGCTCATCAAGTGAATATATATGTGCCAGTGGAGGATGTGTATCAGCATCTTTGAAATGTAATGGAGAATATGACTGTGCTGATGGTTCAGATGAGGTAAAATCTATCTTTTGGTTAAAATCTCTGAATTACATGAATTAGGTTTGAGAAAGCAAACATAGTAAAAACAAAGAGACAGAATCTTGATTCTTAGCACTGTCTAAAATGTTAAGACAAGAACATTGAATACAGTAATTTCAGCAAATACCTGAATCTTCGTGCTGTCCATAGACTAAACCCTATTGTCATTTGCAGAGGTGATATTCATTAAATAAAAATAAAAGAAAGCCCACAGTATAATCAGTCTCCAGTATTGTCAGCTGCATGTTTATCTTGCTTGTTACAATAGCATTATCATTAATGAAAACTGCAGTGGCCGTTTGTATTTGAACAGATGGACTGTGTGACTGAGTGTAAGGAAGATCAGTTTCGATGCAGAAATAAAGCCCACTGTATTCCAATTAGATGGCTTTGTGATGGAATTCATGACTGTGTGGATGGCAGTGACGAAGAGAACTGTGACAGAGGTAAGGTACTTTGTGTGTGTGTGTGTGTGTGCGCGCGCGCGCGCGCGCCTGCAAGTAAGAGAATGGCAAGAATGACAGTTAAGATGCTACGCAGAATATTTACATAGTGTGCTAGAGGCGGAGGATAAGATCATTAAATGATTCTCCTTTTCTAGTTTAATTACATAGTAGCCTATTCTAAATAAGCAAAATCTGGCTCATTTTCAGACAAGAGTATAAATTCGTCTTCATATAACAAAGACAACCAAAATGCAAGTGTTTTTTGGGTGCCTATCATGAGCATGTCTTTGGACTAGATGTTGGGTCAGGGATGGGGATATGAGAAGAAACCAGGGAACATGGCCACTATAGCCATTCCTACCAAAGTATTTTATGGGCACGTTTCTCTTCCACATTGCTTGCCTTGTTTCTGAAAGACTAGAAACAGCATGTGGTATACTATACCACACCTACTAATATGCTAGATCATATATAGGTTATAGGTTGTGCCCCAAATTTCTTTCTTGCCATATAATTGAGAAAATGACCTACATTATTTGTCAGTCTGAAAGAAACTTTCTGTTTTATAGCATCATTTTTTTCCAGCTATGTGAAAATCCTGACAGATAACTTTTTAGTTTAAGTCACCACATTAAAAACAGCAATTATGGCTACTTTAGAGTTAATGAGAGGAAAGCAAAGAAATTATAGGGTGAATCTTAAAATGATCACAAATTGCAGCATTCTTATTATTTTCATAAGATATATTATAAAATATATATCTTATTAATATATATTATAATATATATATATTTAGATATATTCTTTAAATACAAAAATTATTTTTACCTACTTATAAAAGTCTCTCAATCAACTTTACATTTTAGAATATTTGGAACATCATCAACAGAGATGATATTAGATATTGACATATGTTGCAAGGCATTTGAACAGACATTCAGGGTTTACACAGTTTAAATGGGCCTAAAGTATTTACTTCTGTAAATATCTAGTTGCTCAAGGAAAAATATCTTCTACTTTCTTTAATATTAGATCAAAACTTTATGATGTCCTATATTTCTATTCCAAACCTGATAAAGTATTGTTATATCAGCAGAAGAAATCCTGTTTCTCATTTGGAATCTGTAGTACCTTATAAAAAACTGTAAAAGATTAAACTTCTGTAATAGCTGTTTCTACTTTTGCTTAAGTTCTCACACTCTCTTTCTGTAACTGGTTACTCTAAAGAAAGAAAACTTTGTGGACCTTCTGGTACCAAAAACTCATATACAATCTTATAGTCAAAGACTTTGGGACCACAATTAAGCTACTCATCATTTACCATTTTCTAATTAATAAGCTCTATCCCCTCAGCTTAAGTCACTGTCACCAGTCTTGTTCTTTTCCTCATGGCTTCCTATCTGGGCTATTAGTGACCCAATTGGTAACCAGTACATCCTGTTCACTGCTGCCATGTTCATCTTATTTAAATGTAACTCTGGTTATGTCAGTCTTTACTTAAAGCTCTTCCTGGTTAGATACAAATATCATAACCTGGCAGTCAGGGTTATAAGAGAATGATCCCATTTCACTTTTCCAGTCTTATAACTCTACTAATCCGCTTTATGTACCCTAAGTTCTAGCCAAACTGGAAGATAATATTCAAGCAATATCCTCCATGCTTTTCAACATCTTTCTTGATTATTCTACTATTTTGCCATCTCAATACCTTTGCCAGTAAAAATTATATCTATTCTTTTAAGTCCATCTCAGTTACTACTGTGTCTTCAACCAAATTGCAGTCTTTTTTTAGTTTCCCTAGGAACCATTTGATTGCATTCCTGTTGTCATGTTCTTCCTTCTAATATAATCACTTCTGTATTATTTGACTAAGCTTCCCTGTTGGAATATGAGTTTCTTGATGTGAAAAATTAGGTATGCAAGCAAAATGTGGGAGTACGTTTCAGGCAGTGGGATCATTATGTTCAAAGTCACAGAGGTGAGGGAAATGATCTGTTTAGGAGCCACAAGTAATTGAGGAGTCATGCTGTAGACCTTGGTTTTAATATTATGCATGTTGAGGAGTTTTCCAAGGCTTTTGAGGAGTTTTCTAATATTAAAAAAAGAAGGGGTGATGGGATTTGAACTATGTAACAGCACAGAGAATTTACTGAGATGAGAATCAAGCAGTCCAGTTTCTTGTCTTATCTCCATGGACATTTCTGTGCTCATGTTTTCATACTATCAAGTCCAGCCACAGTGAAATGTCTCCAACAGCTGTAGAAACACTTGGAAAGTGAGTGTGTGCCTGGGAGGGTGGATGGTGGTGGGCAGTCCTTTTAGGATTTAGCTACTTTTTTAATATTGGATTTCATAAAAAAATGTGTTTGAATAAAGGATTCCAGGTTAAAAAATCAAACATTAAAGTAAAAAACTGAACATTATAGTATTTGAAATCTGAGATAACTTTCAGATTTAAAATGACTATTAAATGTTTAAGCTTACTGACTAAAAAAAGAGGTGAGAGCTTTTAATTCAACCATTTAGAAATATGTCAAAGCTCCCCTACCCTCCCTATTTCTGCTTCTAACATTTCTTGGGTTCATTTGCTGCTAGGTAATTAAATTCCAATGGAATACCTTGTTGGTTAAAGTGTTTGATCCTGTATGGATGTACCATAAGGCATGACCAAGTTCAGATTTCTAGTATTTGATTTGCTTCCAGGAAGTTGTTTAGGTATTGGAAAAAAGCACTTCAAGGCACTGAGGAGATAAAATGCCAGAATAAACATCTCTTCTGTTAAATGTTACTTCCATTCATCTCAAATCTGGACACGTGAGGTAACAGGGGCTAAGTGCTGGGGGCTGGAAGATAAGAGAGCTGCAGGACAAACATGGAACATTTTCAATGTGAATCAATTTTACTGGTTTACTTTAAAAGGACTGAAATCCCAAATACTATGGAATTAAAAGCAGCATTCACTTTTTAAAAAAATAAATTTATTTATTTATTTTTTGTTGCATTGGGTCTTCGTTGCTGCATGAGGGCTTTCTCTAGTTGCAGCGAGCGGGAGCTACTCTTCGTTGCACTGTGCGGGCTTCTCATTGTGGTGGCTTCTCTTATTGCGGAGCACAGGCACTAGGTGCACGGGCTTCACGAATCGTGGTGCACGGGCTCAGTAATTGTGGCACACGGGCTTAGTTGCTCCACGGCATGTGGCATCTTCCCGGACCAGGGCTCGAACCCATGCCCCCCGCATTGGCAGGCAGATTCTTAACCACTGCGCTATGAGGGAAGCCCAGTAGTCACATTTTTAAAGATAAACCATGTTGCCTTAAGGAAACTTGGTGTTTGTTTTGGCCTGAGCTTTCAAACTTTATTCTTTATAGCAATTTTGTTGGAAAAGATAGTTATTGTTTTTAGTAATTATCAGCTCAAATGTATATATTATTATAGAAATTATAAAATATTATATATTTAAGCTTATCTCAACCCAAATAAAGACGAGAACTCTAGATGATTATTTTCTGTGATGATTCACTTGTCCAAATTTCTATGAAACTGCCAAGAGCTAAGTTATATTTAGACATAGGTTGTTGTTAATTAATATATACTTATCTGTTTTTCTAATAACCTCCCACTGAGCTGATCAAGAACATGACTAGGAAACTGGGATTTTAATCCAGCTAATCTCTTTAAATTATACCTGTTTTTAATTGTTTATGTGTGCTTCGTGCCATTTCAAAATAAGCTTGTTAGTTAAGATGTCTTGCAAACCCCCCACCCCCCCAATGCATTTTTTGCAATGCAAATTCTTCCTAGTACAGTAGGAAACCTTTCGTAGGTTATCATAAAACCTTTGCTTTTCTGCTACAATTATGATTTCATTTATATTTCTATTCTTCTTAATAAAAATAGTGGCATGTCCAACACTTTTTTTTGGTTTTATTTATTTATTTAGTTTTGGCCATACTTTGTGGCATGTAGGATCTTGGTTCCTCCATCAGTGATCGAACCTGTGTCCCCTGCAGTGGAAGCCTGGAGTCTTAACCACTGGGCTGCCAGGCAAGTCCCATGTCCCACACTCTTATGGGGAAAATGATAATGTTATGTAATGCAATACCTTTGGGAACACATTTTTTTTCCTTTTAACAAGACTGATGTACTACAAATAGAGTTTTTAAAAATAATCAGAAGATGTCAAGAATTCACAAATTCTGTTTGAATTTAGTCCATTTTAGAATGGAACATGCGATGAGATTTAGTCATTAGAATCTTTATTCTGAAAGAATACAACTCTTTCATATTCTATGGATTTTGATATTGAATTAAGCCAAAGCTCACCTCAAACCAATATTCATATCTTTAATACTAAAGGCTGTTCATGTTATATCTTTTTGTTTTCAGAGTTCCTAAGTGGTAATATATTTTCTTGCACTGATTTTGATAATTGAGATTATTTTAAAAATCAGGGCATTTTTAGAGTTGAGCACTGCAGATGTTTGAAAGAAAAGGGCATCCCAATGCCAGATATTGTACTGTCAGAAGTCTCACATGGTGACATTCACCTTGCTGCACTCACCAAGGACCTGCCTTTTTCTGTGTCTTCGTTTGTTAGTGCTCAGAGGTGTCAATTTAAGCTGTACCAGTTCTGTTAAGCATTTTTGCAGGAAAACTTAGACCCGTTCTGAATGGTATCACTATAAATTCCTGGCCTCAGCCTCAACTACCACTCAAGATTCTAAGCAATCTACCTATATGTTTTTAATCATCTCTCTCTACCATTAACCATATCTGGTTTTTAAAAAGTTGATTTATTTTCTCACATTCCACCTCACAGCAATAGTAAAAATCATGAACTTTTTTAGCATCTAGACACAAAATTAATTAAGCTACATATAGCTGTGCCTAGCATTTCCTCCTTCCTTTCTCTTGAAATGGAAGACTTGTCTTCCAGCCTAAGGATAATCCTTTTATTTTGCTTTAGATGTCAAATCCTTCACAATTTCTTGATTCTCAAGGAACTCATTATCTGAATTACCTTTTCTCTCTTCTGTATCCTCAACATTACCTTGTCTACTGAATTCCTTAACTTCCTCTTTTCTTCCTCCCCTTTAAGGGTAAACTTCTGAACTACAAATTCTTCATCTATAATAACCAACTACAAACATTTCACTAAACCCACCACCACTTCACTAAAGCTACTCTCTTAGCATCATTTAAATGTGCTATTAACTTCTTGTTAGAAAAGTTTTCAAGTATTTCTCCAACCACTCTGGCTACTTCTTCTCAGTCTCTTTGGTAGATTCCTCTTTATATATTCAAACTTTAAACGCTGATTTTCTCTGTGTTCTCTTCTAAATTTCAAATAATAACTGTATTCTGATCACTCCCGACTCTACATTTACACCTCAGAAACCTATCCCATATTTCAGACACATTTATCCACTAGCCTGCTAAATATCACCACATGGTTGTCTTACCAGTAACCTAAATGAATTGTGTCATTATTTCCACTAAACCTGATCCTTCTAATGTGATCTTTTATTTATTGAATGACACCAACATTCACTGAATGATCCAAACAAACCAAAAATTGAGTAGTACTGTGTTTGAATACTCACTCTCCTTTACCAGCCTCATCTAGTTAGCCATCAGATCCTGAGGATTCTACCTCCTGAAGAGCTCTCAAATGTAGCTACTCTAAATCAGGTTTCCATCCGTTGTTTTCTGAACTGCTGCAAGCCCTATTCAAATTGGTATTTTTCCTCCCATCTTGGCTTTACTCTCCCTGTCTACATTTCTAAGTTTTCCTCACTGTAGCTAGTGTTGTCATTCTAAAACCCAAATCTGATTCTGTGATTTCCTAAGTTAAATCTTTGCTACTGGAAGTGAATTACTAGAGGTTAGTGTGCAAGCCAAAACTCAGAACTAGAAGAGCTTATTGACTCTCACAAGCCTAGGCTCATTATTGTCTCCAAAGTACATACATAAAATGAACAATGCTTCTTTCTTGGAATTTTCTAGGCTTGCAAGGATGAGCACTATCATTCCCCAGCTCCGTGTTTTAATAAACATATCCATTTTTAATATGTTCAATCATCAAATCTCACCAATATAGAAATGATACTACTTATATATGAAATTCAAATTGGTAATATAATTCTCTGAGAGCAATCTTATTAACATTAATTTTAAATTCCCATAAAGTTTCTTTGTGTGGTTTCCCCATGTACTCCTTACAAACATGAACTTATAAATCTTAACCATACCTCTTTTGTAGCATATGAAGATGTTGAGCCCCATAGAAATTAATATACTTTTCCAAAGCAAGACAAAGCAAGTTCCTATCTCCCTAACCATTGCTGTTTCTGCTATATATTGCTACATATCTAGACATACAACTAAAGTTTATTCGTACTTTGGGTCCTTTGCCTGTGGTGGATGTATTTAACTTTAAGATAGAATGTCCCTGTATTCTTTTTTCTTTTAACATCTTTATTGGAGTATAATTGCTTTACAATGTTGTGTTAGTTTCTGCTGTATAACAAAGTGAATCAGCTATATATATATATATACATATATCCCCATATCCCTTCCCTCTTGTGTGTCCCTCCCACCCTTCCCATCCCACCCCTCTAGGTGGTCACAGCACCAAGCTGATCTCCCTGTGCTACGGGGCTGCTTCCCACTAGCTATTTTACATTTGGTAGTGTATATATGTCCATGCCACTCTCTCACTTCGTCACAGCTTACCCTTCCCCCTCCCCGTGTCCTCAAGTCCATTCTTTACATCTGTGTCTTTATTCTTGTCCTGCACTTAGGTTCTTCAGAAACTTTTATTTTTTTTTTTGATTCCATATATATGTGTTAGCATATGGTATTTATTTTTCTCTTTCTGACTTACTTCGCTCTGTATGACAGACTCTAGGTCCATCCACCTCACTAAATAACTCAATTTCATTTCTTTTTATGGCTGAGTAATATTCCATTGTATATATGTGCCACATCTTCTTTATCCATTCATCTGTTGATGGACACTTAGGTTGTTTCCATGTCCTGGCTATTGTAAATAGTGCTGCAGTGAACATTGGGGTGCATGTGTCTTTTGAATTATGGTTTTCTCAGGGTATATGCCCAGTAGTGGGATTGCTGGGTCATATGGTAGTTCTATTTTTAGTTTTCTAAGGAACCTCCATACTGTTCTCCATAATGGCTGTATCAATTTACATTCCCACCAACAGTGCAAGAGGGTTCCCTTTTCTCCACACCCTCTCCAGCATTTATTGTTTGTAGATTTTTTGATGATGGTCATTCTGACCGCTGTGAGGTGATACCTCATTATAATTTTGATTTTCATTTTTCTAAGGATAGTGATGTTGAGCATCCTTCCATGTGTTTGTTGGCAATCTGTATATATTCCCTGTATTCCTTTTTTTCTTTACATCTTTATTGGAGTATAATTGCTTTACAATGATGTGTTAGTTTCTGCTTTATAACAAAGTGAATCAGTTATACACATACATATGTTCCCATATCTTTTCCCTCTTGAGTCTCCCTCCCTCCCACCCTCCCTATCCCACCCCTCTAGGTGGTCACAAAGCACCGAGCTGATCTCCCTGTGCTATGTGGCTGCTTCCCACTAGCTATCTATTTTACGTTTGGTAGTGTTTATATGTCCATGCCTCTCTCTCACTTTGTCACAGCTTACCCTTCCCCCTCCTCATATCCTCAAGTCCATTCTCTAGTAGGTCTGTGTCTTTATTATTGTCTTACCCCTAGGTTCTTCATGACCTTTATTTTTTTCTTAGATTCCATATACATGTGTTAGCATACGGGATTTGTCTTTCTCTTTCTGACTTACTTCACTCTGTATGACAGACTCTAGGTCCATCCACCTCACTACAAATAACTCAATTTCGTTTCTTTTTATGGCTGAGCAATATTCCATTGTATATATGTGCCACATCTTCTTTATCCATTCATCTGATGATGGACACTTAGCTTGTTTCCATCTCCTGGCTATTGTAAATAGAGCTGCAATCAACATTTTGGTACATGACTCTTTTTGAATTATGGTTTTCTCAGGGTATATGCCCAGTAGTGGGATTGCTGGGTCATATGGTAGTTCTATTTGTAGTTTTTTAAGGAACCTCCATACTGTTCTCCATAGTGGCTGAACCAATTCACACTCCCACCAGCAGTGCAAGAGGGTTCCCTTTTCTCCACACCCTCTCCAGCATTTGTTGTTTCTAGACTTTTTGATGATGGCCATTCTGACCGGTGTGAGATGATATCTCATTGTAGTTTTGATTTGCATTTCTCTAATGATTAATGATGTTGAGCATTCTTTCATGTGTTTGCTGGCCATCTGTATATCTTCTTTGGAGAAATGTCTATTTAGGTCTTCTGCGCATTTTTGGATTGGGTTGTTTGCTTTTTTGTTATTGAGCTACATGAGCTGCTTGTAAATTTTGGGGATTAATCCTTTCTATTTAACTGAAAAGAGAGAAAGAATGCAAACATTTAAAAAATACACACAGAAAGAGTACTCTATTGTACAATTTTTATAAGAATAAATAATATTTCCTCACATCACCAACGTATAATTCTGTTATAAAATTAACTGTTTCTCTATGACTGCAAAAACTTATTTCTGGTCATTCTGTTTTTAATGGTTCAGTCTGTCAGTTTCCAGATACAACTGAATTATCTAATAATTTTTAAAGTGTCTTTTCTTTCCAGAACAGCATCATTTTTAGTAAAGAAAATTAATACTATTTAAAATCTAAGTTTCTTTACACTCAGTAACATAGAAATGATATGAAATGGAAGGGAATTTATATTTGAGAAAAGTTGATTCTATCATCTTATGATCAATATTTGCTAAAGAAAATATTATAGACATGAGTGTGATATCGGATTGTTTTGAAAAGTTAAAAACGAGTACCCTTTAAAAAAAAGTTTGGACATTATATATTCCTAGTATTATACAGGAAAAAAAAATAAGGAAATGAGACACTAGATACTGAGCTGAGAATTAGAGGAATATGTGTTTTGCTGACTGGAATTAATTATGCTATATCCCTCTGTCTCTTTTTTGTTTTAAAATAAAGGAGGAAATATATGTAGAGCAGATGAGTTCCTTTGCAATAATTCCCTCTGCAAACTACATTTCTGGGTGTGTGATGGAGAAGATGACTGTGGAGACAACTCTGACGAAGCCCCTGATATGTGTGGTATGGCATTTCACGTGGCTCTAGATTGTACTCTCATCTCCTGATGTAGTGCGCCAGCGTGAATCGATGAAGTAGTGAGGTGAACCACAAATTTTACCGTCCTGGGGTTAGGTAGATAAAGTATAGCCACAGATACAGCTTTTGGTCAGGTAATAAGAGATAACCCTGCTCAAAGTTTATGACTTTATAGAGAGCCCTCCTAAATCTGAACTTGCACATGTCAGCAGTATTCAAAAGATAGATTATGGTCTATCTAAGAGGATTTAGAGTAGTTGACCTTTTGAATTGAGTAAGGTTCATATAAGGACTTTGGCTTTATTCCCAATTGGTGTTTTAGGCTAAAACAATTTTTTTGACAGATAAGCATGGAAAAAATGTGCATAATCAAATCATGTACTTCCACAAGTCACCCACTCCTGAGACTGTGGTTATTCAGAGAAGGGAAATAAGTATACATAGAGATATACAGACATTATCTATCTATATCTATCTACCTATCTATCTATCTATCTATATATATATCTTACAAATGTTAGTCAGAGAACTGCAATTAGGAGTTACTTAACATTTAAATCTGAAAATCTTAACAAAATTTATTTCTTCTTCAAATTCGAGTTACTTCTGACATTAGTCACAAGCGTGATTATGCAACCACGAGCTATAAATATAAATGTGCGCCTTCAGATCACCAAATTAAATGATTTCCTGTATTTGGTAAACACTTTTTTTCTTCATCTCATTCTTTTGCTAATCTCAACAAAAAATGTAATTTAACTTTTAATTTAAAGAAAAATACTACTACTTTGGGTATAACTAAATAGCACATCAGGTGAATTAAGGAAAGCATAGCATGAGTGTATGTTCTTAAATTCTATGTTCTATTTGGTATATCAAATTAAACTAATTATTTTGATAGATGATGATATTGACTACAGATGTTACAGTTGAAGAAAAAAATCTGAAACACGGAGGCAGCTTTATTTTAAACATGTTTGAAAATTTTAAAAAGACAGTGGTTAGAGAATTGATCTCTGTAGGTACAACTGATAGGTGATATAACTAAATTTCAATTTCAGTTCTTCTACATAATCTTACAAAGTGAACTCTAGAGAATGACCAGAGATTGTATTGTTTCTGAATCATAATAGTTGAAAAAATGTGAGTTTACCAATATCAAGCCAAAACCTATTATTTTTATAAACTATGTTTTTTTCTTCTATTCTCTATTCCACTTCAACACAAAACTATTGAGTGTAATAGGAAATGTTTGGAAACTAATTAACCATGTGGGGCTCCAGAGTCACCCCCCGACCCCGAAACCGCTTCAAGGGCCAGGAAGTGATTCTCAGGGACATGCTGCATAGCTGCTGGAAAACTTGTAAAATACATCCAGCTTAATTCTGTAAATATTTTTGCATTCCCCTCAGTCATCAGTATTAACACTGAGTCAAGCTATGATGTTCTGGAGACTGTGCTAAGTAATTGGGATAAAAAAAAAAAACCTGAACAGAACATGACTCTCTTTGACAAGGAGATCTTATTCTGGTTGGAAAATAATAATTTCCATAAATTATATTTTAAGCAATAGTAGAATTAAGTAAAGACAAGGCAGAGAGGGATAAGATGAACTCTGCCTGAAGGGGAATTCAGAAAGCTACAGTTTTGAAAGATCTAGGCTAAAAGTCACCATAGGCATAGAGAACAGTGTGGGGAAAAGTATCATTCATTCATTTAATAAATATTTGTTAAGCTAGAGACTGTGATTATTTGTGGTGATATAATGATGAGAGAAACAGATATGGACCCAGACTTTACAGAGCTGAGAGTCTAGTGGAAGAGGGATATTAATGATCACAAAAATATATAGTTATAAACTATGATACGTGCAATGAAGAAAAAGTATAATAAGTTATAAAACTATAGAACAGAAGGATTTTACTCAATCTTGGATTATAAGAAGTAACATTTGAGTTTGAGTCTGAGAAATTTATAGCTGCCAGGTAGGTGAAAGGGATGGAGTGAGAGTGGATGACACAACATTTTAGGCAAAGGAGACAAGATGTAGAAAGGCCCTGAGGTACAGCGAACCATAGTTTACTAGAGAAGCTGAAAGACGTGTGCTTGGAGAACACAGAGCAAGATAGATAATGGATGAAACTGAAGAGACAGGAGAGATACATGGAAACTTGTGAGTCTAGATAGGGATTTTTAGATTTAGCCTAAAAGCAATTAAAAATACTATAGAATTTAAAATAGAGGAGGCACATAGTCATATTTATATTTCACAAATACTGGATAGAAATAGGCAAGAATAGTTAAGACAATTGCAGAGCTCAAGGCAAGCTATGCGGGTAGCTTGGATTAAGATAATGACAGACCACGATGGCAAAGTATACACAGTTTGAATGTGATTTAAAAAGCAAAATGAATTGGATTAAATAATGGAGTAGTTATAGGAGGCAAGAGAGAGGAAGTTGCCCAGTATAATTTTTAGGCTGTTTTCGCTTGTACATTTGAATAGATGGGGAACACAGGAAAAGGGACAGTTTTGCAAGTAAAGATTAGAAGTCTGGCTTGAGATGCATCTGGGGAGACATACAAGTACAGATTTCAAGTAGTGCTAGATATTTGGTTCTAGAGCTTAAAGAGCTGGTCTAGAAATATAAATTTGAGAGTCAGCATAAAATGTAGTAGTAAATACTATGGAATTTGTAAGATTTAGGCTGGGAGGGAGTAAAACATAAAAGTGGGGGATTAGGATAGAATATTGAGGGCCACCAACATCTAGATAAATATGAACAGCCAGAAGAGACTCAGGTGAGTGATAACAAAAGGATAAGCAAAAAAAAAAGGAAGTATGACAAGAGAAATATGAAGGTAATAAAATGTTTCAAGAAAGATGGGATAGTTCCTGAAGAAGCAGGGGAAATTAAGCTTCAGAGCAAGTGAAAAAAATCAGTTTTAGATAAGGGTAGTGACCCCTTGAAATGAGTTGATAGACTATATGCAGATGCAGGTGGATGTACACATATTTAATGATATAACATTTTTTTAATCTTTTAATTTCCACTTTTTTATGTATAGTAAGGAAGCATGTTCATATATAGAATGTGAAAGGTTGGTGTGGTAGGGAGATTCAAAAGGAATGCAGATTTAAATCATTACTGCAAAGGGTAAGAGTGACATTATATATAGATAGATATAAATATATAGATATAAATGAATGATTTCCAAGTAGTGTTCAGGGCCTACCTGGCATTAATAAATATTCATATTTGTGATATCAGTTGGTCTTGCAGTATGGTCATCTGCAACATTCCTGGGCTTCCCAGATGCAGACATTGGGATAGCAGATGGTTTCATTCATCTAAGTTTGGGATTCTGATAATTAAGATGAAAAAAGCAAAAGGGCCAGAGAATCCAGATTATTTGGACACAAGTGATTTTCTAAAAGTACTTAGAAAAATGTCCAACATATAAAGGTTATCAATAAATATCAAATAAGTAAATTAAAAATGGAATATGGGGGCTCCCCTGGTGGCGCAGTGGTTGAGAGTCCGCCTGCCGATGCAGGGGACGCTGGTTCGTGCCCCGGCCCGCGAGGATCCCACATGCCGCGGAGCGGCTGGGCCCATGAGCCATGGCCGCGGAGCCTGCGCGTCCGGAGCCTGTGCTCCGCAACGGGAGAGGCCACAGCAGTGAGAGGCCCGCGTACCGCAAAAAAACAAAACAGAACAGTAGCCTAAAAGTTCTCAAGGAGCATTGTTAAAAAAAAGAAAAAAGAAAAATGGAATATGGAATCTCATGTCAACAGAAGGGGAAGTAAAGAGAAAAAAGGCAATGGTAAATAAGGAAGAGTTAGATGTATCAATGGGCTAAAGTTTCAGGTAAGACTGAAAAAGCATCTTTAATGAGACTGGTTGAATTAAAAAGTTGGCTAATTGGAGATTGTTGTCAGAATTTGGTCAGACTTTTAAAATTAGTGGCTTTGTAAATGAAGCAATTGGAGGAAATAGCAAATCCGGCTGTGTCAGTGTTTCTTATCTGCGGGCAGCAGGAACTGTCATTGGCTGAATTAAGAAGATAAATTTGTTGAAATCCACCCATGTCCACAGCCTTCTAGAAGAATGGGTGGCCTAGGTGGGTTAGAGTAAAAGGACATTGGGTATGAGAAAATCAGGAAGTTAAGAGGTGCAGTTATTGGCTAGTTTGCTCATATGGATGTTGATGTCACCTAGGATGCTGGAATAATTTAGATGGAGAGAAATAGCTGTGAGGGATGGTGCTACAGTCTTCAGTGAATTGGGGAGGGGGTGATGTTTATAAGGTTAATGAGAAAATAGAGATAAGAAAAAAATACAACCAAATGCCTGGCCCTCAAAATAACAGTTTTTGTTTTTAGTTTATTTTAAAAAGTAGAATGTGAATATATAGTAGCAAAGTTCTGGAAGCCATAATAGGAAATTATGATGTCTTCAAATATGAGATAACATGAGGTTTGAGCAATTTAAGAGACATTCCTAAAAAATCTGAAGAGGAGGAACTCTGCTTAGAGTGAAAAACAGATTTTAATTAGAACAAGGAAGGTGGCAAGAAGGAATATGGCATATTTAAGGAGCTAATAAAGAGTGACAAGGGATGAGTCTGTAGGAGTGGCATGGACAAGATAATGATAAGTCTATTATGCCATGTAAAGTATCTTAAATTTTATTCTGGAAGTGATGAACAGCTATGGAAGAAATTATCAGATTGCTGTTCTGGTGGCTTTGGGAGGATTTTAGGTTGGGCAATGAAACTGAGACATTAAGGATTCTACGACAGTCATCTCTGTAAGAAATAATGAATAGCTGAGCTGTTGGAGTTGTAACTGGTATGCATGGAGATAAGAGGGCAAATTTGGGACAATACCAACTGCACTTGTTGACTAATAAGAGTTGAAGCATAGTGAGAGGATGCATTTAGAATAATCCCAAACTTGTGGCTATTATGTGCCACAAACTGAACTATGGAAATAAGACAGAGCTTGTTTGAGGAGAAGGAGGTCAAGGGAAGATGATGAAGAATTGAGCTTTGAACTTGTTGAATTTTAAATTCCCAAGGGAACATCCTATAATTAACTATGAGATGCTAGAATTAGATAGCAAATTGAAAGTCTTCAGAATATAGTGTCAAGTAAATTCATGAGAATGAATGAGAATATCTAAGCAGAGAATTCAAGAGTGAGAACATCAGGGGACCAATGATAGAACCGTGCAGTATTCCGCATATGAGATTGGGAAGACATTTAGAGATGTTTCCTACTTTAGGGGTAGAAGTCTTCAGATTCGATAGTGATGGAAAGGACAAGTGTAAAATTCCCTGGCTTTAATTGTTTATTCAAGTCTCATACACACACACACACACACACACACACACACATTAAAAATGAATAAGTAAGATCACCTTATTTGCCTTAAATACATATCGGCCCATTTGTTTATGGAGACAGAGAGTAAGAAACACAGTTATAGTGTTGTTGGGATTTTTTTTTTTTTTTTTTTTTTTTTTTGAATGACCTATTTTCAATTTTGGATCCATAACATATGCTTGCTCAAGCTCTATTTTGTGTGAAATTGCTCTTTCAGATAGCTGTGTCCTGCCATGTTGTATAAACCATAGGCATAAATTAATTTGGTACACTAAGGGAAGTCAGCTAAGATAAAGCATTTGGAAATAAAACCGTGCCGTCTGGCTTTTTTTCTTACTTCATTCAACATTTCATCTGTGCACTCTTTTCTGTTGTTAATATAAATAACTAGGATCATACCTTCTATTATCACACATTTTTCTAGTATCTACATGTAAGCACTTCCCACAACAAAAGATATTCAGAAAAGCTAGATTATGGATTTGAAAAGGAAGAAAATAAAAGGAAGACAAAAGAA
Source organism: Lipotes vexillifer (assembly GCF_000442215.2). Taxonomy (NCBI): domain Eukaryota; kingdom Metazoa; phylum Chordata; class Mammalia; order Artiodactyla; family Lipotidae; genus Lipotes; species Lipotes vexillifer. The sequence goes on from NW_006780574.1 coordinate 1,025,429, forward strand.
GGATTGTTCTTCATAAGTCAGTGTACCCAAAGGAGCTGCTCTGTTTTTTCTTTTTTTTTCAGAAAAATTTCTTTGCCCACCCACAAGACCGCACAGATGCAGAAATAACAGAATATGCCTGCAGCCTGAGCAAATGTGCAATGGGGTTGATGACTGTGGGGACAACTCAGATGAAGATACCTGTGGTGGTAAATCTTCTTAATGTGAAATAATTGATTCAGTGACAGCTGCAGATAATATAATGATTTTAGGGCTCAAAAAATTTAAAAAATATATTTTCAATATTCTTCATACAGGGTATGAAGATAATCCACTAACATTTGATTTGCATAGTAGAACTGTGCAACTTTATCCGCTCCCTCCAGGTCTGTAAATCTCCATTGGTTATAGGTACTTTATTCTAGAAAGTACTGCATGAGAGAAACAATATAGTCGTTTAAAATATTCTGTTAAACAACTTCTTGGGGGAAAAGTGTTTATATAGATTGTATGTATGCATACACAGTCCCTTTTTCACAATTCAGAAATTAAAACTCAAAAGACCAAAAGCTTTACCAAAATATGCAGCAAAACCATTTGGTGACAGACCCTGACTTAAACTGGTCTGAGGTAGTTTATATTACTTTTTTAAAAAAAAATCTCACTTAGGGTGAATATTCAAAAATTTTCCTGTGGAAATATAGTGTTATTTATTATAGGGTAAATACAGTGTTATTTTTCTAAGAATCAAAAATTTCAGAATATTTTTTTCATTTAGCCCAAATAAAGCTTCAAATAGAGCTTCAAATAAAGGATTATGGATTTTTCATAGTGTTTAGCAAAATCTTGCACTTGTTATAGACTCAATAAATTTGTTTTGATTCTGTGAAGTGCTGATCATTTTTTAAACAACTCTATAGGTAAGCTTACATATAAAGCAAGACCTTGTAGAAAAGATGAGTTTGCTTGCAGTAATAAAAAATGTATCCCTATGGACCTCCAGTGTGATCAGCTTGATGACTGTGGAGATGGTTCAGACGAACAAGCCTGCAGAATAAGTGAGTTTGTTTCCTGTTAAAATGCAGCAACACACAAGTTCAATTTCTGCTTCAACATGACTAAAATTTTCTTTACTGCTGTGAGAAAAGATTACTCTTCCAAATGTGCTTAAGTAATACTTGTCTTTAGGCCTTTGCCAAAGTAACCTTAGAATATCATTTTTATTAATTTAAAGTATGAGGTAGGAAAGGTTGATTTTGCAATGAGTATATTTATTAAAGCTGAAACTTTATCCAAATACAGACCTTGATATCAGCAAAGAAATCTATATTCCTTAATATTTTATTTATAAAATATAAATTTAATAGTTTCTGAATTTTATAAACAGTGATATTCATTTGAATGATGGTAAAGGTCCTAATAATTTGTTTAATGTTTTAAAATCCTAATCCATTGCTGTGTCATTCTTAAAGATGACATCATTATTTTATTCAGTTAGAGTGCTATGATACTTGAGCTATGAGACCTTGATTGTGAATAATTTTGTGTTTAATGTTTGATATCTGATTTTTCCATATTGAGAAAACTAATTAAACTTATGACCTTAGATTCATATTGCTTGTAAAAGTCACAAAATAGTTCCAATTCTTGAGTCTTTATTTTGTTCTCATTTATACATAAGTTGTTCCTCACTGGATGCTGAAGCAGTATCCACCAGGATATGGCCATGTATATCTCAATCGTGGTGTATATAATTCCACTGGTGTATTTTAATTCATTACAAAATAGTCAAGAATCAGTGGGAATTAACATTATATTTCTGATAATTAAGGTTTTCATATTTATCATGTAATTAGATTTAAGTAAAATAGAGCTAATTCAATGTTACCCCTATAATAATGTCCCTCTCTTTTATTTGCACTCTAAAATATTTTCCTGAATTGGAGATAAAGCAATGAAGTTGCAACTACCATGCTGGAAGCTACAAATAACACATAGTCTGTCCTAACTTGTATTGCAGTCCATGACCATTGGAGCATATTACAAACTCAAATGCTGCTCCCTGTGTGTGGTTAGGAACTGATGATTTAACCTCTTGCTTGAGTAACATGGTAGTACCCTTGACTGAGTTCCTGAATACTAAGTTTAAGTTAGCAATTGATGCCTACATCTCTAGGTAGCTTCTAGGAAATGTTTTGGTTCTTAGAGAAGAATGTGACTCTTGCTTGAGTAACATGCTTGAGTAACATGGTAGTACCCTTGACTGAGTTCCTGAATACTAAGTTTAAGTTAGCAATAGATGCCTACATCTCTAGGTAGCTTCTAGGAAATGTTTTGGTTCTTAGAGAAGAATGTGACTCTTGTACATTGTATCATGGTAAAGATAGACTGTCATTAGAGCCATTGATTCTCGAATTCCTTTTGGAAAGTAGTATAGCTCAATCACAGCTGTAAATATCAGCTATTGGCAGCTTGGTCTGAACTATCCCTAATGTAATTGATTTTGGTTTTTACCTGTCTATACTTTTATAAGAAATGAGGGCTTATATGGGGAGAAGACCATAACCTTATAAATTCAAAAAGTTATCTATGGAATAATAAATGTAATTTCAAATTAAGAAAAATAGTAAACTCCCACTCAGGTATTAGAATTATATCAGTTTTGATCATATTTTTAAATCCTAGCTCCCGCTGAATATACCTGTGAAAATAATGTGAATCCATGTGGAGATGATGCATATTGTAATCAAATAAAAACATCTGTTTTCTGTCGCTGTAAGCCTGGATTTCAGAGAAACATGAAAAACAGACAGTGTGAAGGTATAGTACATTTCCTCAACAGCTTGCTCTTAAATCTTTAGGTTAGAAAAGACTCCCAAAGCTGCTAAATTGTGAGATGACAGGGGATTGATTTTCATCAGAATGGTGCATATCTATGGGATACCGTTTTACTTATGAGAGTAAAAGTCCCTGGGGTCAAGAGACTGTTTGTACTGCTAAGCTAACCATTGCTGAGGCTTACAAAGCCTTTCATATAGCAGATTCAGACCTGCAGGAATTTCTATTGTATTGTTACAATTGTGTTTTGAAATGCAAATAACGAAATTGCTGGTTCAGAAACTATTGAAGAATTAGAGGCCTTTGCGAAAGAACATGTTTATGATCCCACTTCTCTTGAGTTGTGGCATTTGCAATACTGTGATAGGTAATTCACTTTTAGAGAATTGTGGGCTTTTGTCCTAACACCACGTCTTAAACAGTGCTTTATATTATCAAGAGTATCTCCTAAAATTCAAAGACAGGATTTAAATAAATCTCTGTCAGCTTACTTGTGATCATTTAAAAACTGAGCATGTAAGGGAGCCAGAATCTCATAGTAAGTTATATGTAAATATAATTTACACCAGGTCTTTAACTACAGAGCCAAGAAATACATACCTATATGCACTTTCTGCCAGTTTCTCCATTAATATTGATATTATTGTGGTTAGAGCCAAACCTAAATTATCCAAGTCTGGCTTATCCAGGGCAAATTCAACTCGTAAAATGCTTTCACCTACAAGCTCTCTTCTCGATTGTCTCCTTGTGTTATTCTTGGGTAAATAAAAGCGATTTTTACTTTGTGTCAATCAAAATGGAATTATTGAAATTACTTATACTCATCCAAAGGGGAAATAATTGTAATCACATCATATATATGAACATTTTGAGTTATATACTTGTTTAGATTATTCATGCCATTTTATTTCTTCATTAACATGGAACACTGAAAACTGGCAACTTAAGTTTCTCTATTTTAATAAAAAAGCAAATTATTTCTCGACTAGATTATTTCTTCTTTTGAGAAATACTTTCTTGATGGCTGAGAGCTGATACCATGTATTTTACTTATCCCTGGTATAACATTTGTTAACAAGTAAATTCAGTTTTGTCTCTTTAGCCTATACTTTAATTAAACGCAGAATTGCACTCCTGAGAGTACGTAAGTTCACCTTGGGCAAAGTATCATAGTAGAGACAATAGAATCAAGAAGCCTGAGTTTAAGCCTTGGCACTGTCACTTACAAACGTTACTGGGCAAGTCCTCATCTCTACCACTGAGGCTTTGGAACACTGCTGAGTGCTAAACAAGAGAAAATTACTATTGCTGTGCTCATCCTTAAATTCCTCTAATTCAAGAGGAGGACTTATCTCACAGATTTATTATGTAATTAGGGCAACTATAAGTGATAAAGGGGGCAGAGGAATTTATGCTGATTGAAAGCAGAAGTAGAGGAGGTAAAGAAAAAGAAAGTAGATAATTCACCAGAATCACCTGACCTCAATCCCGGCCCTGCTTAAAACTTTAAAATTTGAGGCATGTGTCTAAGCCATAGAATATTGCCTAAGATTTATTTATTACTTATGATTTATATATATTTATTTTTATGTAGGCATTCAGGATTTTGTTGTTGTTTGTTCACTTGGCCCTTCTTGTTACATAGTCACTTTGTATACATGAAGCCAGAAGTGTGTTAGAGGTGTATCCATATCTTCATTCTTTGCCAGGAATTGTGCAAAATGTTGGCAATAAAAAAATGAATAAATACTAATTTATGATCCCAAGGGACTGACAGTCAAGTAGGGGATATGAATATGTGACCACATATATGAAATACCATATGAACTATATTTCATATGTGTGGCATATGATAGAAATTCCAAGAGAGCAAAAAGTGGAGAATCTAGGAGATGGATAACCATTACTGTATACTGGTGAAGACCAAGGAAGGCTTCACTTCAGGTGAATCTTGAGAGATGAGTAGAAATTTTCTATGTAAAAAGCAAGGGCATTACAGGACACAGGAATATCATATGACATGTGCAAAGGTATGGCGGCAGGTAATCAGAAAACTCAACCTTTATTTGAGTGAATGAAAATACTAGGGAAGTTTGAAATGGATATTTCAACGTGTTAAGTGGATTAACAAGCAATGCACAAGCAATTGATGAGTCATTATAGTGAAACTTGTGAAAAAATTGTTATGGCCGGAAAATATTACATAGCAAGTCACAGACTTAATAGTTTGAAAAGACCATGAAAGAAATAAGAATAATAAGTTGAAGGACACAAAATACATGTCTTTTTTGAAAAGTGGAAAGAATGACAGTACTAATTGGGGTTTTGATGGTGCTATTTTGAGCTCTTCTTTTCTAGACCTTAATGAATGTTTGGTGTTTGGCACGTGTTCCCACCAATGTGTAAATATGGAAGGATCCTATAAATGTGTGTGCGACCAGAATTTTCAAGAAAGAAATAACACCTGCATAGCAAAAGGTAAGGATATATAACCATTACTTTAAATGTTATTATAATTTTGCTGTAAACATTTTATGGGGAAAAAAATGTTTCGTATTGCATTTTAGCAATGGCTTAATGCCTGAAAATATAAAATAAATCTCTTTTTAATACTGGTTAAATTGTCCAATTTATTTATTATCATTCTTAATTAATCTAATCTGGGAAGGTTTATAAACATGGCTGTCAAATACCTGGCTACTATTAAAATCACTTTTGTGTTTGAAACAATTTATCAGGAGGTAAAATTTAAAAGCCAATGTGATAGAATATGAAGTATCTTTCTTTATGGCCTGCTCTCAGTGTACTTGAGGAAACATTATACCACTGGGATAAAAATAACGAGTTAAATTAAATGTTAGCATTATAAGGAGAATGGAATTTTGAGTAAGAACTTAAAGGTTTTAAAATAAAATTATGTCTTCAAATTCAGACCTCCTCTACTTATGAATATCATTTAAAAAAATTAAATTACAGATATATATTTGGGTCTTCTTAGATATGGCTTTTAATGCTTTTATGTTTTTACTAAATAATATTGTAGTTTAAATATTGTTAGCTACAGAGCATGATTAACAATGTTAATAAGACAGTTATTACAAGAGGAAAGCAACATGATATAGTGAATCAAGCAAGAATGGGCTATGGAATTAGACAGACTTGTATTTGAATCCCAGCATTGCACCTGATTGTGTGGCCTCGGGGAAGTTAAACTCTCTGAGCCTCAGTTCCTCATCTGTAAAATGGGAGGCCTAATCCTTACTTTCCATGGTTGTTGTAAGAGAAGATAAATTGTCAAAGACTTAATACATCTCCTATCACATAGTAACTATTTACTAAGTGAGAGCTATTGAGCCTATAGAGCTGAACTACAACTCGTGTATTAATTTTTTTTAATTTGCAGATATTATATATGCAATTCAGTCTTTCTTTACGGTTTCATTAATATTTCAATTACTATTTTCAGGGTTCTCTTTAGGGTTTTACTTGTCTCAGTATACAAATTACATCAGTATTGTATTGTAGGTGTCAAAATTTCAGGCTACATGGTTCCAGTTAGCAAGATTCTAGAAAATATTGAGATTATGGCATGTTAATATAATAAACACTGATATTTTTATAAAATAAAAATAAAAGAACATTTGACATATATGAATATTGGAAGAAGACTCTTCATATTGTAATTTTTATTTCTTAGCCTAAGGTAATGATCACTCATGTGCATAAACTAAATGCTCAGGAATGTCTGAGGCTTAGTGAGTATATAACATGGTATTTGAATATTCAGATCCAAAGCATTAAAACATAAGGTATTGTGACTTACCAAATAGAAATCCCTTTTCATAAAAAGGATATCTACTACAAATACCTAATTTCTGCCATAAGGTAAGCTTTGACCTAAGAAAACCTCTATTAATAACTCTTAGAAATGTTTAGTTAAGTGTGTTTTAGAAATGTCATGAAGACTAAAAGATGGTATAAAGCTGGTTTATTTTTATTGAGCAAGAAACTGTGTTAAGAATAACAATTCAAGTTAATTTAAAAGTACATTCGTTGCTTTTACATTAGTTGAAATTTATTTTATTTTTGTATTTTATTATAATAATCTCCAGGCTCTGAAGATCAAGTTCTCTACATTGCTAATGACACTGATATCCTGGGTTTTATATATCCATTCAACTACAGTGGCGATCATCAACAAATTTCTCATTTTGAACATAATTCAAGGATAACAGGGATGGATGTATATTATCAGAGAGATATGATTATTTGGAGTACTCAGTTTAATCCAGGTGGAATTTTCTACAAAAGGATACATGGCAGAGAAAAAAGGCAAGCAAACAGTGGCTTGATTGTAAGTAAATAAAATTGAATATTTGAAGGCTCACACCTTCCCCCACTTCCCTGTTTTTTTAATCTGTCAATCACAGTATCTGATTATAAGAGGTAATTAATATATTCAGTGATTCCTCCCAGTATTCTCCCTGTATAGAAATAGAACATTTCCCTACTCCTTTATTCTCATAGCTGGGTACAATTTATTTTAATTGCATGATATTATGTGTTTCTTTTAATACATATTCTGTAGTTACATAAGAATGGTAATTAATAATACCTAAAATTTCTAGAACTTTCTATATTTTATAGTATTTAATAATATATTATGAACATGAGGGTTTTTTTTCATCATGAGATCATATTGGGAACTATCACTTTGTTTTTACATTAGAAAATAAACTCAAAAATATACAGGGTAAGTTGTTTCATTTTTAACAATATGAGAAATATAGTTCTCTTCTAGGGCAAGAGATCAATTCGATAATGTAATCGTTTCTTCTGACTCCTAATAACTATATTTCAGGGAACATCCAAAATAGAGCAATATTGTTTACTGGTGTATGATGGACACATTGATTATCATGGTTATTCCTTTTGAGAAAAATAAACTAGAACATTTGTTTAGACTTGTGATTGTAGGTTATCCTTTTTTGTTTTAGGGCATGTCAATTTATTATGCATTTTATATTTTGAAGTAAATTAACAGAGAAATAACAGATAAAGACTTATTTTAGGGGGGCCTGGCCCATTCCCATACAACCAAAGAGTCAAATACTATCACAGTAGGATTAACTTACTTTAATCCTACTAAATAATTAAAGCTTTGTATTTGAAATGAATCAGAGACACCTATCTGGAAGTCTTCACTACCTTTTTCAGAGGTATCTACCATAAATATTTGAACTCCGTGAATATCATTTGATGGAAATCTGGAACACTATTTTTTATCAGTAGTAGGTGTCAATAAGCTGGTTTTAAAAGAAGCTATATTATTAGCTTTCAAATTCAGTTTAGATTAACTGTGAGTAAAAATCCATATATATCAGAGTTGTTTCTTTAACTCCTCCTCCCCCAAACCCAGTGTTATACAAAGCTTTAGTTCTATTAAGGGTAGTTCTAGGACAGAGCCAAGAACTTCAGAGGATCACTCTGCCCTCTTTCACTCACATATCATCTCCTTCCAATCAGACCAAAAGACTGACTCAGTCTTGACTAGCTTTAGCTTTCTTTATCTCTAAAACAGAAGTTTGCTTTGCAAAAAAAAAAAACAGTTTCATGTATTAATGAAGTGATAAAGAGTATATATTTTGAAATTACACTGACTGGGTTTTAATCTTGTTCCTGTTGCTTACTAGCTTCTTAGCTTCTCTGTACTCTCCATTTCATGAGGTTTTAGTGAGGAATACACGTGTGCACACACACACACTATATTTATATTAGCATTAATAGTTCTTGGCACATAATAAGTACTGTATAGATTAACAGAATGATATGATAATGATGGTGATGATGTTGATGATGACTGGAAAAATGTTCTTCCCTATAATGCATATTCTCACATTAAAAATTAATTGCAAATTACTCTTGCCTGAATTTGATAGTTGCTAAAAACATATCTTTATTTTTCATATAATTTTCAGTGAAAATGATTTGATAATTTTTTAGCTTTGTCCTTGGGGAGATGGATAAATACAATCAGTAGCCTCTAGCAAACTGTTTATTGTAGGCCACGAGCCAAACTTGTTTAATAGCTAAATATTTATTCTTATGTACTCAAATATATAAATGGATCAATATATACTTTATTTACATATTTTACATATTTTCATTTTTAATTTTATTAATGTGGTATAGAGTCTTTTGTCATCAATGCAAAGTTATTGATTAGCCTTTTTCTAATAGGATTTGAAACATCATTAGTCTTTTAATGGTAGTAATAAGATGTATTGTGTAATCTAGACTTTCTATTTGTTTTTCTTTCTCTTCTTAGACCTACCGATGACTAACAGTATTCAATAGGAAGAAAAGTGGGTAACAGTAGGGTACATTTTCTAGAAGCCCATCATAGCTAACTAAATGTCATGATTATAAGGTTGGAACCTCTGAGCCATGAATTTTAGCACCATGTTCTAAACCATTAAGCATTCCATAGAAATTCCAACTAGTGCATTATATATATGTGTAAACATACCTAAGGCTACACTGATAAGGGCAATTATTTAACTTTGCTTCCTAAACCTTTTTGTAATCCTGATATCTCAATATTATAAATATGGAATAAATCCATTCTCACCACCTTAAGTTAATGAGCAATGTGCATTCTAGAATGATTAAATGACTTATCTATGGCCATGCAGCTATAATGTGACACAATTTAGACTTTAACTTGAGATACTTGCTATATCTCTGAGTCTCAACATACTCATCTGAATGCTAACTACTTTATTGAAGTAGAACATTTCTAAACTCCCTTCCAGATAGTAACTATGTATGATTTCCCCAAAATTTGTGACATAGTTTATGTCTATTCAGTTATTACCTGGACAATTTGTATTTATTTCTTTGAAATCCATCTTGTATATAAAGAATTGATTTTCTGCCCTCAGGAATTTCCCTGCAATGTATTATATTTGCTCCTTTAACAGTCACCAGATAGTCATCCATTAGTTTAATGAACATGCACTCTATTTCATCTTCTAAGTTTTGGCACAATTATTAAATGATACTGACCTGAGAATTCCCCACTCCTCAGAAAACAAAACTTAAGATTTTTCCCTACACTGAAATTTCTATCTCTGAATCAATAGGTAAAAGAAAGAAAAATGCACAAATCGAACTATGGATACTTTAGTTATAACCCTATTATCAGTGAAGCAAATGGAAGGAGTTATCCATGTGATAGCAGGATATCTTGGAAGCATATTCACAGATACTAAAAACACTGGAATATTTTCATTTCGGCAAAGAGCAGAAAATATGTTATATCAGAAATCAGAAGAATATTGCTCAGACAGCTAAATGTTAACTGAAGTCCATTCTAAAGAAAGATAGTTTTTAACATGATAGTTTTTTAGAAATAAGGAAGGGAATTCTCTTCTATAATCTGTGAAAATGGTTGGAATAGTAATTAGGATTGCAAATTTAAATTTCAAATGCAGACTAAGTTATTTATAGGTAGAATTACTTATGATTTTCTAACCCCCTGAGCCATACAAAATGGCTAGATTTTTCCTTTAAGAAAATTAAGTAATTTAAAACTTAAAAGACTGGCATAATTCAATTGATATGTAAAGCATAATGAGAATTTGAATTTTAGTAGTTAGAACAGAATATGATAGTGTTATACAATTGTACATACTTTCTGGCCATTTATCATTTCTAGTATGAAATGCTAGATGCATGATGGCAAGCACTATAAAGTAGGTCAATGCTTAGAAAAATGAAAATGACTTTAAATATACAGATTAGATTTTTACAATTAAATAGCTGAATATTCCTGAGCAAAACAAATCGTTCCTCTGATCTACCTGGTCTTGAGAAGTGAATATGAGATACCATTTTTGGCATAATCTCCATTATGCAAAAGAGAATGTTCAGTATAAATTTACTTATAATTTTATTCATTAATAATCATAACTTTTTCTCAAAACATTTGATTAGACCATTTTTCCTGAAAAGCTTTAACAAAATATTCAACTGTTTTCTTTAATAGGTTTCAATTTTGAATTGGAGTCCTAGCTATAAGCCTCATACCCAATATATGGGTCTGTGTGTACATCTCATACACATGCATACACACACACACACACACACACACACACACACAAACATAAATTTATAGGTATGTCTATGAACCCATACATAAGCGTGTGTGTGTGTGTGTGTGTGTGTGTGTGTGTGTACACACATTTTAGCAAGAACTTCAAAGTCTTGTTTTAGGATGTTTGGGTAGTGGTAAAAATTGATAGTTTATTTTTTTAAATTTTTTTCTTCATTATTATAAATTTATGACAACCATTAAACTCTAAATTGAAACTGTCTGTACTTCCTTAGCAAGAATACTTTTAAAACCATCTGAGTTTATTCAAACCAGTCAACAGCTAAAATCATTTATTACAATTACTTTGGAAGAGATCTAAAACTATCAGATATTACACTATTACCATTTTGTGGCTTGACTGTTGTTGACTGCATAAGACAGTCACTCAGTAATACATACTGATTAGAGTTAATGGTTCTGAAACGGCTGTGATCAATATTCAAAATTTACTGAACGTAAATCTTTTAAGACCATATAAAACATATGATTATATAATTAATAATACTGATTAAGTTATTGATCAGATTGTATAGCATTTTAAGGTGAACCAGTCAAGTTTTATTCAATCATACCCATAGCTTTATTTAAAGAGTTCTGTTTGTTTGGTTTGGTGTTGGGTTCTTAGGATACAATAAAGATAATAGAATCTTGTCCTCATGAAGTTTACATTCTGTGGAATGAAGACAAAGTCAAGTAAATTAATAAATAAATAAATACAAAAAAATGTCCGGTTTTGAAAAGTGTATTGAGGGGAATAAAAACTGGACTTAGAGAGAAAAACTTAAACATTGTAGGTTTTGAGTAAGATGATCGATAAAGGCACATTTGAAGAAAGGAGATTTGAGCTAAGACCTAAGAGATGAGAAGGAAGTAATGCCATCTTATTTATATCTAAGACAACTATTTCACTTTTTATGTGGAGAATGGATCTGGTGGGAAAAAAGACTGGAACAGAAGGAGACCCCATAGGAGGACTATGCTCCCAATTAGAAATGGTGGTATGTTGCACTATTGTAGTATCAGTGAAATGGAGGGTAGTGAGTAGAATTTTAAGGAAAAATGTTTGTAAATAAAATGAATGTGAAAAATGAGAACAGGAAGGACTGCAGACTGACACCTGAGTTTCCGGATTCTATAATTTGATGGATACTGAAAATGGTAAACTGTGGGTTCAGTTTTAGTCATGTTAAGTCAGATACCTGTAAGAGATCCAAGCGAGATGTCAGTTAGTCAGTGATGTATTCAAGGCTTTATCTTAAATCTCTGGACTGGAGATTTACATTAAAGAATAGAAAAATAGAGGAGACATCTAAAACCATGAAGCCGGGTTAGATTACCAGGGGAAGTAAAGAGGGGACTGGAACGAAGCTCTGAGACTAGATTAAAATGATGACAAAGAGTGGCCAGTGCATTAGGAGAAAACTAGAATGTAGAGTCACAAAAACTAAGAGAAGAAAGTGTTTTGAAAAAGAATTTGGGGTTATATTTCTAGAGTACTGCCGAAAGATCGAGTAAAGGAAGATAAAGAAGTGTTCAATAAATTTGGAGACAGAAATTCATTAAAAGACCTTGACAAATGCTTAGAGTCATGGAGGAAGCAGACATCAGAGAGCACTTAGTGGTTCTACAATCAGTGGTTTTCCACTGGGGATGATCTTTCACCCCAGGGGACATTTGGTAATGTCTGAAGATATTTTTGATTTTCACAACTGGGGAGTGCTGCTGGTATCAAGTGAGTAGAGGCCAGGGGAAATGCTTAACACCCTACAATACATAAATTAGTTTCTCACAAGGAGTTATCCTTACCAAAATGTCAGTAGTGTCAGAGTTGAGAAACCTTTCTCTTCATAGTAGCAGTATCAGTCTTTCCAGTTAAATTAAGTCGATTTTTTGTTTGTTACTTCACTTGATGTAATAATAACCCTGCAATACAAAATAGTTCTAAGATGAATCATCAGTATAGTTTTTCTTTTATTGTTCTCTCTTTTTTTCCTCACCTCTCAGTCTCTTTTGCTAGATCTTTTTCTCCTTCCCTCTTAACATTGGAATGCCCCAGGCTCAGACCTTGATCCTCTTCTTTCTATCTTTCCTCACTTCCTTGTAGAGTTCATATTGTTTCATGGTTTAACATATAACCACATGCTAACAATTGCCTAATTGATTTCAGGCTCTGTCCAACTTCTTGCTTTGGTTTTCCTTTTGGATGTTTAAAAAAAAAAAATCCCCAGTGGAGCATGCCTAAAAATAAACTATTCATATGATCCACAAAATCTGCTTCCCCAATCTCATTCAATGGCAACTCCATTTTCCAGGTGCTCAAAGTCATTTTAGTCTTAGAGTCATTTTTGGCCCCTCTGCTTTTCTCATAACTCGAAAATCAGGCAATACTATTGAGTCTACTTTCAAGGTATGCCCAGGAGCTGAATACCTTACATCAGCTTGACTGCAAGGACCTAGTTTTGAACCACCATCATCTTTCTTTTGAATTAGTGCAATACCCTCCTAATTGGTCTCCTTGCTATCATTATTACTCACAAAACAGTAGCCAGACTGCTCCATATAAAACATAAATCAGATTATATCACATCTCAATTCAAAAATATCCAGTGGTTTCCCACTGAAAAGACTGAAATTCTCATCATATCTTACAAAGGTTTAAAAGATCTGGTCTCCTGTTACTTCTCTGACTTTATCTTCTACTACTTACCCCCTTACTCACTCTTCTCCAGAGAAGCTTTGCTATTTCTGAAACCCATCAGTAGCTACTAATGTAAGGCCATTCCTGAAATGTTCTCTTGGCATAAAATGTTCTTCAGCCAGATATCCTACATGACTCAATTCCTGAACTCCTTCAAGTCTTTGTTCAAATGTCATCTTCTGAATACATAACTTATTGATGATTACAATCTACTGCCCCATTCCCCTCCTGGGATCTTCAATGCCTTGCTCTTTTTCATTTCCATAATACTTATCTTTTTTCACTGCCATATATTTTATTCATTTATTATGTTTATTATCTATTGTCTACCTCACCTTGCTATAAATAAATTCCCGGATGGCAGGTTTTTTGTTTTTGTTTTTTTCTTCCCCTACTGTTTGGCCACTACTGTAATCCTAGCATCTAGAACAGACCTTGTCATAAAGTAGGTCATATTTTTTGAACTAGAAGGAATAAATTAATTGAAAATCTTGAAGAGACATGGCAATAGCTTGTCAGTCTTGAAAGTTATCCTTTACAAGTTATTCTTCTCATCCTTGGTATTCATCACAAGTTTAAATATTTTTATCTGCAGATATATCCCATTTTTTCCACTTTTGTCTCACAAAAGCCTAGATTAAACTTTCACATTCTCCCCTCTGGAGTCCATTGAATAAGCCTCCTCTGAATTTCCTGTATCCTCCCCTCTGGAGTCCATTGAGTAAGCCTCCTCTGAATTTCCTGTATCTCCTTGGTCCCCATCCCCAAGCCATTCTTCACACCGTAGCCAAAATAATCTTAGAACATTAAACTCATCATCATATCTCCCTACTTAAAACATTCAAATGGATTTCCATTGAAAAATCATTGTTTTACAAGTCTCTCCATGATGTTTAGACTCATCTCCTACCACGCCCCTCCCATCTTCTTTCACACCCATGAATATTCACATATACACCCACATTTTTTTCTAGCCATAAATAGATCATGCTTCATTTACAAGAATGCACTTCACAATTATAATATGCATTATTTTCTCTGCCTCCCTTAATTACCCTAATGAATCAAAGTTCCTTTATTAAGAAGACATCACTTTTATTATTATTGTGATCATTGAGATTGGTCTTGGTCTGGTTTAGGTATTAGAGATCTCAGCCTACATGATGTGCTTTCAGGTCTTCCAAAAGGCCTAACTGAACTAACTGTTAATGTTTGAAAGCACAGACTCACAAAAAGACTGACTACCATCCTGGAGAATGTCAATTGTATGCCCAGGAAGTAGCCTACAAGGTGACCTCATTATTATTCCACATTCTGTTTAGACTTAGAAAATGGATTACTATGGGCATCATCAGAAAATCTACAAACAACAAATGCTGGAGAGGGTGTGGAGAAAAGGGAACCCTCTTGCACTGTTGGTGGGAATGTAAATTGATACAGCCACTATGGAGAACAGTATGGAGGTTCCTTAAAAAAGTAAAAATAGAACTACCATATGACCCAGCAATCCCACTACTGGACATATACCCAGAGAAAACCATAATTCAAAAAGAGTCAGGTACCACAATGTTCATTGCAGCACTATTTACAATAGCTAGGTCATGGAAGCAACCTAAATGCCCATCGACAGATGAATGGATAAAGAAGATGTGGTACATATATACAATGGAATATTACTCAGCCATAAAAAGGAATGAAATTGGGTCATTTGTAGACTTGGGTGGATCTAGAGACTGTCACATAGAGTGAAGTAAGTCAGAAAGAGAAAAACAAATATCATATATTAATGCATATATGTGGAGTCTAGAAAAATGGTACAGATGAACCAGTTTGCAAGGCAGAGATAGAAACACAGATATAGAGAACAAACATATGGACTCCAATGGGGGGGATGGTGGGATAAATTGGGAGATTTTGATTGACATATACACTAATATGTATAAAATAGATAACTAATAAGAGCCTGCTGTATAAAAAAATAAATAAAATAAAATTCAAAAAAAAAAGAAAATGGATTGCTAGTGTATCTAGGGTATAATGAAACAAGCAGGAAACTAATGTTAATGAAGCAGGAAAGAAAATGATATATAAAATTCAGTATTATGTATATGTACACATACACTTACATATTCATAATTTGAACTTGATGGAGAGACATTGAACTATAAGGGCCCAATTTATGTGTACATATTCATATATATATACATGCACATTTACATATCTGCTACATAAGTATTCCAGTTTATCTACAAGATGCTTACCTAATGACTCTGGAGACACACTCTCAACATTTGTTTCTCTGACTTTTCTTTTTCCATGTGTTTATTGCTGTTTTAACCTCCTTTCTTATAGATACATGATTTATTCATTAAAGTCGAATTCTTTTGTCTCTTTAAGGCATGGGTTGCAAACCAGCTATATAGGTAAGTTA
This sequence comes from Lipotes vexillifer, assembly GCF_000442215.2. Classification (NCBI taxonomy): domain Eukaryota; kingdom Metazoa; phylum Chordata; class Mammalia; order Artiodactyla; family Lipotidae; genus Lipotes; species Lipotes vexillifer. The sequence continues at coordinate 1,041,533 of NW_006780574.1, forward strand.
AATGAGTGAAACAGGTTGGACAGAACATTAGGGATCCAGGTGAGAGAGGCAAACTGAAGATGTATCTCATTAAAACAGAAGCAGCTGATTGACTCTGCTACTCTGGAATGTTGGCCTGCTTTTGATATACTATCTTATTTATCCTTAATTTTTAAGAAAAAAAAAGTTTAATTTGTTAAAGTGATATCTTCTTAATTTTAAAGTTAGAATCTACTTAATAGGGTTTTTTTTAACTTTAACTTAAATTTAGTCCTCAGTGTACCATTTTGCAATCTCTGCTTTCAGATAGTTCTGCCTTACATCTCAGCTGTTGTGCTTGTTTAAACTGTAAACATCAGAAGGCACCCTGCTTTCTTAATTCCAGGTCTTTCACATAGGGAGATGATGTCAAAATTGCCCCCATAAGTATCAACAAATTTTTCACTTACTGACTTATGCATGAAAATTCATATTTAGCATTAGATGTATTCTTAAGATTTATAAAGAATGGATAATGTTTTAAACTGTTATATAATTTCGTGTTTGGAAGCTAAAGACTTTAACAGATCATCTAATCCAAATCCTTTATTTTTATGTGCCACATAATTTATAGAGAAACTATGACTGGCTCTTAAACCAAGTTTCTGATTTCAAATGTTGTGTGCTTTCCAGTCTTCCATGATATCTTTTGTTTAGCTGGTAGTGTGAATGAAGGTTTTGAGAGTGGGTTTTGCTTTTTATGGAGGGTGGGTGGTAAATCATAACAAATAAGTTTAAAGAACACTGAGCATGTTAAAAAACGATAAAATCACATACAATATTGACCCTGTAACCCAAAGACAAATCTGGGTCTTTTCAGGATGTTGTCTATTGAATGTGGACTCCCCCCACCACACAAGCACAAGTTCTTTACAGTGTCTTCACATCTTTGTTTTACTAGCATTGCATCAGGAGATAATTAACTTCAGCAAAATGAACTGAATTTTCTTTTCTTAGATATACACAAAGATGAAAAATCATGAACAAGTGAAATATGTGACCACTTCAGTCTATCCTTGTGTTAACTATATTTTCTTAAATTATATTGCTAACTATAGGAATTTTGTTTTACAAAAGATAGCATTTCCATGGCTTGAATGTTTTCATTCTCCTTTCATAGATTTTCCTCTTTCCTTGATTTAAAACAAATGCCTTCAGTATTTATATATAAAGACATATATATATATATATATAAAGACATATCTTTAGTTTACTGAAGCTGGAATTGTGCCAGATACATTACAATCCACAGCTGTAAAGGACTGGTAGTTTAAAGCAGTAACCTCTGATTTTGTTACAATCAAGCTGCCATTTTTTCTGTAAGATTTTAAGCATTTCATTCATTCGACTAATATATCTCTATGAAAAAGAATGCCTCAGGACTCAAAACTTTGGCTGTGTATTTAGAGAGCTTATTAGGAAAGAAATCATCTGTCTGGAGGAAGCAGTCAAAATCTGTCTTCTACTTTGTGCAAAAATATGAGCAATGCCTTTTGTTATCTGGGTAACCACACGCCTCTGCAGTCTCTTAAACATGACATATCTCATTAGTGTCTCTAGTTCTTTGGCCTGTCTATAGTGCTAGTAGCCAAAGGGGCAAATGAGAGTTTCATGTTTTCTTATTTCCAATCTAATGTGTTTGGTTGTTTTGTTTTCAGTCTCTTTAGAGACAAATGGCTTAACTATCTGTTTCTGTTTTTCATGTCAGTCTCAACTCCATGCCAAGAACCTCAGTTTACTTTTTCTGTGTTTTCCCACTTTTTGTATGTACTTGATTGACTTTGAATTTCTCCGTAAGACCCAACAGGAATTTGCCTGCCACTCTCCAACCAACACTCATTCAATATGAGAATCCCTTTTAGATGGCTAATGCTATTCACAATCCTGGTCAAGTAGTGAGCAATAGAAAGGGATTATTTATTTCCTATAGGACCCACGATAGAGGTGATTTCCTAATTTCGCCACAGTTTCCTTAATAATAAGCCCATCCTATTGCTGTCTCTTGTTGTTGTTCTTCTGTTCAATTCTTCTCTTTTCAGTGTTGAGAATAATTGAGCATTCAGTATGTTATGAGTCACTGAGGATGAACACCTAGTAACATCTTCACCCTGCTGCCATTATTCTCTGAGAATCATCTTGTCACTGATGATTCATGACTTTAGGTTGAATTTATTGGGCATGACCATCCTTTATCCCATATTCTAACTACTTTAGTTGATACCAGAATGACATTAGGGATTCCTTGATCAAGGAACCAGAGAATAACTGTATAGATTTAAATGACTCTATAACTCTTCAGCATCTCTTATGCTCAGCATTGAAAAGTAACATTTTGCCCTTTCCTTAAGCCATATTCTTCACTCTAGGAATGTGACCTAAGTTTGATATATCCTTCTGGAATTCACCATTAATAGAATTTTCACCAGCCAGCTTACCTGAAAAAGTATCACAAAATAAAACTTCTGAATGTTCTGTGATCATTAGGAATCTGAGGTTTTAATAGTCGGCAGTACAGGTGTAGAAATGTAGAATGGAAAGGTAATCAGCCCAGTTTTGAGCATGAGAGAAATAAAATAAAAATCTTAAATTCAAAAAAGTGAAACTTTGCATAAAACATGTCCTATTTTAGCAAGAATACAGATAGGATAGAAAATTATGTATGTATATTAACATCTGATAAAGCCAAAATAGGTATTTATCTATGTTCATGCTAGACAACAGATATCATATTTCTGCATGCTAAAAGATTGCTCTAGTGGTGTTAAAAAATGATAATATGCTCCAGCAGGCTTTACACACTTTATAATGGTTATATTTTCCCATTGTCTCTCATCTGTATAAATTTATGACTTACACTGACAAGCCCATACCACTTGATATATTTACTCTTTTTTTCGCTGCTAAAATCATTTTTTTATATCTTTATTGGAGTATAATTGCTTTACAATGATTTATTAGTTTCTGCTTTATAACAAAGTGAATCAGCTTTACATATACATATGTTCCCAGATCTCTTCTCTCTTGCGTCTCCCTCCCTCCCACCCTCCCTATCCCACCCCTCTCCGTGGTCACAAAGCACCGAGCTGATCTCCCTGTGCTATGCGGCTGCTTCCCACTAGCTATCTATTTTACGTTTGGTATTGTATATATGTCCATGCCACTCTCTCACTTTGTCACAGCTTATCCTTCCCCCTCCCCATATCTTCAAGTCCATTCTCTAGTAGGTCTGAGTCTTTATTCCTGTCTTACCCCTAGGTTCTTCATGTCATTTTTTTTTCTTAAATTCCATATATGTGTGTTAGCATACGTATTTGTCTTTCTCTTTCTGACTGACTTCAACCTGTATGACAGACTCTAGGTCCATCCACCTCATTACAAATAGCTCAATTTCGTTTCTTTTTATGGCTGAGTAATGTTCCATTGTATATGTGTGCCACATCTTCTTTATCCATTCATCCGATGATGAACACTTAGGTTGTTTCCATCTCCAGGCTATTGTAAATAGAGCTGCAATGAACATTTCAGTACATGACTGTTTTTGAATTATGGTTTTCTCAGGGTATATGCCCAGTAGTGGGATTGCTGGGTCATATGGTAGTTCTATTTGTAGTTTTTTAAGGAACCTCCATACTGTTCTCAATAGTGGCTGTACCGATTCATATTCCCACCACCAGTGCAAGAGTGTTCCCTTTTCTTCACACCCTCTCCAGCATTTCTAGATTTTTTTGTTGATGGACATTATGACTGGTGTGAGATGATATCTCATTGTGGTTTTCATTTGCATTTCTCTAATGATTAATGATGTTGAGCATTCTTCATGTGTTTGTTGGCAGTCTGTATATCTTCTTTGGAGAAATGTTTATTTAGGTCTTCTGCCCAATTTTGGATTGGGTTGTTTGTTTTTTTGTTATTGAGCTGCATGAGCTGCTTATAAATTTTGGAGATTAATCCTTTGTCAGTTGCTTCATTTGCAAATATTTTCTCCCATTCTGAGGGTTGTCTTTTGGTATTCTTTATGGTTTCCTTTGCTGTGCAAGAGCTTTGAAGTTTCATTAGGTCCCATTTGTTTAATTTTGTTTTTATTTCCATTGCTCTAGGATGTGGGTCAAAAAGGATCTTGCTGTGATTTATGTCATAGAGTGTTCTGCCTATAATTTCCTCTAAGAGTTTGATAGTTTCTGGCCTTACATTTAGGTCTTTAATCCATTTTGAGCTTATTTTTGTGTATGGTGTTAGGGAGTGATCTAATCTCATACTTTTAAATGTACCTGTCCAGTTTTCCCAGCACCATTTATTGAAGAGGCTGTCCTTTCTCCACTGTACATTTCTGCCTCCTTTATCAAACATAAGGTGACCCTATGTGCATGGGTTTATCTCTGGGCTTTCTATCCTGTTCCATTGATCTATCTTTCTGTTTTTGTGCCAGTACCATACTGTCTTGATTACTGTAGCTTTGTAGTATAGTCTGAAGTCAGGCAGCCTGATTCCTCCAGCTCCATTTTCCGTTCTCAAGATTGCTTTGGCTATTCGGGGTCTTTTGTGTTTCCATACAAATTGTGAAATTTTTTGTTCTAGTTCTGTGAAAAATGCCAGTGGTAGTTTGATAGGGATTGCATTGAATCTGTAGATTGCTTTGGGTAGTAGAGTCATTTTCACAATGTTGATTCTTCCAAGCCAAGGACATGGTATATCTCTCCATTTATTTGTATCATCTTTAATTTTTTTCATCAGTGTCTTATAATTTTCTGCATACAGGTCTTTAGTCTCCTTAGGTAGGTTTATTCCTAGATATTTTATTCTTTTTGTTGCAATGGTAAATGGGAGTGTTTTCTTGATTTCACTTTCAGATTTTTCATCATTAGTGTATAGGAATGCCAGAGATTTCTGTGCATTAACTTTGTATCCTGCACTTTACCAAATTTATTGATTAGCTCTAGTAGTTTTCTGGTAGCATCTTTAGGATTCTCTATGTATAGTATCATGTCATCTGCAAACAGTGACAGCTTTACTTCTTCTTTTCTGATTTGGATTCCTTTTATTTCCTTTTCTTCTCTGATTGCTGTGGCTAAAACTTCCAAAACTATGTTGAATAAGAGTGGTGAGAGTGGGCAACCTTGTCTTGTTCCTGACCTTATGGGAAATGCTTTCAGTTTTTCACCATTGAGGATGATGTTGGCTGTGGGTTTGTCATATATGGCCTTTATTATGTTGAGGAAAGTTGCCTTTATGCCTACTTTCTGCAGGGTTTTTATCATAAATGGGTGTTGAATTTTGTCAAAAGCTTTCTCTGCATCTATCAAGATGATTATATAGTTTTTCTCCTTCAATTTGTTAATATGGTTTATCACATTGATAGATTTGTGTATATTGAAGAATCCTTGCATTCCTGGAATAAACCCCACTTGATCATGGTGTATGATCCTTTTAATGTGCTGTTGGATTCTGTTTGCTAGTATTTTGTTGAGGATTTTTGCATCTATGTTTATCAGTGATATTGGCCTGTAGTTTTCTTTCTTTGTGATATCCTTGTCTGGTTTTGGTATCGGGGACGGTGGCCTTGTAGATTGAGTTTGGGAGTGTTCCTCCCCTGCTATATTTTGGAAGAGTTTGAGAAGGATAGGTGTTAACTCTTCTCTAAATCTTTGATAGAATTCTCCTGTGAAGCTATCTGGTCCTGGGCTTTTGTTTGTTGGAAGATTTTTAATCACAGTTTCAATATCAGTGCTTGTGATTGATCTGTTCATATTTTCTATTTCTTCCTGATTCAGTCTTGGCAGGTTGTGCATTTTTTCTAAGAATTTGTCCATTTCTTCCAGATTGTCCATTTTATTGGCATAGAGTTGCTTGTAGTAATCCCTCATGATTTTTTGTATTTCTGCAGTGTCAGTTGTTACTTCTCCTTTTTCATTTCTGATTCTATTGATTTGAGTCTTCTCCCTTATTTTCTTGATGAGTCTGGCTAATGGTTTATCAATTTTGTTTATCTTCTCAAAGAACCAGCTTTTAGTTTTATTGATCTTTGCTATTGTTTCCTTCATTTCTTTTTCATTTATTTCTGATCTGATTTTTATGATTTCTTTCCTTCTGCTAACTTTGGGGTTTTTTTGTTCTTCTTTCTCTAATTGCTTGAGGTGCAAGGTTAGGCTGTTTATTCGAGATGTTTCCTGTTTCTTAGGTGGGATTGTATTGCTATAAACTTCCCTCTTAGAACTGCTTTTGCTGCATCCCATAGATTTGGCGTCGTCATGTCTCCATTGTCATTTGTTTCTAGGTATTTTTTGATTTCCCCTTTGATTTCTTCAGTGATCACTTCGTTTTTAAGTAGTGTATTGTTTAGCCTCCATGTGTTTGTTATTTTTTACGATCTTTTCCTATAATTGATACCTAGTCTCATGGCATTGTGGTCGGAAAAGATACTTGATACAATTTCAATTTTCTTAAATTTACCAAGGCTTGATTTGTGACCCAAGATATGATCTATCCTGGAGAATGTTCCATGAGCACTTGAGAAAAATGTGTATTCTGTTGTTTTTGGATGGAGTGTCCTATAAATATCAATTAAGTCCATCCTGTTTAATGTATCATTTAAAGCTTGTGTTTCCTTATTTATTTTCATTTTGGATGATCTGTCCATTGGTGAAAGTGGGGTGTTGAAGTCCCCTACTATGAATGTGTTACTGTCGATTTCCCCTTTTATGGCTGCTAGTTTTTGCCTTATGTATTGAGGTGCTCCTATGTTGGGTGCATAAATATTTACAATTGTTATATCTTCTTCTTGGATCGATCCCTTAATCATTATGTAGTGTCCTTCTTTGTCTCTTCTGATAGTCCTTATTTTAAAGTCTATTTTGTCTGATATGAGAATTGCTACTCCAGCTTTCTTTTGGTTTCTATTTGCATGGAGTATCTTTTTCCATCCCCTTACTTTCAGTCTGTATGTGTCTCTAGGTCTGAAGTGGGTCTCTTGTAGACAGCAAATATATGGGTCTTGTTTTGTATCCATTCAGCCAATCTGTGTCTTTTAGTGGGAGCATTTAGTCCATTTACATTTAAGGTAATTATCGATATGTATGTTCCTATTCCCATTTTCTAAATTGTTTTGGGTTCGTTATTGTAGGTCTTTTCCTTCTCTCGTCTTTCTTGCTTAGAGAAGTTCCTCTAGCATTTGTTGTAAAGCTGGTTTGGTGGTGCTGAACTGTCTCAGCTTTTGCTTGTCTGTAAAGGTTTTGATTTCTCCATCAAATCTGAATGAGATTCTTGCTGGGTAGAGTAATCTTGGTTGTAGCTTTTTCTCCTTCATCACTTTAAATATGTCCTGCCAATCCCTTCTGGCTTGCAGAGTTTCTGCTGAGAGATCAGCTGTTAACCTTATGGGGATTCCCTTGTCTGTTATTTGTTGTTTTTCCCTTGCTGCTTCTAATATGTTTTCTTTGTATTTAATTTTTGACAGTTTGATTAATATGTGCCTTGGCATATTTCTCCTTGGATTTATCCTGTATGGGACTCTCTGTGCTTCCTGTACCTATTTCCTTTCCCATATTAGGGACGTTTTCAACTATAATCTCTTCAAATATTTTCTCAGTTCCTTTCTTTTTCTCTTCTTCTGGAACCCCTATAATTCGAATGTTGTTGCATTTAATGTTGTCCCAGAGGTCTCTGAGACTATCCTCAGTTCTTTTCATTCTTTTTTCTTTATTGTGTTCTGCAGTAGTTATTTCCACTATTTTATCTTCCAGGTCACTTATCCACTTTTCTGCCTCAGTTATTCTGCTATTGATCCCATCTAGAGTATTTTTAATTTCATTTATTGTGTTGTTCATCACTCTTTGTTTGCTCTTTAGTTCTTCTAGGTCCTTGTTAAATGTTTCTTGCATTTTGTCTATTCTATTTCCAGATTTTGGATCATCTTTACTATCATTATTCTGAATTCTCTTTCAGGTAGACTGCCTATTTCCTCTTCATTTGTTAGGTCTGTTGGGTTTTTACCTTGCTCCTTCATCTGCTGTGTGTTTTTCTGTCTTCTCATTTTGCTTATCTTACTGTGTTTGGGGTCTCTTTTTTGCAGGCTGCAGGTTCATAGTTCCCGTTGTTTTTGGTGTCTGTCCCCAGTGGCTGAAGTTGGTTCAGTGCGTTGTGTAGTCTTCCTGGTGGAGGGGACTAGTGCCTGTATTCTGGTGGATGAGACTGGATCTTGTCTTTTTGGGGGGCAGTTCCACGTCTGGTGGTGTGTTATGGGGTGTCTGTGGACTTATTATGATTTTAGGCAGCCTCTCTGCTAATCGGTGGGGTTGTGTTCTTGTCTTGCTAGTTGTTTGACATAGGGTGTTCAGCACTGTAGCTTGCTGGTCGTTGAGTGAAGCTGGGTGCTGGTGTTGAGATGGAGATCTCTGGGAGATTTTCACCGTTTGATATTATGTGGAGCTGGGAGGTCTCTTGTGGACCAGTGTCCTGAAGTTAGCTGTCCCACCTCAGAGGTACAGCACTGACTCCTGGCTGCAGCACCAAGAGCCTTTCATCCACACGGCTCAGAATAAAAGGGAGAGAAAGTAGAAAGAAAGGAAGGAAGGAAGGAAGGAAGAAAGAGAAAGAAAGAAAGGAAGGAAGAAAGAAAGGGCAGGCAGGGAGGGAGGGAGGAAGGAAGGAGGGAGGGAAGGAAAGAAAGATAGAAAGAAGATAAAATACAATAAAGTAAGATTAAAAATAAAGTTATTAAAATATAAAATAATTATTAAGAAAAAAATTTTTTTTAAGGGGAAAAAAAACGGATAGAACCCTAGGACAAATGGTGGAAGCAAAGCTATACAGACAAAATCTCACACAGAAGCATACACATACACACTCACAAAAAGATGAAAAGGGGAAAAAATCATAAATCTTGCTCTCAAAGTCCACCTCCTCAATTTGGGATGATTCGTTGTGTATTCATGTATTCCACAGATGCAGGGTACATCAAGTTGATTGTGGAGCTTTAATCCGCTGCTTCTGAGGCTGCTGGGAGAGATTTCCCTTTCTCTTTGTTCTCACAGTTCCCAGGGCTCAGCTTTGGATTTGGCCCCGTCTCTGCCTGTAGGTCGCTGGAGGGCATCTGTTCTTCGCTCAGACAGGACGGGGTTAAAGGAGCAGCTGCTTTGGGGACTCTGGCTCACTCTGGCCGAGGGCAGGGAGGGGTACGGAGTGCGGGGCCAGCCTGCGGCGGCAGAGGCCGGCGTGATGTTGCACCAGCCGGAGGCGCGCCGTGTGTTCTCCCGGGGAAGTTGTCCCTGGATCCCTGGATCCCTGGACCCTGGCAGTGGCGGGCTGCACAGGCTCCCCGGAAGGGGGCTGTGGATAGTGACCTGTGCTTGCACAGAGGTTTCTTGGTGGCGGCAGCAGCAGCCTTAGTGTCTCATGCCCGTCTCTGGTGTCCGCGCTGTTAGCCGCGGCTCGTGCCCGTCTCTGGAGGTCCTTTACGCAGCGCTCTTAATCCCCTCTCCTCGCGCGCCAGGAAACAAAGAGGGAAGAAAAAGTCTCTTGCCTCTTCGGCAGGTCCAGACTTTTCCCCGGACTCCCGGCTAGCCGTGGTGCACTAATCCCCTGCAGGCTGTGTTCACGCCGCCAACCCCAGTTCTCTCCCTGCACTCGGACCTCTCCCTGAAGCCTGAGCCTCAGCTCGCAGCCCCGCTCGCCCTGGCGGGTGAGCAGACAAGCCTTTCGGGCTGGTGAGTACCGGTCGGCACCGATCCTCTGTGCTGGAATCTCTCCGTTTTGCCCTCCGCACTCCTGTTGCTGTGCTCTCTTCCGCGGCTTCGAAGCTCACCCCTCCGCCACCCGCAGTCTCCACCCGCGAAGGGGCTTCCTAGTGTGTGAAAACCTTTCCTCCTTCACGGCTCCCTCCCACTGGTGCAGGTCCCGTCCCTATCCTTTTGTCTCTGTTTATTCTTTTGTCTTTTGCCCTACCCAGGTACGTGGGGACTTTCTTGTCTTTTGGGAGGTCTGAGGTCTTCCGCCAGCGTTCAGTAGGTGTTCTGTAGGAGTTATTCCACATGTAGATGTATTTCTTGTGTATCTGTGGGGAGGAAGGTGATCTCCGTGTCTTACTCTTCCGCCATCTTCCCCTCGTCCGATATATTTACTTTTAAGTGCTGAAATAATCAGAAAAAAAATTACAATTAGTTTACATAATATTGGAACACTTGAAAATGATTTTGTGTTTTGGCTAGGACAAATCTTTATAGTCTACCCATTTATGAATATTATTTATATGGCATGTTTAGACCATGTGGTATTGTAGAGTGCTTTCATTTAACTTCAGTTAGCTATGAGATATCACTGGGTAGATGGAGAGTATTATTAGAGTTGAGAAGTAGATTACTTTAAAATTTCATAATTTTAGTTTTTAAACCAATAAGTGAAAAGATTGATAATAAAGGTCATTAGACATTTCTATGAGTTCTGTGTTTAGTTCAAGCCATATTTTTCCTTCTTTGAGATCTCAGTAATCACATGGCAGACAGTGACTTGTAATTCCTGTTTCTTGGCATCTCACGTTCTTTTTGAGAAGTTCAGTTTGTTTTCTTTTAATCCAAGCCCACTCTTTAATAAAATGTGTTCACTAGTAAATCACAGAAGAAACAGTCATGTGTTAAAAACCCATATTTCCACTGGTTACCAGGTCCTAACAATGCTCTTACGCATTGACTACATGTCTAGTTATAATGACCTTCAAATAATTGTTTCTATTCTTGATATAATACCCCTGAGAATTTCTTCTCACTTTTGTTTATGCACAATAAACCTGACCACGTCAAATTAATTACTACACTAGTTCCTGCTCAAAGTGATCAAGTTAATTGAAGGGCACAGCATACATTATTTTCCTTGCTGTCTATTCCCAATGAACCCTCTTACCTTTGTCTCACAATAATTCAGTAATATACTATTGCACAGAAAATCCAAGCTAGCAGATTTAGTATAAATGACAGAGTTTGTAACTTTCCTCAAAAGACATTTAAATATAGTATCTCTCTAAATGTGTCTGTTTGTATTAACTTTCTTTTTCAATTTTAAATCAAATTATATATGGTAAGGATGCAGAGCAACTGGAACTTTCTTAAATTCCTGAAAAGAGTGAATATTGGTACAGATTCTTTGAAAAAAAAATTCTAGCCCTATCTATTTAAGCAGTCATAAGTATATCTTAAGACTCAACCATTCTATTTCTTATTAAATACTCAACAGAAATGAGTTTGTGTCCACCAAAAGACACGTAAAGGAATATTCATAATTTTATTTGTAATGGTCTAAAATTGTAAACAAGCAAAATATATATTACCAGTAAAATGGTAAACAAATTGATATATATTCATGAATAATATTTCATATTCTGAAATATTACCCAGAAATAAAAAGCAATTAATAACTGACATGCACACCAATATGGGTATATTTCACAAACATGATGTTGAGTCAAAGAAGTCAGGAATAGAAGAGTATGATTCTGTTTATGTGGATTTGTTTAAGCTAATCTGTGACTTAGATGTTAGGATTATGCTTATTCTAAGAGAAATACTAACTGGGAGAGGTCACAAGTGAACCTTCTACAATTCTGGAAGTATTCTAGTAGGGTGGTGGTTAAACAGGGGCAGTGATAGGTAAAACTCCAGTGAGTTGTATACTTAGGATTTGTGAAATTATACATCTATAAAAACTAAGAATAAAATAAAGTATGTTGGGGATTTTAAAAAATCTATGTAACAATTAACACTGACCATGTTAAGAAGATTCCCAAACAATCTCAATGTATAGATATAGAAAACTCTGCCAATTTGCTTTTGAAAATACTGTGGTTTGTTGTTTTGTTTTCTTTTAGTGTCCTGAATTTAAAAGGCCCAGGGACGTTGCAGTTGACTGGGTTGCCGGAAATATTTATTGGACTGACCATTCTAGAATGCACTGGTTCAGTTACTACACTACTCACTGGACCAGTCTGAGATACTCTATCAACGTAGGACAGCTGAATGGCCCCAACTGCACCAGACTCTTAACAAATATGGCTGGAGAACCCTATGCTATTGCTGTAAATCCTAAAAGAGGGTAGGTTAACAACCTGGTTATTTATATTTCTTGATATGAGTATCTATTTTTACAGATTGTCCCACCCACGCTCTGTAGTGTTGTTTCTGGAAGAGTGTTCAATGTATAATAGATTCACAAGACTTCTGAAAATCCCTCTACTCCTCCTGTACAAAAAGCATGTCCTTTTCACACCAAATGGTGGTGCAAAATATATTCTTCTTCCTGAACAGTTGCTACTTTATACATTTAGTGTATGTTATGTGTGCATTCAGTGTATATGTTATGTGTGCATTCAGATTAATGAAACTGATATGAAAAACATAACCACTGTAGTTAATCCAAAATCGAATTTTTGAGACATTAAAAATAATATTAAACATGTTAAGTGTAGAATATTAGTGACTTGGGCTATTTCTGGTAATAAAAAATGGAGGCATATGTATAAACAAATTTAAACAATTTAACACATATATTCCCTTTACTCGGCTAGATTTTTTCCTTTTTTACTCTCTTATTTTTTATTTATAAGCAATGACCAAAAAGGAAATAGGGAAATGTTAAATAAAACTCCTAATCACCCATAAAGTGGATCATTAGATCCTGAGTATAAAGAGGCAACTGCTGTTTACTTACTAGAATTATGTTATGTGGTCAAAGAAGTGACCTCTAAGTGGTGGTCTTCTAAGTGGTGTCTTCTAAGTGAGAAAATTATTTATGTCTGAGAAAATAATTACTATATCAAAAACAAAAGCATATTGATGCATCATCTATAGTAAAATGAATATTCTGTCATGATAAGAAGATAATTTCAAGTGTTAGAAATATTTTTCTTCTAAAATTTTGAGGAAATTTTCAAAATTGAACTTTGCCTATCAAGTGAGCCTATTAAACAGTGGCTCTCAAATTTTAGGGAATAGGTACGACTTTTACATTGTTGACTCCTGGGGCCCCCTCTTGGAGGTACTCACTCTATAGGTTTAGAGTTGGGTCCAGAAATCTGCCTTTTCAGGCAATTTTCAGGGACTCTAAGGTGATTCTGATGCACCGGATCTGAAGAGACCCTGTTTTGGGTTGTAACAGCACATTCACCAGGCTAACCAACTTGACCTATCTCTTCAGGATGATGTACTGGACCATTGTTGGGGACCACTCCCACATAGAAGAAGCGGCCATGGACGGTACTCTGAGAAGAATTTTAGTACAAAAGAATTTACAGAGACCCACAGGTATGATATGTGTCCCACACAGTCTAAAATGTGAAGTAGTGTCCTAAGTATAATATTATTGCCGTTCTTTCTAGTTTTGTTGGCAATATAATCATTTTTAAAAGCAGATAAAATAAGTTATAGTATGACTTTATAAAAGTCATTAACATTTCATGTTGTACTTTCCCAACTTGAAAGTCAGGTTCTTACCATACTGCTGGTGATATTATGGGGATATTATTTGACAATTACCTAAGTTATAAGGCTATTAGTAGGATTTCACCTGCATGGAATTTTGACAGTTTATAGCATTGTGTTAGGGTGTTTTTACAGCTATGTGTTAATGATATTGGAATAGATGGTAATATTCCTAGAGGATGAGAGACTAAATGAATAGACAGGTGGGAACACATAAACAATTTTTGTGGAAGACACTCACAGCTCTTTTCAATCTGGCTTTAATCTCCCTTCCAGCCATGTCATCTAAACTACCCGTCTATACTCTCTGTACTTCCAAGACTGTTCAGGAGCTCAGGTCTTTTTTCTGCATTCCTGTTCTTTCTCCTATGCCATTTTCCTCCCAGATCCCTCATCTAGAATGCCCTTCCAACTTCTGTGTACCTAGAGGAATCTTACCAGTCTTGTAAGGTCTAAGTTTAGTACTTCCTCAATAAAATATTTTCATACTGCAGAAGCCTCAGAGATTTTTGTGCCATCCCCCACCCCCTCCCACTACATCCCCATCAAAAAGAAAACAATACATTTTCTATAGCATATGTTATTTTGCAATTAGGCTTAGCATGTTATTTAACAATTAGGCTTTCTATAGCATATGTTATTTAACAATGTAAAGTTGAAACTTTATATTTGGTACTTATATTTTTATTACTTTTAATGTGCCTTATGCCTTTTCCTCCAAGTAGATTGTTTTTACTCTTATAGGAAGGAATAATCATTGGGATTTAGTTTATTTATGTAGGTGTGTCTCAATTCAGTGATTTAACAAATACTAATTGAACACTCACGTGGTGACAGAAATTGTTCCAGATGCTGAAGAAATAATTTCCTGCCCTTGTGAAGAAAGTTCCAATTCTCATGAAACTTACCTTCCTGTATAGGATAGAATATGTAGGATACATCATGTCAGATAATTATAAAAGCTATATAGAAAACAAAACATAAGAGATGGGCAGTTATGGGAAGGTACTATTTTAGTTATGATTATCAAAGTAATCATCTCTAGAAAGGTGATATTTGAGAAGATGACTGAATAAAGAGAGATAGCAAACTATGTGATTATGTGAAGAAAGAGCTTTCCAAGTAGTCAGTATGGCAAGTTATGAGTTAGGAATGAACTTAGCATGTGTAAGAAACAGCAATAATGTTAGGACAGTTGGCGCTCCGTATCCATGGTAGGTTGAATTTACTGAACCCACAGGTACCGAGGGCTGACTATAATATGCCATTTTATATAAAGGACTTGAGTGTTTGCAGGTTTTGGTATTCATGGGGGATCCTATAACCAATCCCCTGCAAACACCAAGGGATGGCTGTATGCCTAGAAGCATATGATCAACTCGGGAGAATAGTAGATGTGAGAGTGACAAGGTGACCAGAGTCAGATCATCCAGGCCCTGGAACACACTGATAAGGACTGGATTCTATTCTAGCTTTAAGGGAAGCAAGCCACTGGAGATTTTGAGGAAAGTGGCATGATCTGCTCAAACACTATTTCATTTTTTAAAGAACTTTCTACTTCTTTTTCTTAACTTTTTTTATTTTTAACTAATTTTAGACTTCTATTCAATAGGAAAGTTGGACAATTGATTTAAAAATAGCTTCTCTGATGTTAACATCTTACATAGCCATGGTATACATAACATTATTTTCATTTTAAAAAATGATTCAGGAAGCAATGTATAGAATTGCCTGTCTGAGAGTTCTTATGAGGGAATCTGAGACAGGCATTCTTGGGAAATTTATTTATGAAGGGAGTGTTATTTCCTTGCTATCATGTGTTGTAGTTGTGGACATGACCAACCTAAGTCAATCAGATGGAGATATCTCACAGAGAATTGGAGATTTTAGTTCTGGAGCTCAAAGCAGAACTAGAAACTTAGTTCAGAGAACTGGCAATAGAAAACTGATGATTTAAACTTGCTGGAGTTAAGATAGACAAGGGAGGAGAAAACAGAGGCTTCTTAGGGTAGATATGTGTGAGATTCTTATATTCAGAAGAGTCAGGATCAAAAATAAAGACTACAGAGGTGTTTGAGAAATAGGAGCAAAGCAACAGAATTCAGTGCCATAATAGCTGACAGAAAAGTTTCAAAAGGAAGATGGTATACCCTATTGGGCATAGCATAGTGTATTAGACAGAAGAAATATGGAGGCGTAGAAAGAGTATAAGCCTTCCATTTATATAGGCTTGAGTTAAAATTGCGCAACCTGCATAAACTTTTCAGCACCAATGTTCTTATTTATAAAATGCATATGATAATATTTACCTTACAGAGAATTTATAACAATTCATTTACATCAGAAGTTAAAACCAATGTAAATTGATTGGTATAATTTCTTGAATACCTAAGAGACTAAGAATAATTATAGAAATAATATGCCATGTACTACAGCCTTGCATTTGTACCTTGTCCACCATAACTCCATAACATGAATTTTTTTTTTTGATGGCATCTTGCCTGTGAATGTATTTCCTTTTTTTTTTGAATTTTATTTCATTTTATTTTTATACAGCAGGTTCTTATTAGTTATCTATTTTATACATATTAGTGTATATATGTCAAACACAATCTCCCAATTCATCCCACCAATACCACTGCCCCCCCTAGTTTCCCCACTTGGTGTCCATACATTTGTTCTCTACCTCTGTGTCTCTATTTCTGCCTACAGACTGGTTCATTTGTATCATTATTCTAGATTCTACATATATACGTTAATATACAATCTTTGTTTTTCTCTTTCGGGCTTACTTCACTCTGTATGACAGTCTCTAGGTCCATCCACGTCTCTACAAATGACCCAATTTTGTTCCTTTTTATGGCTGAGTAATATTCCATTGTATTTATGTACCACATCCTCTTTATTCATTCATCTGTCAGTGGACATTTAGCTTGCTTCCATGACCTGGCTATTGTAAATAGTGCTGCAATGAACATTGGGGTGCATGTGTCATTTTGAATTATGGTTTGCTCTGGGTATATGCCCAGAGGTGGGATTGCTGGGTCATATGGTAATTCTACTTTTAGTTTTTTAAGGAACCTCCATATAGTTCTCCATAGTGGCTGTATCAATTTACATTCCCACCAACAGTGTAAGAGGGTTCCTTTATCTCCACACCCTCTCCAGCATTTGTTGTTTGTAGATTTTCTGATGATGCCCATTCTAACCAGTATCAGGTGATTGTAGTTTTGATTTGCATTTCTCTAATAATTAGTGATGTTGAGCAGATTTTCATGTGCCTCTTGGCCATCTGTATGTCTTCTTTGGAGAAATGTCTGTTTAGGTCTTCTGTGCATTTTTTGATTGGGTTGTTTGTTTTTTTAATATTGAGCTGCATGAGTTTTTTATATATTTTGGAGATCAATCCTTTGTCCGTTGATTCATTGGCAAATATTTTCTCCCATTCTAAGGGTTGTCTTTTCGTCTTGTTTATAGTTTCCTTTGATGTGCAAAGGCTTGTAAGTTTCATTAGGTCCCATTTGTTTATTTTTGTTTTTATTTCCATTTCTCTAGGAGGTGGGTCAAAAAAGATCTTGCTGTGATTTATGTCAGAGAGTGTTCTTCCCATGTTTTCCTCTAAGAGTTTTATGGTGTCCGGTCTTACATTTAGGACTTTAATCCATTTTGAGTTTATTTTTGTGTATGGTGTTAGGGAGTGTTCTAATTTCATTCTTTTACATGTAGCTGTCCAGTTTTCCCAGCACCACTTATTGAAGAGACTGTCTTTTCTCCATTGTATATCCTTACCTCCTTTGCCGTAGATTAGTTGTGCATTTATAAGTGCGTGGGTTTATCTCTGGGCTTTCTATCCTGTTCCATTGATCTATATTTCTATTTTTGTGCCAGTACCATACTGTCTTGATTACTGTAGCTTTGTAGTATAGTCTGAAGTCAGGGAGCCTGATTCCTCCAATTCCATTTTTTCCCCTCAAGATTGCTTTGGCTATTTGGGGTCTTTTGTGTATGCATACAAATTGTGAAATATTTTGTTCTAGTTCTGTAAAAAATGCCATTGGTAATTTGATAGGGATTGCATTGAATCTGTAGATTGCTTTGGGTAGTATAGTCATTTTCACAACATTGGTTCTTCCAATCCAAGAGCATGGTATATCTCTCCATCTGTTTGTGTCACCTTTGATTTCTTTCATCAGGGTCATAGTTTTCTGAGTACAGATCTTTTACCTCCTTAGGTAGGTTTATTCCTAGGTATTTTATTCTTTTTGTTGCAATGGTGAATGGGATTGTTTCCTTAATTTCTCTTTCTGATCTTTCGTTGTTAGTGTATAGGAATGCAAGAGATTTCTGTGCATTAATTTTGTATCCTGCAACTTTACCAAATTCATTGATTACCTCTAGTAATTTTCTGGTGGCATCTTTAGGATTCTCTACATATAGTATCATGTCATCTGCAAATAGTGACAGTTTTACTTCTTCTCTTCCAATTTGTATTCTTTTATATCTTTTTCTTCTCTGATTGCCATGGCTAGGACTTCCAAAGCTATGTTGAATAATAGTTGTGAGACTGGACATCATGTCTTGTTCCTGATCTTAGAAAGAATGTTTTCAGTTTTTCACCATTGAGAATGATGTTTGCTGTGGGTTTGTCATATATGGCCTTTATTATGTTGAGGTAGGTTCCCTCTATGCCCACTTTCTGGGGAGTTTTTATCATAAATGGGTGTTTAATTTTGTCAAAAGCTTTTTCTGCGTCTATTGAGATGATCATATGGTTTTTATTCTTCCCTTTGTTAATATGGTGTATTGCATTAATTGATTTTCATATATTGAAGAATCCCTGCATTCCTGGGATAAATCCTGCTTGAGGAAGATGTATGAAACTTTTAATGTGTCATTGGATTCTGTTTGCTAGTATTTTGTGGATTTTTGCATCTATATTCATTATTCTATATTAGTCTGTAATTTTCTTTTTTTAGTGTCTTTGATTTTGGTATCAGGGTGATGGTGGCTTCGTAGATTGAGTTTGGGAGTGTTCCTTACTCTGCAATTTTTTGGGAGAGTTTGAGAGGATGGGTGTTAGCTCTTCTGTAAATGTTTGATAGACTTCACCTGTGAAGCCATCTGGTCCTGGACTTTTGTTTGTTGGAAGATTTTTAATCACAGTTTCAATTTCACTACTTGTGATTGGTTTGTTCACATTTTTTATTTCTTCCTGGTTCAGTCTTGGAAGGTTATACCTTTCTAAGAATTTGTCCATTTCACCACGTTGTCCATTTTACTGGCGTAGAGTTGCTTGTAGTAGTCTCTTAGGATGCTTTGTATTTCTACGGTGTCTGTTGTAACTTCTCCTTTTTCATTTCTAATTTTATTGATCTGAATCCTCTCTGTCTTTTTCTTGATGAGTCTGGCTAAAGGTTTATCGATTTTGTTTATCTTCTCAAAGAACCAGATTTTAGTTTTATTGATCTTTGCTATTGTTTTCTTTGTTTCTATTTCATTTATTTCTGCTCTGATCTTTATGATTTCTTTCCTTCTACTAACTTTTGAGTTTTGCTTGTTCTTCTTTCTCTAGTCCCTTTAGGTGTAAGGTTAGGTTGTTTATTTGAGATTTTTCTTGTTTCTTGAGGTAGGATTTCATTGCTATAAACTTCCCTCTTAAAACTGCTTTTGCTACATCACATAGGTTTTGGATTGTCATGTTTTTATTGTCATTTGTCTCTATGTATTTTTTGATTTCCTCTTTGATTTCTTCAGTGATCTCTTGGTAATTTAGTAATGTATGGTTTAGCCTCCATGTGTTCGTGTTTTTTACATTTTTTCCCCTTCAACTGATTTCTAATCTCATAGTTTTGTGGTCAGAAAAGATTCTTGCTATGATTTCAATTTTCTTAAATTTACTGAGGCTTGATTTGTGAGCCAAGATGTGATCTATCCTGGAGAATGTTCTGTGTGCACTTGAGAGGAAAGTGTAATCTGCTGTTTTCAGATGGAATGTCCTATAAATATCAATTAATCTATCAGGTTTATTGTGTCATTTAAAGGTTGTGTTTCCTTATTAATGTTCTGTCTGGATGATCTGTCCATTTGTGTAAGTGAGGTGTTCCCCACTATTATTGTGTTACTATTTATTTCCTCTTTTATAGCTTGTTACCATTTACCTTATGTATTGAGGTGCTTCTATGTTGGGTATGTATATATTTATAAATCTTATATCTTCTTCTTGGATTGATCCCTTGATCATTATGTAGTGTCCTTCCTTGTCTCTTGTAACATTCTTTATTTTAATGTCTATTTTATCTGCTATGAGTTTTGCTACTCCAGCTCTCTTTTGATTTCCATTTGCGTGGAGTATCTTTTTCCATCCCTTCACTTTCAGTCTGTATGTGTCCCTAGGTCTGAAGTGGGTCTCTTGTAGACAGCATATATATGGGTCTTGTTTTTGTATCCATTCAGTGAGCCTGTGTCTTTTGGTTGGAGCACTTAACCCATTCATATTTAAGATGATTACCAATATGTATGTTCTCATTACCATTTTCTTAAGTGTTTTGGGTTTGTTTTTTAGGTCCTTTTCTTCTCTTGTGTTTCAAACTTGGAGAAGTTCTTTTAGCATTTGTTGTAGAGCTGGTTTGGTGTTGCTGAATTCTCTTAGATTTTGCTTGTCTGTAAAGCTTTTGATTTCTTCATCAAATCTGAATGAGATCCTTGCTGGGTAGAGTAATCTTGGTTGTAGGTTTTTCCCTTTCATCACTTTAAATATATCGTGCCACCCCCTTCTGGCTTGTAGAGTTTCTGCTGAGAAATCAGCTGTTAACCTTTTGGTAGTTCCCTTGTATGTTATTTGTTGTTTTTCCCTTGTTGCTTTTAGTAATTTTTCTTTGTCTTTAATTTTTGTCTATTTGATTACTATGTGTCTCGGCATGTTCCTCCTTGGGTTTACCCTGCCTGGGACTCACTGCACTCCCTGGACTTGGGTGGCTATTTTCTTTCCCATGTTTGGGAAGTTTTCAACTATAATCGCTTCAAGTATTTTCTTGGGTCCTTTCTCTCTCTCTTCTCCTTCTGGGGCTTCTATAATGCAAATGTTGGTGTGTTTAATGTTGTCCCAGAGGTCTCTTAGTCTGTCTTCATTTCTTCTCTTTTCTTTATTCTGTTCTACAGCAGTGAATTCCACCATTCTGTCATCCAGGTAACTTATCTGTTCTTCTGCCTCAGTTATTCTGTTATTGATTCCTTCTGGTAGATTTTTCATTTCAGTTATTGTATTGTTCATCTGTTTGTTTGGTCTTTAATTCTTCTAGGTCTTTGTTAAACATTTCTTGCATCTTCTTGATCTTTGCCTCAATTCTTTTTCCAAGGTCTTGGATCATCTTCCCTCTCATTATTCTGAATTCTTTTTCTGGAAGGTTGCCTATCTCCACTTCATTTACTTGTTTTTCTGGGGTTTTATCTTGTTCCTTCATCTGTTACCTAGTCCTCTGCCTTTTCATTTTGTCTGTCTTTCTGTGAATGTGGTTTTCGTTCCACAGGCTTCAGGATTGTAGTTCTTCTTGCTTCTGCTGTCTGCCCTCTGGTGGATGAGGCTATCTAAGAGGGTTGTGCAAGCTTCCTGATGGGAGGGACTGATGGTGGGTAGAGCTGGGTATTGATCTGGTGGGCAGAGGTCAGTAAAACTTTAATCTGCTTGTCTGCTGATGGGTGGGGCTGAGTCCCCTCCCTGGTATTTTTTGGCTTGAGGCAACCCAGCACTGGAGCCTACAGGCTCTTTGGTGGGGCTAATGGACTCCGGGAGGGTTCACACCAAGGACTATTTCCCAGAACTTCTGCTGCCAGTGTCTTTGTTCCCACGGTGAGCCACAGACACCCCCGCCCCCCGCAGGAGACCCTCCAACACTAGCAGGTAGGTCTGGTTCAGTCTCATATTGGTTCACTACTCCTTCCCGCTGGGACCTGATGCTCACACTGCTTTGTGTGTTCTCTCCAAGAGTGGAGTCTCTGTTTCCCCCAGTCCTGTGGAAGTCCTGTAATCAAATCCTGCTAGCCCTCAAAGTCTGATTCTCTGGGAATTCCTCCTCCCATTGCTGGACCCCCAGGTTGGGAAGACTGACGTGAAGCTCAGAACCTTCACTCAGTGGGTGTACTTCTGTGATATAATTGTTCTCCAGTTTGTAAGTCACCCACCCAGCAGTTATGGGATTTGATTTTATTGTGATTGCTCCCCACCTACCATTTCATTGCAGCTTCTCCTATGTCTTTGGATGTGGGATATCTTTTTTGGTGAGTTCCACTGTCTTCCTGTCGATGATTGTTCAGCAGTTAGTTGTCCTGTGAATGTATTTCTACTGCCAGTCCTGTAGTGCTGAGTGGCTCACAGGTGCAATTCTAGTTTTCATGGGACTAATTATTATTTTTATCCACATTTAAAAATGTCATTTAGTATATTTTGTTAATTTGATTAATTTTCTCACTGTATATCAATTAGAATTCTGTAAGATTTAAAAAAGTCCACATACCACATGTAAAAATTTATTGCTTTATTTCATGCCGATCTGCTTAATAAATGAATTTCTTAATATTGGAAATGCTAGTCTTGTATAATTAGGCAGGATTTTATTCCATCAAGCAGAAACATCTCTCAGTGTTGTCTTTATCTTTAATAACTCTTAAGTATGGCATGCCAAATGTTATTGATATACAAATGAGTCAAAAACAAATCTCAGAAGATTTTTAGGAAATAATAGATAATTTAGATTTTATAAATAGAATATTACTAGAAAGTAACAATGAAAAGCTGGCAGTTAGTCATTCTGCATCTATATGCATATATGCATGTTATATGTGGAAGGACAGGTGCACTTATGCAAATATATTCTATAAGATATCCTTACATGGAAGTACATTCATTGCTTATGTCTTCCTAGAAACATCTTAGACTTATTCGTACCTATATTCTCTCTTTTGTTGGTGTATGTTTATAAATATTTTACCTGACTCCAAAGTTATTATATGAAATCAGTAACTATAATAATGCCTCTGTTTCTCTCCATTTGTAACATCTTGTTCTTTACGTTTGGGGTTTAAAGGAAATTCTGTCTTTCCTGATGCATCCATGAATGACTGTGTGCACTAGGATGCAGTACATTTGGTTATACTCTGTACTTCAATAGAGTGAAGGTGATATCAGCATTATGAACAGCAATAGGAATAGATAGAAAATTGTCTCTATCCCTTTATATAGCCTCTGTGCATTCTAGGGTTGGAATTGTACTGATCGGATAGTTAGCCCACCACCCAGACAGCCCTGTATTTGCTCACCACCAGCACTGCCATTGCCTCCTTTCCAAACTCATGAGAATACCTCAGTTTTCTGGGCTTTGAAAGCACTTGTTATCTCCATGCTTGGTACTCCATAATCTACTGCTTTAATGATATAGTAGATCACTGACTCCTTAATGTATAATCTATGTGCCCAGCAAGACCATAACAGGTTAAACCAAAACCATAATGGATATTATTGTTATATCCCCTGTAGAATGTTATAGTGCCTGTAAATAGTATGTGCTTAAGACTAATTATATGTTGAATGAATGAAGAGATGAATGCCTGCAATTTTTAACACTCTAACCCATGGTATGGTATTAAGATCTCTTTTAACAAATGGCACACTTCATTTTGTTAGGCCCTATATTAAATATAAGAAGCATAATCTATATTCTGATTCAATCAATTGTGTGGTGGTTGAGTAGGACGCTCCATGAGAGCAGGAACATTATCTGTTTTATTCTTTGCTACATACTAGTACCTGGCAGTGTATGGTGCAAGAGAGTTGCCTTACAAATATGTATTGAGTTAATGAATTCTGTGTCAGATAAGGATACTTTCCAGTTTTCCCTTCAGTAGAAGGGCATGTAGAATTACATGAGTCTGATTTAAATACCATATAATTTGATATCCAGAAGCTTATTTATGTTACCTTTCCCTCCTCTCAAATTGTGGCAATTTCTGAGAGAATAAACAAGTACACACTGGCCCTGGACCAGTCGTAATTATTTGATTCACTCAGTAAATTCTTTGTCATTGACCACCAAAAGATCTCTAATTAAATGAAATAGATAAAAACTTAAGGACTATTTTGCAATTCCTTGATACATTATTTTACTAACACTCATAAGCAGATATGTGTGTGTGCATGTATGGTGTGTATGTGTATATATATATTACATATATATACATATATGTGTAAAAACAACTTTAATGTAGTTCAGAATCTAAGACCCTATGTAGGCAACCTATCTCAAAAAATACTTTTAACAATTTTTTAAAAATAAATTTGACATAGTGTTAAGTATTTTTAGTTTTTTGGACCCCTCTTATACCTCTTAAATCAAGAATAGGGTAGTGCACACCTGTTGGGTATTACTACCTTACAAATCTTGACTTTCCTTTAACACAAAATGTATAAAATCTTTTTCTCTCTTTCTGAAAACATAGTGATTTTAATTTATTTCTCTCTCCAAGTTTTCTCTCTTAAATATCACATTGGTACTGTGGTCATTTCTCATAAGATTTTTTTACCATTTTCTTTCTTCTTTTTAGATCATAGTGGAAATAGGGGAACTAGTGGGAGGATCTTGGAAAATTTCAGAGTTCAACAAAAGTTAGATTCAAAAATCCCTAAAATGTAGCAGTAGTCTTGATATCATGGGAGATGTTTAGAAAATGAATACACAATAAGGGTCATTATCATGTGCTCCTAAAACTTATTGAGACTTTATCTTTCATAACACTTCCAAACTGTGATTCCATTATGCTTGATTAGAACAAGTATGACATTTTATTTTAAATTTTCTGTACTTACACTGACTTGGTTCCAAATATTCACCATTCCCAGTTCAGGTAAGAATAACTTTCCTGGGACTTGATTTTTCCCCCATTTTATTATTGCTTCTTTGTTAAAGACAAAAAATAGATGTGATTTTTTTAAAGATATAGAAATGAACTTGTTCTTTCATATAAACTTGACTCATCTCTATAACAAAAATGTAAGTTGATTCCTTTTTTAACTTTTTAATTTAAAAGACTATCTGTTTCATTAAAGGGCTTAAGGAAAAATCAAAATCATTGATTTGTGGATGTGGGGGAATATAAATCCCACTCATCTAAAAGCTTTGTTATATAATTTTTATCTAGTTGTAATTCAATCCAAAATAGTACGGTATGGGACTGGAGATGATAAAGATGTGTTTGTCTAAAGCCTAGACTAACAATGCAATGTATGACACGTTTGAGAAATTTTTACTGCTGCTGAATCTGAGGAAACAATATTAGTAATTAAATTATATTACACACCCATTGTCTTCTTCTTTTATATGATTAACAAATTTAATATTCAAATGTAGAGACGCATTATGTTGGGAACAGCTTTTTAAAAAAAAAAAGCTCCTCCCTTGCACCATACACTGCCAGGTACTAGTATGTAGTATTGTATTACACTGGTGGGAGAGAAAGAAAAGCGTTTTCAATCTTTCTGAGATAACCTTTTTGAAACAGAATGGCGGCAGCAGGAAGCTGGATGGTTTTATGGTTCATGTTACCCATAATTATACATGAAGAAACAAAAACCTAATTCCCAGCATAACTCCAAATAACAAATTAATCATTGAGCAGAAACTAGTAAAACATGGGCCACTTGTTTTAATTGTTAACTCATTTCTCAGAGGCTGATTGAGCATAGAACATCTTTATATTCTACTTGAGGAGAAATATTTATATTTAGTTTGATTACATTTGGGATAGATCTACATACTGAACTGAAGAATTATTCCCAAATGAAATGAAGCATGATATGCTTTCCTTTTGATTGTTAATCTTGGCCCATCTACACAGGAATACAATTATTGTAAACTCGAAAATACTTTTCATTCAGTTGCCTTGCCATTGAGAGGTACCTCGGTTTTTTTATTGAATGAGCTGATTCAGAAAGCTCTTTAGCATTCAGATGCCAAAGGTATTTTGATTGCATTGTACTATCAAAGTATGTCATATCTAAAGACTAGCTATGTCGTAAAAATTGAATATCTATAGCAGTGAGGATTTGTTATATAATTCATATGTCATAGATCGTACTCTTCTATACTGAATGAAGTTTACTTAAGGTATTATATGTGTTGGTATCTGTGCAAGAATACACCAGCTAGACTCCAGTCACATTATGAAATACAAAATTAAAAGTTGAATAAATAGCAAAACATGATTTTTTACTACATATTATGTTAGTCCGTTGGTATTCACTAACAGATACTGATGATATAAAGAAGGACAAACAGTCTCAGAGCAAATTAATGATTAGACTAAAAAATTAGAGTGAAAAATTTAAGTATCAATACAACTAGAACCTTAATTAAGGAACTTACTATTCATTCTTCCCTACTATAAACATCAATCTTTAGTCAATTTATACTTCAGCCTGCACACAGGTGTTTCATAACACTGTAGACTAACTCCAAGTGGGTGAAAATATCTTATGATTAAGCCCATGAACCTTTTATATTCTGAGAAATGCACCTTCATGAAAAGATTCAAAATATAACTAATTACACTGAATTATTTTAAATAATGGTTGGGTAAGTGATTTAAATGATGAAAGTATCATGGGAAATGCTTTTAGAAAATAACCATAATTAAGAAAGAAGTGTAGAAAGGAAAGATATTTAGGGTGGCTTTCCCTATGTGAAGTAAGAATTTTTTGCCACAGTTTATTAAATAAATTCTATGTAATCTATACACATGTATTTCAGATAGGGATTAAGCTATTTCAGTTTTTCTGATTTTTGCACTACTGTGATATAGACTGGGTAATTTCTAAGATGTTGGAAGAAAAATGTCAATTATAATAAGACATTAAAAGAGCAGAAACATAATTTTAAATAATCTCAAATGTATTGCTGTTATTTGTCTGTGTGTATTGATTTTGCAGGTCTGGCCGTGGATCATTTCAGTGAACGGATATACTGGGCTGACCTTGAGCTCTCTGTTATTGGCAGCGTTCTATATGACGGCTCTGATTCAGTAATCTCTGTCAGCAGCAAACAAGGTTTGTGAAGTGCTCTTGTTTTTGCTTTTAATTATCACTGAAAGTATTAAATAATGATACATAAATATAAGTATGAAAGCTTTACATTCTGTATTTCCTCAAATTCTCTCTCTTTTCAACTTACAGCTCTTACTGCTCCTTACAATTTTCATTCTTACTAGGATAACAAAGAGGCCAGGCCAGAAGAACTTCTTGACTCTAGAACAAACGTGGTCCGTTGCTACCCGGATTCAAAAAATATTCATTCTGTTTGTTGCTTCCGTGGATGTTCTATTCTGAGCAGAACAGTTCATGTAGTCGAGATTAGTGCCTGTGAACGCTAATTTGTATTTCAAATTGCAGTGATAAGTAGGAAATGAGTTATTGTATATAGTAAAACATCATAGTAAAAATTATTATTTTAGGTAGTTGATAGGGATATTCTCATCCATGTGAAAAGCAACATGTAAAAATGACAACTTACCTCTCACACAAGTGACTGCAGAATCTACATGTGCTCTTCTTTTGTGGCACCCTTTTATATCTCCATCTCTGTGTCTACCTCCTATTTTTTACTCTCATTTTTGACTCCTTTCTGTGTCTCACACTTTTTTTGCCTGGCAATCTCAGTTCTTTCTGATGAAACTAATCGATTTCCCTTCTGTTCTTCTTTCCCTTTCCTACCAAAACCGCTTACCTATTTAACACCAATTGTTCACAATATATACTTGAGGTTTTTATATTTACATATTTTATTTACTGAATATTGCTTTGCTTCCTTTTTTTTTTAAACAAAATCAGAGAAGTTTCAAGAAAAATAATTGCATTGAACTTTCACTGTGTCTTTACTGGAAGTGTGTGTTTTTTGTATGATAACCCTAGATGGAAAAAAAATTCCATATTCACATAATTGATTGCAAAAATTTACCTGTTTTAGCTTAAGTGTACATTTTACTGTTTCAAGGAACATTGAAGGAAAATATATGTTAAAAGGCATTTTATGTTTTACAACCTTTAGATAATAAGTGAAATATAAATGTTGTTATTTTACTTGTTTAAATTTCAGTACCAAAAGTTATATTTCTTATAAATTCTCTCAAATAATAGCCATTTTGTAAAATATGAAAAATTGTTATTATTATTATTATTACTATTCTTCTCAGCCATACTAGTCATATGTATGATTACCATTTGTCAATTTGTTTTCTTAACCCCATCTCTAATAGTAATGCCAAATTTTGGAGGAGGATTTTACTGTTTAAAATCAGTTCATGATTGATTGATAAAATTGTCATTCAGGTAATCTAATTTGACCATTAATTTTATACAGAACACAAAGTGATAATTTTGTAAATTCCTGGTTTTGAGCAATGGATAACATTGGCCTGTAGGCTTTTTGTTGTTGTTTGCAAACTGTACAGCAGAAAATATTACTGTGTATAATAAGTCCCCCAGCCAATGCTTTGTGATGGTGATGATAATTAAAGTGATGATGGAAGTGTTTTTTATGTTCTGAGTGACAAGTTTAATATCTTGCATATTTCTACTGCTAATAAATTAATCCTAACAATGTTACAGCTAATATTAAAAACATTCTAATTCTGAAAGGTTTTTTATGAACAGGAATAAGATTTTCTATATGATCTTGGATAAACTTAGTTTTCTTAAGTCTGAGTATTTATATTGCAACCCTTACAACTCCATTTTTTAAAAATTCTAGGCTTGTTACATCCACACAGGATTGATGTCTTCGAAGATTATATATATGGAGCAGGACCTAAAAATGGTGTATTTCGAGTACAAAAATTTGGCCATGGTTCAGTAGAGTACCTAGCTTTAGATGTTGATAAAACAAAAGGTGTTTTGATTTCTCATCGCTATAAACAACTAGACTGTAAGTATAATATTTTATACTATTATCTATATTGGCAAAGTTTCTTTCTTATGATGCTCAAAATAAAGTATTTTTAAATTCTTAACTCTATTCATGGCTTAACTCCAATAAGTTAAGTTCACTTTAATTTTGATATCACCAGAATTTTCAAATTTCCAAAGACAAGAAATAAATAATGCAATAGTTGCTATTTTTGCTAAAACAGGTATGAAAATTTCAGGATTTGTTTGTATTTTCTTGGAATTAGAATTAACGTTGTTATAAAAATTTGTCTCTTATTTTGTGTTTTTCTAAATTCTTAATAAAACTTTGTGGGTCGATAGATAAGCCACGCAAGTAAGGAAATTTGTCATTAGCCTTTTTCACTCACTGATAACCAAGTAAAAATCATAGCTTTAACATTTCATCTTTAAAGGTATCTGAGGAGAACTGTTCCCAAGGGTTGTATTTTCTCTCATGGTTTATGACTTTTATTGTTACTTTCTCTCCTAGAAAAAAATAGATACATAATTGACATAGTTATTTTGAAAGATCTGTTTCAAACACAGCCACAAAAAATATCAAAGAACAAAGGAATAAAATGTGGCTGAAATTCTAATAATCTGTGTTTATGTATGAGTTCACCCTTGAAAAAACTTTCAGATTTACTTATAATTATTCTTTATGGCAAATAAAAAGGGATTGGGCTTCCCTGATGGCGCAGTGGTTGAGAGTCCGCCTGCCGATGCAGGGGACACGGGTTCGTGCCCCTGTCCGGGAAGATCCCACATGCCGTGGAGCGGCTGGGCCCGTGAGCCATGGCGGCTGGGCCTGCGCGTCCGGGGCCTGTGCTCCGCAACGGGAGAGGCCACAACAGTGAGAGGCCTGCGTACCGCAAAAAAAAAGAAAAAAAAAAACAGGGATTTAATCTCATTTGGTATGATGGTCTGGAAAGGTAACAACTGATATTTACCAAATCAGTTTTGGAAACAGATTAAAACAATATACATTCCCCTAAAACCTTCCTGAAATTATTCAGTGTTTTGCTACTCTTTGCTAATGATCTAACACATATGGTTCCAAGGTTAATATGAGGACATTCCCTCTCATCCTCTAGTTCTGTTTGATTCATATTCATAGTCAAATATCTCCACCTTCATAAAAAATAAATAAATAAAAGTCTGCCCTAAGTATAATATGTGTTTGATTACTGGTTCTTACAGAATGAAAGCCACTTTCATAGTCACCATTTCACTACCTAGATACCATTTCTGTTTCATTCTAATGACAGATCCTGCATGGAAAGCCACGCAGCAGCTGTGGCTGCAGAGGATACCAATTGGATAGAAATATAGACAAAAATAAATGTGGTACCCGTTTATCCATGCACACAAACTCCTATCTGATGGAAAGGACACCATATTAAACATGTTTTTAGGGAAAAAAGTCATGTTTTGTTTGTGTTCTGACAGACAACTACATATGGATTTTAAGCCTTTGTAAATACCAGGGGGAGCTGTTTCTGTTAAACCAGTTTTGAAACTACCGAAATTTGCCAAAGGAAAAGTGATAAAGTATGTGCTTGAATAATTTCTTCTCCCTCACGGGAAATGTAAAGTAGGGTAAAGTTTCTAATGTTGAATGTTGGGTAGTAATTTCTTTTCAACTATAAAGGAGAATTGGAATATTGAAATAAGATACTCCCAGTAAAAATTTGATGTTATTTCTTTTCAACATTGCTAATTCATGATTTTACCGTATTGAATTTTATGTTTTTGAAACCTATTGTATTTATAGTTATGTGTTTCTTTTTTCTTTTGTTTTGTTTTGATCAGTACCCAATCCATGCTCGGATCTAGCATGTGAATTCCTCTGTTTGCTGAATCCTTCTGGGGCCACCTGTGTGTGCCCAGAAGGAAAATATTTGATTAATGGCACCTGCAATGATGACAGCCTGTTAGGTAGGTAAACTTCATTATTCTGTAAGTAATGAATTACTGTGTACAGTAAATGTTCACAACTACTGAAACTGAGCAGTATTAGCTACTAAGTCATCACTGATATTTCCATGATATCACTGGTTCTTGAATGCCTGTGTAAACTATTCTTTTCTCTGATGATGACTTCCCTCAATTCTTTCTACATTTGTTCACAAAGCTGCATTGAGCACTTACTGTGCATCGAAGACTAGATTAAGAACTTTGAAGTCACACACAGAATCAAGAGACCTGTTTATATAGCTCCTGTATCAGTAAAGATAATGATATTTCTGAGGGTGCCATTCTGCTATTAGTTTAAACCCAACTCCCAAATCCATTTATTCATTTAGCAACTTTATATATGTTTTGTGTGCCAACACTAATTTAGAAACTGATGATTAATTTAGAAAATAAATCTTAGTTTCCTCTGTGTAAAATTTGATTAACAGTAAATACTACTACTACTACTAATAATAATAATAAATATTTTGAGGGCTTCTGAGCAAAGCATAACACTAATTTAGAAACAAAGGACTAAGAAACAAAACTGAAAATATTTCTTCATTCAAGAAGTTTATATTTTAGAAGCTAGAGGTTGGAACAAACATTTAAAAACTTGAAATATTATTTCAGATGCTAGTATGTATTAAACAGAAAAACAGAAAAGATCAAATGAAAAAAATCAAAACTGAAAATAGTGTGATGGGAAAGGGAAAG
>NW_006780574.1:1072897-1102392 GCF_000442215.2 Lipotes vexillifer
AAAGAGATGTCTCTTGGATATTCAGGCAGACTTTCAATAAGTTTCCTCATATTCAAGACATTAGCCATAATGGGAAAAAATGCTACTAAGAGAAAAGAAAATCAACACATTAATTTTATGTCACAGACAAAAATGCAGTGCTCCAAAAATCACTTGAGGGTCACAGCAAACATTTTTCCAATGAGATACACACTTAGGATCTCTTCATAGCAGGGCTTCCTACCGGTTGTATTTCTCTGTTTAAATGAACTCCTCATGTGAACACAGTGTCTTTGCGCTCAGTCAGCATCTCTACCCCCATATCATTGTCTCATTGTTCTCTGCTGGGGGTTATGCCAGCTGAAGACTTTTGCCTTTCCTAAGGCACTCAGTGTCTAAAACTGTCACAGCTCTTTCATTTAATATGTATTTTTAATCATTTGATATGCAAAGCTGAAGAGGTTGAAAAGATGAAATGATGAATGACACAAACACCAATAAATACTTATGTGAATAGTGATATAAGCCACAAGAGACAGACTTTATACTATTATGAAGAATTAGATGATTATCCAGTTAGAGAATTGATTAGAATTTCCTATAGAACATGACATTAGAACAAGATCTGCAAAGATAGATTATATTTAGATTAAATAGGAATGAAGGAGGAGGACACTGAGACAGAGGAAACTGTCTGAAAAGTCATGAAAGCATGGACTGTAAAGAAAATAATGAGTCATTTATTCCAGTTAGTGTGTAGGATGTGCAAAGTGCTGTTGTGGGTGGCAGTTGGAACATTTTTAACGGAGAGCTAAATATGAATCATAACTGGTATTTTGGATGGGTATTTTAGTGCCAGTCATTGTAAAGGGATGCTGTCACTGGTACTAGGATGCACCCTTCCTCTACCAATTCTCCCAACTAGAGTTGCCATGATCTCAATTGTGATGGTAGAATAAGAGAATTAAATGAACATTTTCAAACATTATCAGGTACATTTTTCACTCACTGCTCTGACACAGCCACAGATTCTATACTTAACATCTCAGAAACAGATTCTTAAAAACGTCAACAACTCCTTCCTTGTGGAAGATGTGCCTCATTTTCACTAGTTCCACATATAACCATAAGCAGTGCTCTCACAGATGCCTCCTATGTGCCATGTCTACTTACACTATTGTTCAGGTGGGAGAGACCCCTGGGAAAGAGATGAGTATTCTGCACAGAAGTACACAGCTTATGCTACCAGCGTGACTTTTACACTGGTTCAGATATTATAAGTGTGTTTTTTTTTTCTTATGGTCAAGTTGCAGACAGCTTTTCTTGTTTTCCTTTTATAAGTAAATAAGACTGTCTCTTCTACATAACCTCCCTTTTCCCTCTTTGCTTAATGCAAATAATTTATTCAATAATACAAAATCAACAAATATACAGGAAGAACATGGTCTGGAGTAGAGCTGAGGTGGTGCTTTGGATTAAGCCAAGATCTATCACTTAACTAATATGTTTGGCCCTGTACTCTCTCAGTCTCAGTTCCTTCTGTGTAAAATTGGATTAACAATAAATACTACTACTACTGCTAGTAATAATAATAAATACCTTGAAGGCTTATGAGCAAAGCATATTTTAAGTATGTTATATATATATATATATATATATATATATATATATATATAATTTCATTTAATCCTCACAAAACTCCAATGATATTATACTGTCATTGCCCCTATTTTTACACATAAAAAATTGAAGTATGGAGAGGCTCAATTGACTGTCTAACAATACTTAATAATGGTGGTACTGTAAGGTGGACCTAGGCATTCCACACTCTTAATCATCACATAATACACTCCAGTGTCTCCAAGTCACCCAAAGTACCCATGTCCAGAGTCATTGGAAATACTAGAAATAACATACAGAAAGTGCCTAGCAGAATGCCTTGCAAAAAGTAGACACACAGCACTCTAAAATAAATCTGTCATGAAGTAAGCAAGAAAATGAAGCTATTACCAAATTGTATAGTTTTATGTTTTAAATGAGGAAGCATTTTGTCTAAATATACAAAAGATCTAAAACTTTTAGTTTTACTATTTCAATCCTGCTTGAAAGGCAGGGTTACAGAAACCTCCTCAATGTTTATTTTATGATTTAAAAGAAAATCTTATATTTTAAATAATCTGAGTGTTAAAAAGTATTCACACTGACCTCTATATATGAGCCTTGGTAATGGATGGCTTGAACCACTTTGGTTAGGAATATAATTAAGTAGATTTTAGAATTATTGATTGGTGAAGATAAAAGCCAATTAATTTTTTCCTGACATTAGCATTTGATACAGCCAACTTTTTCAGCTCTTTATAATTACTTGCCTTTCTCTAGCTGCTATTGTCAAATGATGAGCACCCTGAGTATTTTTAATCTTCATGTAAGAAATTTGAATTCAAATGTTACGCATTCTTGGAGAACTATTCACCTGCTCTTCCCTATAGTTGATTATAATTGCTGGAGCTTGGCTTCTGGGGGTGATTTTGTTATTGACAAAAGCAGCTTCCTTTTTCATTATAGAACTATTACAGTTAGGTTTTGAAAGAATGTAACTCTACTTCCATTTCATCAGGCAGTGTTACATTTTTTAAATTTCTGGTGCCTAATGAGGCACATTATAGAAATGCACCTGTCCTAACATGTAGAGATTTTGAATATCTATGTATTTTTACACAGAACACCTACAGGTGAAAATGAGCCCTCCCGTAACAATCCTAACTGTGATCATAATACCTTAAATATTTATCTTCATTGTTCACATTCACAACTCCAGTTAGGATATTTCATGCTGAATGAGTTAGAAATGTCTGGTAAATTTTAAACTGAGCAAGCATTTTTCACTAGAGATCTTTCTTGAGAACGTAACCTCTATATTCAACTCTTTGCTAGAGATTCCCACTTGCATTTATATAGGTATCTCCAATTTAATATGTTCAAAGATAAAACAACACTTCAGGTCCTATTAGCCTCGTGTTAGAAACTGAAGAATTATCCTTGGTTTTTCCTTTCCCTCTGATGTGATTTTTGTCTTCTAGTTACCTTTACAATATGTCTACATTATCTATCCCACATTACTCTATTTTAGGCCATCATCTTATCTAGCCTGGACAATTTAAACAGAGTCCTAATAGTTCCCCTGCTTTTAGTTTAACCCCTACCAGTACAGTCATTCTTGGACTTTTTAGACTTTTCAAAGACCTAACATTGCTATGGGGGCAAAGTCCAACATCCAAGGATCTCCTATGACACTCTGCTTATCTCTTTAAATTCACTTCTCTCTTTCAGTTCTTGCCTTCACACTCTGTAATCCAGGTCCAGTCACAGTAACTTTCATTCAGTTTCAACAATGCTTACCTTCTGGTATTCATAGATGCCACTCCATGTGAGCTATATTCTCAGTGTGCCTTATGGGCACTCAATACATAATGCTGAATAAGAATGTTACTGGGTAATTTACCTAGTAAGTTCCTCAATTTCCTGTTGAAATTTAACAATACACCTTGTAGACCCAGATCGCAGGTCTTCATCCTCATACTATTCTAGTATGGCTAGAACTCAAATTCTCATTTGTGTGTATGTGTATGGTATATACTCATATACTTAAAAATTTACAAAGTTTTATAATTTTAACTTTTACTTTCCAGTTTCTTATTTAATTTAATATTCACAACAAACCTATGAGTTAAGTTGCACATTTGTCCTTAAGGCTATCTTAAAATAGAAATAACTAAGGCTCAGATAGGTTAATTTGTATACCTAGTAAGGGGCAGAACTAGGACTTAAAAACAGGTCTCACTACATCAACTGTCATTTTCTTTATACTCTGTGTATATAGTGCCTCATGAGAGAGCCCTTCATATTACAAATGCAGACTTTAGTAATGCCAACCTGAAGCCTCCCTACATGACAAAGTATTGGAAACTGCTTTGCAATGCTGAAAATCTCGAAATTTGTCTGACACTGCTGATAGATAGTCTCTGTTTATGACAGTGGTTATGATGCTTGAATTGTGGTGTCATTTGAAGTCACTGGGGCTCTTTAAGATGTTTTTGTGATTATTGCAGTGATAATTATTCAAGCTTCTGTTATGTCTGTGCCAGTGCATCTTGAGTGAAGAATATAGGCTGTTTTGATTTTATCTTATTTCATATAAAGTAAGCATGACTTTAGAAAAAAGTATTTTTTGAATAGAATGCTTCTTAAAATATTGTCAGTTGTCTTTGTTCCATTGGACATTATGTCCTGTTCTATGTAGAGCAGTAGCTCTAATGGAGCAAGGCCATGTCTACACATACAGAAAAATAAGGTGGAAAATGATTCCAAACCAATCTTTATCATAAATCAGACTCATCATATTTTTTTAAATGATTTTGTGACCCCAAGGAATGACCATCCTTTCTTTCTCTCAGCCAAAATGTATTATATAGGCAGGTTGTGCCTAATTATTTTATATATGGAAAAAAATGTTTCTGACACTGTTTTATCACCATCTTGTATCAAATCTAAGTAATTTTTAGTTTTGTGTGTTAATATATAGCTGATAAGGATGTACATCAAAGAGTATCTTTTCATTTAAATGTTTCCCTATACTAAAAATTATATGTATATATGTTTTTGTATATGCACACTATACTATATATATGCACTATACATACTATATATATACTCCCTACATAAGAATGAGTTCCATTCAGAGAGCATGTTCGTAAGTCCAATTTGTTTGTAAGTAAAACAAAGTTAGCCTAGGTACCCAACTAACACAATCAGCTATATAGTACCCTACTGAAATAGGTTTATAATAATTTTCACCCAAATAATACATAAAAAACAAACACAAAAAATAGAGAAAACATTTTTAATCTTACAGTAGAGCACCTTGAAAAGTATAGTAGTACAGTATAACAGCTGGCATACAGGACCTGGCAGCGAGTGAACAGGCAAGAAGAGTTACTGACTGGAGTAGGGAGAGGAGGTGGGAGAGGGTAGAGCTGAAGGATCTTCAGCAATAGAAGACAGAGGGCAAGCTGCTATTTCACTCATGCCTGACGTTCAGTACCAGCTACATCACTGCTGCTTTTACGCTTGCTTCCGGACATCTTGGGCTTGAAATAAAGATGCTGTACTCTATACAATACTGTACAATAAAGTACCTGAAAGCACAACCACTTGTAGAGGATACAGGCATGTGACAAAGTACACCAGACACGTGAACTAACTTACGTGATTGGACATGCAAACACACGTTGGCATCTTTGAAAGCTCGCAACTTGAAGGTTCGTGTGTAGGGGACTGTATATATATTTATCTTACATATTTTGGTTTGGTTTAATATCAAACACTTCTAAAAACTAGGCCATGTTTGCCCATATCATGAAAAAACCCATATTGGTTGGAAAATATTTTATTTTTAGAAAGTTTCAGTTGGTTTTATTGTTTAATGTTTTAACAAATATAAGAAATGGTAAACAATGCTTTAAGCCTAAAAAAAGAATAAAAGTTAATTCAATACTTGTGTTCACCATTCAACAATGGTTGAAATCTATTTCTCTATTTTCAGATAGTATTTTGTTTCTTCTACGTTTATATTAGGGGTATTTATTTTTGGAATTTTATGGAAAAAAGTGAATCTTAGTATTTAATTTTTCTTTATTTGAATTTTTCTTATTCTACCACCTACTGAATGGCATGCTAATTTGTACATTTCTTCTTATAACCAGATGATTCATGCAAACTGACTTGTGAAAATGGAGGAAGATGCATTTTAAATGAGAAAGGTGATTTGAGGTGTCACTGTTGGCCTAGTTATTCAGGAGAGAGATGTGAAATCAACCACTGTAGCAACTACTGTCAAAATGGAGGAACTTGCATGCCATCAGCTCTAGGTAAATAATTGAGTGGCATTGTATATTCAAATCATCTGTAATTTTCCTTATATGTGAAAAATCTACAGAAAATACTTAATGCTATGAATATAATTCCCGTTTTCTTAACAAATACGTTAACAAAAATTAAATCTAATAATTAATTCAACATAATCAGTGGCATTTTTTTAAATTGAGTATATCAATCGAAGTCCAAGTCACAAAAATTAACAATAATAATGATCATTATCTTGTGTTAACTGCGTACCATTGACAGGGCTCAGTGCTTATAGATATACTGACTCTGGCTTAAAATGATGAGGCAAAATCAGTTTTACAAACCTTATCTATTTGACTCCAAAATCTGTTTTTTTTTTTTAATTGAAGTTTGCCTAATGCTAAAACTCATGTTATTAAAAATTAGATTTATCTTAAATATATACATACTATATCAGTACATCTTAGAGCATCATAATTTCCATCTAAAATCATAACTACTCTGTTGTCATTGCAATGTAGTATATTCAAAACATATTGCTTTGAAAACATCAGTTTACTACATATTGGGATATACTTGAGATTCTTACTAATTTATGCTATATCTATGCTCGCAAAAAGTGTTTTCTACAGCTCATAAGTGAATCCTAAAACATATTTTCCTACTGACTTCTATTAAATTTAAAATATGTTCCCACTGGAAAAAAATTAACCATAATACATAATAGAAATATAATTTGCAAATTCCAGTATTAGTGCAAAGAAGATTATGCAACTATTAGAGTGAAATCTATGTACATTTAATTCTCCTATGATAACTGCAGATTTAGGTAGTCAGATGGAAAAGCAATCCATATGATCTTCACATCCCCTATGTGGTTAATTTCTTTCTTACTGGGATTTCTCACTGCTTCTGTTGCTTAAGCTATTCTTTGAAGTATTTAGCATAATGCTAACTGAAAGAGCCAAATGAAGAAGCATTTTCAATGGAGTTCAGGAGAAGCAAGCTGTTTTCTGATTTGCATTCTAAGAGTAAAAGCAATACTATTTCTCAGATAGTTTGATAGTTTTATACCTATAAATATTTTGGACTTATGATTAATTGATAATTAAGATAATTGTAACTACTCAATAGAATTCTGAAAAAATATTCAGCAGGTTGATTGAACTAAAAAAGGCACTAGGAGTCTTACTACATATATTCATTCTGCCTGAGGGGGAGCTAGTCCATAACGTATATTCTATTGCTGTGGGAAAAAGTGTAGTACTGAGACCTTCATTGACTATGCAAATGAGAATCCATTGAATGTATGGTAAAAGGGTGTGACCTGTAATTATATTTTAGCAACACACATACCACTTAGCTTTAGGGAAGAAGCTTCTCTTATGCAAATGAGTTGTTTAGAGTTTTATTATTTAATTGTTAACTTAATTCTCTCATTAAGATAAAAAATATCTGGGTTGTGACCAGATGATTTTCTTATATTTACCTTTGGAAATATTTAAGCCAGCTAGATAAAGAGTTTGGCGCTCCAAACTATGGCTACCTATTCAACCTGCAATCAATGCACAGGGACAAATCTCTGTGAAACATTGAATTTGCTATCCTGTTAATGGATCCTGAAATATATATAAATACAGAACAACTTTTGATGTTTCATTCAAATCATTTGTCCAGACCTTGCTGCATTCTTAAAATCCATAATATATCAAGTTTATCTATGTACCCAGAGTATTAGATCTTGATTTACATAGATAATATGTTCAGAAAAAATTATATTTCAAATTAGTAATATAAATGAGTTCTCATATGAATTCAACTTGAAATATAGCCATGTAGTTTATTGTCTTATAGCATCTAATAATTAATAATAATATAATAGCTAATTAAGTCATTTACAAAGCATTTTTCACTTTTAAAAATGTGGTTTTATAAAACATTGTTTGGTATTATAGACTGTAGAACCTCATTATCGCCACACAAATGTTAATTTGTGAAACAAATCCCAGTGGGCAACTCATAGATTTATTCATTGTCGGTTTACTTACAGTTAAGCCTTTGGCAAACTCCTATGTGGACACTATATAACTAGGGTTTGGGGCAGCCTTAATTAAACTTTATAAGTTTGTGACAGTTGTATAGAACTATAATAATTGAACAAAGGAAATGTCACCAGTTAATTAAAGGCACACATCTGAGAGGCGTAATTAAAATTTTACATGTAGGAATGAATTTTTCCTCATTCCTTAAGGTTTTTTGTAATAAAGAAAACTAAAAACTAGATATATGAGCTGTATCCATATAAGAAGGTACTACAAAATGAAATAGCTTGACATTGATTATATCAACAATGATCCATGTAGTTAATTTCTGTGACTTGCTCATAGCAGGATACATTTAAGATAAAGTTTGCATTGGCAAAGCAATGGAAAATAGAATAAAGCATTGAATTATACAGTCATTTTTATATAGAAAATAGAGTATAATTTATGGAATTATTTTTTCATCACAGATATAATGGATATTTATATAATTATATGTACAATTAATCTTCACTTTTATGAATATTTATTCTCTAAGATATGTTCATTCTGTGTGGTATTTTCCATACTCTTATAGGTCTGTTATTTAGACTTTTGATGTTTCTATCAAAATGAATCAGGGTTTTCTACACAACTGTTTTAGAGGAATGGAGCAAGAAATTTTGTAAATTTGGGAAAATATTCTCAAATACTCCCACTCAAAGTTTGGAATTATGCATAAAGGAAGGCAATTCTAATTTGGGAAGTTTGAATATATGTAAAACTGGCTACATGAAGAGATGATGGTGCAATTTTTTATAGTAGGCAATTCATTTGTATTGAAGTATTTAAATGAATTCAACAAGAAGAGAGCAGAAGCTCTCTTTGTGTTGCCCTCTGTCACCACATCTGTGTATTTTGGCAGTGAAAGATTTTATTCCCAGAAATGAAGCCGGAGGAAAGAGCGCTGCCTTGAGGAAAGAAAAAATCAAAATCTTCTCACTGCAATGGAAAGGGCCCTTATAATAGCCAAGTAGATGGAGATAATTTTCTATCTCATTTATTCAAGATCTTTCTATCCAGACCACTGCCCCAAATATGATGGTAGCATATGTGACTGCCATCAATTATGATCAAATATGACTGCCCTAAAAATGTTTGCTCAAAGGCAAGTTAAGCTAGGAAATTTGGGGCACCTTTGAAACAGCATGAAACAGATGATGAAACATATATACTGATGTCTCTCAAGTCACATATGTATCTGGGCTGTAAAGTACACAGTCACCTAATTAATATCTTGATAAAGGGTGAACATACATTTAAACAGTCCCTCTTAGTTTTTCTTTCACTTTGTATTTAAATGAGGGCTATTTTTAAATTAAGCTTGATGTCTTAGCTCCCTTAACATAGATATTGATTATATTTAGAAAGTGGTAAAAGCTGGATATTTGGTCCTATTTGCTTTTTAAGAATCCAAGAGAATAAGTCGAAAATATAAAATTGAAAACATAAAATAGTTCATATAGTTTAAAAAATAAGCAACATAGGAATATGTAGCTTTGACAAATCAATGGAAAAAAAACCAAAAAAAGCATAAGGAGCAAGTGGCAGAACCTGCACATATATGAGCACAAACATATATAAAAACAGAGAAAAGTGGGAAAAGAGGGAGGAGGAGCCCAGTCAGACGTAGGTGAAACCAGCATCCTTAAATCAGTACCAGAAGAAAATGTTCATGGTACAAGCCTTGCAGCAAGCAATTTTGAATTACTCAGCAAGAGTTGCAGGGCAGAAATAGACACACATGTAGAGAACAAACGTATGGACCCCAAAGTGGGGAAAGCGGCAGGGGGGTGGTGGTGGTGGGATGAATTGGGAGATTGGGATTGACATGTATACACTAATATGTATGAAATGGATAACTAATAAGAACCTGCTGTATAAAAAAATTAAATAAAATTCAAAAATTAAACAAAAAACAAAACAAACAAAAAAGTTCCAATGTCCTTTAACTAAATAATGTCACTTTTAGAAATATATTCCAAAGGTTACATAATAATAAAAAGTAAAATATTTAGAAGTGAAAATGTTCAATGTAGTATTGTTCATAATATAGAATTGGAGATAAAAACCTAAATTCAAGTAGTTAATATATAAAATATAACATATCTAAAAGATGAATGTTACACAATAAACAAAACTATAATTTTAAACTATATGATAAGAGAGAAAAATATTCACATTTTATTTTAAAGTTAAAAAGCACAAGAAAAAACCTGCTTGTATACTATGAGCCCAATATGAAAAAATTGCATATGTAATAGGTCCTTCATTATAATTCTGTATTTTCTAAATGTTCAACCATGCTTTATTGTTAGAATCAGAAATTAAAATAACACTACTTATTATCATTGTCAGGATCATGATAATTAATATATATTGGACTGCTTACTAAGTGCCAGGCACTGTTCTTCGCCCTTGAATCTTCATAACAATAAAAGTAAGATTCTCTCTAACCGTGCTGCTGGCTTCATGAGTCATAGTTACTGGTTCATTTGGACCATATGGTGAGAGCAGTACTGAACTATTTAGTCTTATAGCTCTCTAGGCTAATGTCAGAAGGCTTGAGTTGGCTTACTTGTATTCACAGAAAAGACAAAAATGTTTCAGTCTCATTTCCACAATGTTGGCTAAAAATGAACGTTCCATAAGTATAAATAGATTGTGACCTATAATTTGAAACATGTCAGAATATATTAAATAGTACCTGGGGGGAGCCGGATAAAGCCCACGGTTCTTTATTTTCTTTGTCAGGCTTTGCTCAATAGTTCTCTGTAATCTTTGTAATACTTAAGACTACCCAACAGCTATAGTCAACTTGCTAAAATTATATATAAACGGGCACTCACTTTCAGTCCAGGAAAACATTATATTAAGTGGAAAAGTAGAATGTCAAATCTCTTTATCAAAAAGACTAGCAATTTTTTAAAGCATTCAAAACTTTTATTACTTGAATCTAAGTCAGAAGTGAAGACAGATTTCACCAAGGAGAGTAGTCTTGGGGGTTAGAGGTCAGGAGACAGGCTTTCGGATTGTAATCCAGTAAGTAACTGAATGATGCTATGATGATTTGTCTCTTGGCTTATTATTTTATTCTGTAGGAAGGAACAAGAATGTAGCTTTTGGGCTTCCCTGGTGGCACAGTGGTTGAGAGTACGCCTGCCGATGCAGGGGACATGGGTTCGTGCCCCGGTCCGGGAGGATCCCACATGCCGCCGAGTGGCTGGGCCCGTGAGACATGGCTGCTGGGCCTGTGCATCCAGAGCCTGTGCTCCGCAACGGGAGAGGCCACAACAGTGAGAGGCCTGTGTACCGCAAAAAAAAAAAAAAAAAAAATGTAGCTTTTGTCCAGATAGTAAAGACGTTTTTACTAAAGATGTATGTAACTTTTAGATAGCATTTTCAGAGAAGAACATTAAATGTAAATGTGTATAAATATGCCCTGCAGTTTAAATGTCAATTAAATGCTTTTATTACTTAGACTCAATGTGTGTGTCAGACTATTTGAACTAAACAATGACTGAATGCATAGAAAACTAGTTAGGTATAAAATGTTATAACCAGGGACAAAAATTTACAAGCACAAGACCAAGTTAAACAAGGTAAGCAGTATGGCTCACATAGAAAAATGAGTATGAATTCAAATAAATTGCTTAAAAAGAGAACCAATCAATAATGTTCACTAGCAGATATCTACTGCTCAGAAGTAATAAGTATAGTCATGGTCTTCTAAGAAATTCACATGTAATTACTTTTACTAGCATTCTTTCATCACAATCAACCACATTTTTTTCTTAAATTTATTTTTTAAAATTTTATTTTTTATTGAAGTATAATTTACAATGTTATGTTAGTTTCAGGTGTACAACAAAGTAATTCAGTTATATATATATATTCTTTTTCAGACTCTTTTCCCTTAAAATTTACTACAAAATGCTGAGTAAACCATACATCTTCAGGTGTTGTGTTTAGATAGAAAAAAGAGTTATAATTTATTTGTCCAATATTGAGCAGAGAGGTTATTTTGCCTACTAAAATCATACAATATCAATTAAATCAAACTGATGAGTAGCATTTTTTTTGTGGTTGTTTTTGGGGTTTTTTTGTTGTTTTGGGGTTTTTTTTTTTTTGCGGTACGCGGGCCTCTCACTGTTGTGGCCTCTCCCATTGCGGAGCACAGGCTCCGGACGCGCAGGCTCAGTGGCCATGGCTCACAGACCCAGCCGCTCCGCGGCATGTGGGATCTTCCCAGACCAGGGCACGAACCCGTGTCCCCTGCATCGGCAGGTGGACTCTCAACCACTGCACCACCAGGGAAGCCCAGATGAGTAGCATTTTTATAATCAGCTTAAAAACTGTTTATTAAATAAATCTAGCTTTTAAAGATACACTTACAGTTTTAAATCAAGTTATTGAAAAATGCCAACAACATACACCTTAATAATAT
The DNA here is from genome assembly GCF_000442215.2 of Lipotes vexillifer. Classification (NCBI taxonomy): domain Eukaryota; kingdom Metazoa; phylum Chordata; class Mammalia; order Artiodactyla; family Lipotidae; genus Lipotes; species Lipotes vexillifer. Next base: position 1,085,309 of record NW_006780574.1, read on the forward strand.
TCAAATGAAAATATATGCTTTTGAGAAACATATTGATTGATATATTACTTGACTAAAAGCTACCCAGCAAATTTTACTCTAAAATTATTAGCAAGTATGCAGTAATTCAATAATTATAACATTTTGAAAATTTTACAAACATAATTATTGTCATAGTGACTACTATAATTGAATTCTCAATTCAGATGCCAAGGATTCTAGTAACTTCCTTAATTTTATTATTTTATTTAATTTGAAACACTCTATGTGGCATTTTTTAGATGTAAGCTAGCATGATTAAGAAAACTAACATCTGAGAACATAGATTATGTCAAAGTCAGTTCTCTAAGACATTGTCTATTATCACTGAAAATCATCAGTATTGTCTGCCCATATCAGAGAAATTTCTGTGAGTATATAACTAAAGACAGCATATAGTTAAAGATTCATTTATCTAGATGTAAATTGTAACCACGTCACATAAATTCAATGCTCATTTAACAGGGACTAGTGATAAATCTTTATGATATCTATATAATTACTTATATAATAGAAAAGATTTCATTGTTGTTATATATATTAAAATGTACTGTTTTGAACTGATATATATAAATTACCTATAGGCATATTTTGTTCAAAAGAATGAAAATGGAAAAAATATGCATCAGGATTCCATATGGAGTTTCTTAACAAAGGCAAATGTACTCAGTGAAGTTTAAATAACAACCAAAATTGAGGATTTGTTTAATAGCAATACTAAGAGTAATAATAATGCCAATGCTACTATTACTAATAAACCTACAATTATTGAGTACTTGCTATGTGGCAGGCATTGTGACAAGTGTTTTACCAGCACATGGCAGGCATTGCTATCACCATTTTGCAGAATGAGATCCAGAAGGAGATCCAGTGAGGATGTCTAAGTTTTCCAAAGCCACACAATTAATAAATATCTAACCAGGTTTCTTTCTCAGGTCTTCCTGATTTGAAAAAAAAAAAACCAAGTAATTTAACTTTGTACCAAATTTATTTAATTACTATTAAATATTCTTATGAAATATTTTAGAATCAACCATTTTTACTGAGACCGTGATTTTTGGTATATAAGGGCCATGCAAGAACAATGAAGTTTAGAGAGCTCTATGAGATTCCAAGACATTTCCATTTTTTCTTATGAACATTATAATCTTCAGTTGTGCTAACGGATATTACTAATATTTATCATTGACTATAGATGGTTAGTGATTGTAGTTATGTATTTACCATGTTTGACATCAGCTATTACTGGTTACCTAGTTAAATTTCAAGAGTTTATTATTAATTTATGTTGTATGAAAATTTGCTGCAACAGTGTATATGAGATAAGCTTCCATTTATCTATAAACAGAAGTAATGTATAACTACATTAACCTCCATTTATTATATGCATACATCTAGCAAGGCACTTTGTTAACGTGTAGTGTGGAACTTAATACAGCACTGGGAGAGCCTTCAGTCTAGTGAAATCATGTGTGCTACTGAGGACAATGTTTATGAGAGGAATTTTCTCTCTTAGGGAGTCATGGGAGGAGTAGATGAACCTGTTGAACAGGCAGAGATACCCACACAGGGACGTAAAACAGGGAGTGAAAATGAAGGTCTGAAATTTAGGAAGGAGAATGCGCCCAGAGTCAAAAAATCGAGACCGAGACATTCATATAGGGAGATCATTACTGAAGCCATGAAACTGGATAATATCACCAGAAAGAGAGAAAGAGAACAAAAAGGCAATTATAAAAGAGCAGTCAGAGAAAAAGATAGGGAAATCAACAATGCTAGTGTCTTAGAAGCCAAGTGGAGATAAAATTTTCAAGTGTAGATATTAATAAATGTAAAATTATGGAGAAAATTTGAGGAGGATGATGATTGAGGAGAAATCTAGATTTAGGGATTAAGAGATTAGAGGTAAGCTTTGCAAGAGTACACAGATATACGGTAAAGACAACACCAACATTACCTTCTCCATTCCTAATCCTTTCTTACCAAGAGGGAATCAGAGTTGATTTGTAGGAGCAGTACTTACGTGTTGAGAGATCTGGCCTGTCTTCAGAGGGAACAAAGGGAAGCAACAGATTGACCCATTATTTTGTATATTAAAAAATAAAAACTACAAACCCAGTGAAGGATTGGAATGCGACTTTATGATCGAGGATTTTACTTTGTCATATATTGGTAGAATTGGAAGCAGTAAGTGTAGCTTTCTTACGAAAAAAGCTCGAGAATGTACCAAAATTTGAAGTTATACAAGTAGATAGATGTGGCAAATATTAGGTTTGTTTTTGTTTGTGTTGTGTGTGTGTTCTTTCTTTTAATGTGTAGGATTAAGCGTATTTAGAAGATAAAGAAGACAGACCCATTCTTCAAAGTTTAAAGATGTTGGAGTTTGAGATGAAGTTTGTGGGGAATACTTTTTCTATCCCAGCACTGCCACATAAACAAATTCAAATTTAATTGTATCTTAAATAAATAATGGAGATAAAGTGTGTAATTTAAGAAAATTTTCAGAATGATTTTTCTAGAATGTTACAGTGCCTTTGTAGACAGGGTCACAGAGTAAGTCATACCTGTAAGTGGTGAATCTCAGTAGGAATAACAATAATATTCAGAGCTAAAATGTAACTGATTGCTTTCTATGTGCCTGGCACAGTTAGAAATGTTTCTCATTTATTCTATGTGATTCTACACAACAACCCCATGAAGTAAGTACTATTATTATCCCCATTTTTACACATGAGGAAATAAACAGAGAGCTGATATTTGCGCATGGTCCCACACCAGTAATTGGCACAGATAGTCTATGAATCCAGGCAGTCTGACAACCTACACTGTTAAAGTCTTAGCTTAGAATGCTATAGGAACTAGACTGATTAGAGCCAGCAAAGCCTTCCTTCCCCTTCCTCCTCAGGTCAATTGATGCTCTTTCTGATTGGGCTACCTTTACAGGCTGTCAACTCCCCAGCTCCCTGGATGCATCACTGCTATAAATCCATACCTTAGTCATTGTAACAGTGCTGTTTCCTTTTCAAATGTCAAAATCAAATTCAGCTACCTAAAAAATCTTTATAAAATGAATCCAGTGCAACTTGTTAGGGTGCGCCCAGAGCGATTCTTGAAAATATTAGCTGGAACCCGTTATAAAATTCTGCAGCTGATGGTTCATTTCCCATCAGCAAACAAAAGATCTGCTGTATCACCACTCTCTTTCAAGTTACATAATATTCTCCTGAATATGAAGATTTATACTTATCAAAAATAAATCTCTTCAAAGGAAGAGAAAGAGGAGCTTTTTGAAAATAATTCAGCTGGAATCTAAATGATGAGAGGCATATTCTAGCTGGGGGACAATGTGGTCACTCTGCCCTAGTTTCAAAACAGCTGTAGATGAGAGGAAAGTATGGTATCCTCTCTCTGAGCGACTGGAACAGAGGAATTTTCAAGTGCCTTAGCAGGTTGGGTTTATTTCTTTCAAACTTCTTTTTACTTTTTTTACTCCTAGTTTCTTAAACAAAAAGAAAAACACCTAGAAATTAAGGTAGAAAAACATAAATCTACAATGTATAAGTTGTACATTGTATGGCACTTTTTCTGATTGTTCTAATGCATTTTGATTTCCCCTTATACTTTCTGTACTGTTTGTTTCACATTTAGCTCATGTTAATTTGTGTTCCTGATTGTATGTTCTATTTCTCTGGAAGTCGTTCACTGGTTCTCATTGATGTAGATGAATTATTTCTTTTATTCAGGGCTTTCATTTTCCTTAGTGACTATGTTCTAACAATTATCTATCCTCTTTATCTTCTACCATTATTCTCGTTTGTGTCTATTTGTCTGTATGTAAGCAACAGGTAGAAAACTCACTACTTTTATAAGAAAAATACTTGGCCAAAATTTTAAAGCTGTTTTCTGGCAATAAAAAAATATGAGGTTATTTTATACACATTACAGCTTTTAATGTGTATAAATTTTACCTTGTTTCTTAACCTACTAATAGGCATTTATCTGCCACCAAACTAAAAACACGTATAAATCAGTTTTAAAGCAATAGTACCCACTGTAAAAATGTATATAACTTTCTTCCTTGAGAAGCAATAGCTTCTAGCATTTGTAAGTGTGTGGAGACCTTTCAAAGTAAACTAAATAAATAAATTGTGGAGCTCAATTTATTCATTTTCTTGGAAATGCAGGTGGATTTTATTTGGAGACGTTTTATTCACTTAAGAATGCTTTTCCGAAAATATATATGTATAGAATAGTCCTTCAAAGTAGAATGTAGAATCTATGGCAACAGAAAAAAAACTTTTATCACTTTTACACTTCAAGTTTTAAGCCTTACACTTAATGCATTTTTCTGACCATTCTAATTATGTTGCATGTCTACAATGGTGAGAGAGGAAATGGTTGGATATTCTCTGATACTAGACAACTAAATGACATTTTCTGAGTCCTAGTTAACTGAGATCAATAACTGAATTTCTTTGTTATTCCCTTTCATGTTATTAGTTTATATTTGTACAACCTCTAAACTTTATTCTGCCCCCATTACAAATGGTAGCCATTCATTTTGCTTTGTTTTCCTTCATTTCTCCTGCAGAGATAATTCTAGACTCCATTTTCCACTCAGTTCTTGACAGTCCAGGCAGTTAGAGAGACTCATTCTTGATATAACAGTTAACTGTGTTACATTCAAAACACCTTAAAGGATTGTTCACCTTTCATTGTGATGTTAGTTCCCACAGAACAAATAAAATATCCATAGATGATCTGTCAGATTTGATATTGTGTGCTATTAGCATTAGATTTCTTAAATCATCTTTAGACTACAAGTGACAGTCCTTCACCATGAATAAAAATATAAAATGAAATAAAATAGGATTCAGTAAGTGCTTATATACTAAATTCAGTATGTGTATTTATATCAAATAAAATAACTAATATTCATAAATCTTATTACAGATGACATGCCCACTTTAAACTTATTAAAATATTTATTTATAATAAGCCTAAGCTTATGTTTTATGTAGATACAGCAGTGATTGGTACCTGATGATTGAACACTGGGAAATATGATTGTCTCTATTTTATATTCTAATGGCCAACACAATCTGCATTACCACATGAATAGAACAAAAATAATTAAAAAGCAAAATGGACATGAAAACAGAAATACAAAGAATAACACAAGCACTTTAAAGCATAAAATGTATGTATGCATGTATAATTGTTCATAAAATGAGCTCTGATTATTTTACCTGAAGTGAACCTGAGCTATCTTCTAACCCAGGCTTCGTTGGAACGTGGGGAAGCTGAGACACAGAGAGGTCATGTTACTGTGTAAAGTCACAGATTAAGTAGTGGACAGACTTTGCCCCAAATACTGACTTCTTGATTCTTACCTAGTGAAGATTCCATATAAGTAAACAATTTTGTCAACTAATTGCCTTTTCATTACCTTTTTTTCCCAATAGGGAGACCCACCTGCAGCTGTGCACTAGGGTTCACTGGACCAAACTGTGGTAAGACAGTCTGTGAGGATTTTTGTCAAAATGGAGGGACCTGCAGTGTTACTTCTGGGAACCAGCCTTACTGCGACTGCCAGCCTGAACACACTGGAGACAGATGTCAGTACTGTAAGTGAAAGCAACACCCACCAGACAGTCTGACAGCAGGCTGTGAGCTGTACATTAAGTAATCTTATCACCTAGATCTACACTCCCTCCATTACCTCAATTTCAGCCACACCTTATTTTTCAAGTCCACCCCCTATCACCCCAAATCTAACAATTCTTTACGTTTTTCTTCATCCATCTCTTATTTTAAAGATTCTGTTCTTTCCTTTCCCAGCTTAGATTCCATGGTCCATCACTGCACTCATTCCCTTGTATACACCCTTAACAATCTTGCTCCCTCTCCCCTCTCTTGTACTTTTCTAGAAAACCATAGCCATGGTTAAATCCAGTTCTTCATCTGTCCTGAACTGGCACCCCACTGCTGAATGCAACTGAAAAAAAAAAAAGAGACTGGTCTAACTTGAGGTTTTATCACTAATCTCATATGGGCACTTACTGTGGTTTCCACTGTATTTCATTAATCCATTAACCCTCCTAGATGTCTGTGTCACATCTTCTCCTTTCCCCCCAAACCTCCAATACCTGTGCCCCAACTTTATTCTCAGCTTAGGAACTTGCTTCCTATTTCATTAATAAGAAAAGAAGCTGTCTAAAGAAAACTGCCACAAACTCCCACCACCAGATCCCTCAAATTACTTTGTCCTACACCACATCCTCTGTCTTCCTTCTTATGATTAGGGACCCATGCGATGTCTAATGCTACACTGTCCACTCCTACATTATATCCCTCTTAGGTACTCATGGACACATCTTATACAACTGTCCCCTCTTTCTTCTGCCTTATCAGTGTTTTTCTTTTTACCTACCTTTCTTTAGGAACTTTCCTTTGTGCTCACATCCCTTTCTAGCTACAACTTTATTTCCCTGCTCATTTGTTTTAACCTAAGGTATAGCTGCTCTACAATATTATATTAGTTTCAGGTGTACAGCATAGTGATTCAGTACTTTAATAGATTATATACCATTTAAAGTTATTACAAAATAATAGTTATAATTCCCTGTGCTGTACGAAGTATGCTTATCGCTTATCTATTTTATACATAGTAGTTTGTAATCTGATACCCCTATCTTGTCCCTCCTCCCTTTCCTCTCCCCACTAGTTTGTTTTCTATATCCATGAGTCTGTTTCTGTTTTGCTGTATACATTCATTTGTTTTATTCTTTAGATTCCACATATAAGTGATATCACACAGTATTTGTCTTTCTCTGTCTGACTTATTTCACAAAGCATAATATTCCCTAGGTCCATCTACATCGCTGCAAATGGAAGAATTTCATTCTTTTTTCATGGCTGAGTAATATTCCATTGTATATATACATTTTCTTTATCTATTCTTCTGTTGATGGACACTTGGGTTGCTTCCATATCTTGGCTATTGTAAATAGTGCTGCTATGAACATTGAGGTGCATATATATTTTTCAATTTTTCATTTTGTCCAGATATATACCCAGGACCAGAATCACATGGCAGTTCTATTTTTAGTTTTTGGAGGACCCTCCATACTGTTTTCCGTAGTGGCTGCATCAATTTACATTCCCACCAACAGTGTACAAGAGTTCCCTTTTCTCCACATCCTCGACAATATTTGTTGTTTGTAGACTTGTCGATGATAGCCATTCTGACAGGTGTGAGGTGAGAGCTCATTGTTTTGATTCACATTTCTCTAATAATTAGTGATGTTCAGAATCTTTTCATGTTAACCATCTATATGTCTTATTGCAGAAAAGTGTCTTTTTGGGTCTTTTGTCCATTTTTTAATCAGGTCATTTGTTTTTTTAATGTTGAGTTGTATGAGCTGTTTATATAGGTTCAATATTAACCACTTATCAGCCATATCATTTGCAAATATTTTCTCCCATCAGTAGGTTGTCTTTTCATTTTGTCAGTGGTTCCCTTTGCTGTGCAAAGCTTTTAAGTTTAATTAGGTCCCATTTTCTTTTGCCTTAGGAGACAGATCCAAAAAATATTGCTACAATTTATGTCAAAGAGTATCCTGCCTATGTTCTCTTAAAGTCTTATGGTTTCAGGCCTTACATTTAGGTCTTTAAACCATTTTGAGGGTTTTTTTTACATATGGTGTGAGGCAGTGTTCTAATTTCATTGTTTTACATGTAGCTGTCCTGCTTTTTCAGCACCACTTGTTGAAGAGACTGTCTTTCCTCCATTGTATATTCTTGCCTCCTTTGTAGTAGATTGACTGTAGGTGCATGGAGTTATTTGTGGGTCCTCTATTCTTTTCCATTGATCTATGTGTCTGTTTTTGTGCCAGTACTACACTGTTTTGATTACTGTAGTTTGGAGTATAGTCTGAAGTCTGAGAAGGTTATACCATCAGCTTTGCTTATTTTTCTCCCCTCAGGATTGCTTTAGCAATTTGGGGTCTTTCGTGGGTCCATATAAATGTTAGAATTATGTGTTCTAGTTCTGTGAAAAATGTTATAGGTATTTTGATCGGGATTGCATTATATCTGTAAATAGCTTTGGGAAGTGTGACCATTTTAACAATATTAATTCTTCCAATCCAAGATCATAGATATCTTTCCATTTCTTTGTATCATCTTCAATTTCTTTGAACAATGTTTTATAGTTTTCAAAGTATAGGTCTTTCACCTCCTTAGTTAATTTTATTCTTAGGTATTTTATTCTTTTTGATGTGATTTTTCTTTTTCTTTTTTTTTTTTTTTGGGGTACGCGGGCCTCTCACTGTTGTGGCCCCTCCCGTTGCGGAGCACAGGCTCCGACGCGCAGGCTCAGCGGCCATGGCTCACGGGCACAGCCGCTCCGCGGCATGTGGGATCTTCCCGGACCGGGGCACGAACCCGTGTCCCCTGCATCGGCAGGCGGACTCGCAACCACTGCGCCACCAGGGAAGCCCTTGATGTGATTTTTAAAAGGATTTTTGTTTGTTTTCTCTTTCTGATATTTCATTATTAGTGTATGGGAAAGCAACAGATTTCTGTATATTAATCTTGTATCCTGCAATTTTACTAAATTTATTTATTAGTTCTAATAGTTTATGGGTGGAGGCTTTAGGGTTCTCTACATAGAGTATCACTGTCATCTGCAAATAGTGACAGTTTTACCTCTTCCCTTCCAATTTGGATACGTTTTATTTCTTTATCTTGTCTGATTGCTGTGGATAGGCCTTCCAATGCTATGTTAAATAGAAGTTGTGAAAGTGGGCATCCTTTTCTGTTCCTGAATTTAAAGGAAAGACTTTCAGCTTTTCACTGTTGAGTATGATGTTAGCTGTGGGTTTGCCATGCATGGCCTTTATTATGTTGAGATATGTTCCCTCTTTCACCATTTTCATGAGAGTTTTTATCAAGAATGAAAGTTGAATTTTGTCAAATGCTTTTTCTGTGTCAGTTGAAATGAACATGTAATTTTTATGCTTCCTTTTGTTAATGTGGTGTATCAAATTGATATATTTGCAAAGATTGAGCCATCCATGTATCCCTGGAATAAATCCAATTTGATCATGCTATATGATCCTTCTTATATATTGTTGGACTTGGCTTGCTAATATTTTTGTTGAGGGTTTTTGCATCGATATTCATCAAAGATGTTGGTGTCTTATTTTCTTTCTTTCTCTTTTTTTTTTGGTAGTGTCTTTGTCTGATTTTGGTATCAGGGTAATGGTGGCCTCATAGAATGAATGTAGAAGTGTTCTGTTCTCAATTTTTGGAATAGCTTGAGAAGTATATGTATTAGCTATTCCTTATATGTTTAGTAGAGTTTTCCTATGAAGCCATCTGATCCTAGATTTTGTTTGCTGGGAGTTTTTTTAAAAATTATTATTATTATTAGAAATTCAATTTACTACTAGTGATCATTCTGTTCAAGTTATCTGTTTCTTCTTGATTTAGTCTTGGTAGGTGATTTGTTTCTAGAAAATTGTCCATTTCTTCTAGATTGTCCAGTTTGTTTGCATGTAACTGTTTGTCATTGCTATTGGTTGTTATTTCTCCTCTTTCATTTCTGATTTTATTTGTCTCCTCTCTTTTTTTCTCGGTGAGCCTGGCTAAAGGTTTATCAATTTTGTTTATCTTTATCAAAAAAACAGCTCATGGTTTCATTGATTTTTTTCTAGTTTTTTGTCTCTGTTTTATTTATTTACTCTTTGATCTTTATTATTTCCTTCCTGCTACCCTTATGGGCATTTCAGGGGTATATGACTCTTTATTTTTCTCTTGCTGCCTTTAGAATTATCTCTTTATCTTCAACTTTTGCCATTTAATTATTTGTCTTGGTATAGGTCTATGTTTCACTTCATCTTGTTTGGGACCCTCTGTGCTTCCTATATCTAGATATCTGTTTCCTTCTTCAGGTTTTGGAAGTTTTCAGCCATAAGTTCCTCCAATATATTTTCAATCTCCTTCTCTCGCTCTTCTCCTTTTGGGATCCCTATAATGCAAATGTTGGTATGCTTAACATTATCACAGAGCTCTCTTAAACTGTTTTCACTTTTTTTAAAACTTGTTTTTCTTTTTGCTGCCCTGATTGGGTGATGTCCAATCTTCTATCTTCCAGATCACTTATGCATTCTTCTCTGTTACTTACTCTGTTCATTCCTTCTACTGTGTTTTTATTTCAGTTATTGAATTCTTCATTTCTGATTGGGTCTTTTTTATATTTTCTTGTTCCTTGTTAAAATTTTCACTGTGTTTATCTATTAGTTTCCCTGTTCAGTTAACATTCTTATTACCAATGCTTTGAATTATTTATCTGGTAAATTGTTTATTTCTGTTTCATTATTTTATTTCATGGTTTTTCTCTTGCTTTTTCAGTTGAGAATATTTCCCTCCTTTTTCATTTTGCTTAACTTTCTCTGCCTCTATGAATTATGTGAAACAATTACCTATTTCAGTCTTGAGGGTGTTCTTATATGGAAACATTTCTGTACAGACTGTGTGTGCTCAGTGCCTTTGGTGGCAGAGCTGGATTTGTCCTGTATGCAAGTCATGTCTTTCCTTAGGGTGTGCTGGCAGCTATCACCTTGGTAAGGGATGGGGCTGAAGATGGAGGGGCTTCAGCTGGAGCTGGGTGTAAGGCAAGAGTTTCTCTCTGCTCGATGGACATATTGGCCCTATCAGGGCTGGGGTCTGATCCCAAGTTGCTGAAGCAAAAGCCATGGGGGTCATCCCCAAGGTACCTCAGTTTCCTTTAAGTCTGTGCTTTCCCCTCTCCCAGCACTGGGACCCTCTCCCCAGAGTAGGGTAGTGTCAAAGTAAGGGTGTCTCACATGGGCTCTCAGCCCATGCCTGTCTCAGACAGAGGTTCAAGCTGTCTCTGATGCACTGCCTGTGCAGGCATCAGCAGTTATTTCCCTCACTCTGTTCGGATGCAGCTTCAAGTCCAAGTCCCCTTTGTCCCTCAAAGCCAATCACTCCCCATGGCCTCTATTGCCACTGCCCTGTTGTAGAATCACACTGCAGGGAAGGTGAGGCCTACATGGACTCTCTGCATATGTGGGGTGTGGGCTGTGGTAGAGCAGCCACTGTCAGAGATCTGGGTGGCTTCTGATGCACTACTTGAGTAATTGCCAATAATGGCCATGACTGCCCCATCCAGGCTCCACCCTGTGACCTGTCGCCTCCGTGTCCCATAGTTGAGTTTTTCTCCCCAGTTGTGGCAGCCCCAGATTGAATGCTGCACTGTGACATGTAGCAAGCAGGGCTGGAGCATTTGCTCAGCTTGGGCTTGGCATATGCACAGAGGTGGTAAGAAAGCCAGCCAGGAGATTTCAATCTGCCATTTCTGCTCTGCCTTGGGGGTAAGCCAATATGCATGCTCTCCTCAAAAGCAGCAGTTCCTACAGCCTGTTAGTCCCAGTGGTCTTCCAACTTACCAAGGGGGCTTATCTCCCCTGTGTAGGACTCAAGCACTAAGCACCCAATCCATGGCTCTCACAGCTCACTCCTCTAAAACACCCACCCCTTGATTTCCATACAACTCTGCACATTGGAATGGGCTCAACAGCTTTTATAAAATACAGTTTACCAAGTTACCTCCAAAGATTTTGATCCTGGTAGCCTGAAATAGGGCATCTATAATATTTAAAGTTTTCCAGGTATTTCACATATATGACTAAGATTGAGACCCACTGACTAGATGATTTCAACTAATTGCATGGCTTTTAATACCATCCAAATATGAATGATTCCAAATTTATATTTCTAGCTGAACTAACTGTTGCCTAAATCCCAGATGTTTATACCTAAGTGTCTATTTGACAGCTTGTCTTGGCTCTAAATTAACCTGATTTTCTCATCCAAATATTTGTCTACCATAGTTTTCCCTGTGTTTGTAAAGGGAAATACTCATTGTTCAGGTCCAAAAATCTTAGAGTCACTTTTGACTCCTCTCTTTCTTTTATACCCCACCTTTATTCTCACATTTACCTTTAAAACATACCCAGAATCTGAATGCTTCTCATCACCTCTATTCTCACTACCCTTATAGAAGCTACCAATATCTCTTACCTGGATTATTACTAATTTATCTCCATGCTTCCTCTCTGCACCCTCTGTATTTATTCTCAAAACAGCAGCCACAGTTTTGTTTTATCCCCCCAAAAAACTGATTTTCGATCTCAGTCACATTTACTGAGATCTTTCTACATCTAGGCACTCTTGTAATTACTTCTTTTTCTTTTAATAAATTCTGTTAATCCATTTAATCCCATGAATAAAGTAGCTATTATTTTTATTCTCATTTTACAGAGGAGGCTACTAGGGAGGCATAAATAGCCTCCTGAAGATCGATCACACAGTTACTAATTGGGAGAGCCAAGATTTAAGCTCATACAATCCAACCCCAGGGTCCACACCCTTAAAAATTACTTAACATTGTGGTCCCCAGATTATTTGATATCTTTGAGGACCTCACAGAGAGTGGCCTAGGTCTCTGGTCATTGTAGAACGTACGTGGAACAACATAGAATCAAACTATATATACTGATTTATTGGAGAATCAAAAATAATATTAAATATTTTTTCTCTGATATTATAGCAAGAGACCACTTCTGCAGCAAAGAGATTCAGTTTTTTTTTTAATCTTTGAGTATAATTACTTTACATTGTTGTGTTAGTTGCTGCTGTGTAACAAAACAAATCAGCCTTGTGCATACACATGTCCCCATATCCCCTCCCTCTTGAGCCTCCCTCCCACCCTCCCTATCCCACCCCTCTAGGTGGTCACAAAGCACCGAGCTGATCTCCCTGTGCTATGTGGCTGCTTCCCACTAGCTATCTACTTTACATTTGGTGTTCCCTTTCCTATATGTATATTCTCCTCATATTATGTCAGCCTCTTTTCAACATATATAGATGCCACTACCCTAATCCAATGCCCTTTTCACATTGTTCACCCAATTTATCTCTTAAGTGATATGCATCACAGACCAGCAGAGTTTATCTGGCAAATACAGTCCAGTTATATGTGTGTATCCTCCTCACATGTTGCTTGCATCCTCTCATCTCCCACCTCTCAACATAGCATAATAGTCCAGCACAACTCACATCTACTAACTTGTAGGGTTTTTTTTTTCTTTTCAGCTCCACATTTCCCACCACACTGAATGATGTCCAAGCGAATCAGGGCAATGCCAACCATGAACCTGCATAATGCAGACCCTACTTACTATCCAAACTATTTTTGCACCCTCTCCTTTATTCTAGTAAAACCACACTGATCATGCTTCTCCAAAGGTCAACTTCCTTGGCATTGTGACTTTCTCATGGTATTCTCTCCCTTTGAAATGCACTTTCTTCATATTTCTCCTCACCCTCATCTCTCAGTACCAAATCCTATCTGTCTGTCTCTGTCCAGCTCAAAAATCATTTCCTTTTTGATGTTGTTCATAACCACCCTCAGTTTTAATTAATCTCTCTGTCTTCTAAATTTTCAAGTCACTGCTTCTTTATTTCTTTTTAGCTGTATTCACTTTTACCTAATATTATTAGTTGTGTATATTCCTTCTATTTGTCTGGGATGACCTCTTTGAGACCACACCCAACAGTGGCATTGGTCAAATAAACAAATGAACAAATACATAATCATAGATAAGCAAATGAAAGCAGTTTGGAGGCAAGTTTATAAAAGAATAATCAGTGTAATGCACAAAAGCTACATTTAATAAGGTACAATCATATGGTATTTTTGTGTGGAGCTGTTTCTCAGTTCCCAATTGGTCCATCATCATGGTACACCAGCCTTTTTGTTTGTTTGTTTGTTTTTTGTTTAAGGTGAAGCATCACCATATTTGATTTTTTTTAAACTAAGTTAAAAAAATACTATGTGGCCATCATTATAATGATTTGTATTCTTATAAAGAATAAATTCAGTTGGCTTATATTTTAGTTAGCAACTTAATAGAATCACAATCTGAGGTAGCCTGATGCATTATAAAAGGCTGCATTATAATTTTATTATCACTATTAGCAATCATAGCACCTTTTACAACAAAGCACTTATTAAAATTAACCAATTAATCCTTAGGCAGAGGTTAAATAACTTGCTCAAGGTTCCAGAGAAGTAATAGTACAGTCAGAATTGGACCCCAGAAGTTGTTGATCAAAATATCAACAAACGTTGTTGCTGTTCTTTGGCAGCAAAATAAGTCTGTGGACAGTATCATTAAAATGATAAATCCAACAGCTGACAAAAGCATAATAAATTTAGGATCTGTTAGATGTGAGTCAGCAAGGTTCAATGGACCTGGTGTTCTGTCAAAATTGTATCTTGCATATACAAAATCTTCTCTCTATAAATGAAGAAATGACAGAATGGTTCATTACAGTGCCTAATTAAAGGTCCATTAGTGGGAAGTAAAACATCAGTTCTTAGTTGTGCTGAGTAAAAACATTTCACAACACTAATGGCAATATAAAATCCGAGGTCTGAAAAGCAAATTAATTTTAACACCAGTGCCCAAGGAGGAGAGACAGCGATAACTAATGGCAAAAGTAAAATTAAGTATTCTTTTAGTCAAACAAATATAACTCCATTTCATGCAGTTCTGGAGCAAGGATTCCTAGTATACATCAACAAAATTATAAGTATGGCATTTTTCATGTAAATCTGGGTGTTCAGTATGAGGTCAACAATATTGGAGTTTTTTTTTTTTACATCTTTATTGGGGTATAATTGCTTTACAATGATGTGTTAGTTTCTGCTTTATAACAAAGTGAATCAGTTATACATATACATATGTTCCCATATCTCTTCCCTCTTGCATCTCCCTCCCTCCCACCCTCCCTATCCCACCCCTCTAGGTGGTCGCAAAGCGCCGAGCTGATCTCCCTGTGCTATGCGGCTGCTTCCCACTAGCTATTTTACGTTTGGTAGTGTATATATGTCCATGCCACTCTCTCACTTTGTCACAGCTTACCCTTCTCCCTCCCCATATCCTCAAGTCCTTTCTCTAGTAGGTCTGTGTCTTTATTCCTGTCTTACCCCTAGGGTCTTCATGACATTTTTTTTTTAATTAAACAGTAATTATATTAGGGCAAAAGAGCCAATGAGGACCAATTCAATCTGTGTCTAAGAGCCAGGTATTCAAATCAAATGGCAATCTGTTTGTCATCTCACTGATGTTTTCCAAGTCCTCTAGTGACCTGCTTGAGGAACCATTATAATGTCAATTTGAACTCAGTTTATTAGAAATATACCTGTATGGCTTGCTCCCACTGATTCCAGTAAGTACAGACATTAAGTAGTATCTCAAGTTTATAAAATTTGGAGTATCTGACACTAATCCAAACATGTCATCTATTGTAACTGGTATTAGAGCCATTGTCTATCAAGTAACTTATAAAAGTTATGAACTATAGTTTTGAACCTAACATATGTGAAGACACAATGGGATTATTTTTATCATTTTCCTTCCAGAGCAATTTTATTCCATTAGTCAGTTGGTCAGTGAACATATTTTGGAGTTTACAATGAGCCTCTCCCTATGTTAGGCATGGAGGAAACAGTGGCATCAGAGGTATTTCCTGCCCTCAAAGGGCTTACAGTCTAATGTATGATTCTGAAAAGGAAACAAATAGGGTTTCCCTGGTGGCACAGTGGTTGAGTCCGCCTGCCGATGCAGGGGACACAGGTTCGTGCCCCAGTCCGGGAAGATCCCACATGCCGTGGAGTGGCTAGGCCCGTGAGCCATGGCCGCTGAGCCTGTGCATCAGGAGCCTGTGCTCCGCAGCGGGAGAGGCCACAAGGGGGAAGCTTCGCCCTTCCCTTTTGAAGCATACAATGGACTGAACGTTTGCATCCTCCAAACTCATATGTTGAAACCACAATCCCAAAGTGATAGTATTAGGAGGTTGGGCCCTTGGGGTGATCAGGTCATAATGATGGAGCCCTCATGAATGGGATTAGTGCCCTTGTAAGAATAGGCCAACTTGCTCTCTTTCTGCCATGTGAGGACACAGTGAGAAGTCTGCCATCTGCAACCCAGGAAAGGGGCCTCTCCAGAACCTGACATAACCACCCTGATCTCAGACTTCTAGCCTCAGAACTGTGAGAAATCAGTGTTTGTTTTTGAGCTGCCTAGTATGTGATGCTTTGTTACAGTAGCCAAGGCTCAGACATCGCCAGTACATCTCTTTGCTGTTTAATGACAATCATGATTTCATTACACCCCTTGTGAAGATGTTATTCCCATTTAATGGATGAAGCTCTGAGACTTAAATGGGGAAATGATCTGTCAGATACTACATACTCCATTGGTGTCAAAGCCAGTGATAGAATTCAGGTGCCCTGATTTCTTTTTATGCACTAAAATTGTCTTTATTGAGGTAAAACATGTAATAAGGTGCATGAATCTTTACTGTACAGTGTAAATCTCCATGAATTTTTATGTATGTATGCACTATGCAACCACCACCCAGATCAGGTTGTAGCGTATTTCCAACACCTGGTGAGACTCCCTCATTTCCATTTCCCAGACAATACCTTTACCTCCCATGCCCATGATAAACATTATTCTGACCTCACCATAGTTTGTTTTTTTTGCCTTTTTTTGAGCTTTATGTAAATGGAATCGTACAGCATGTGTATGAGTCATCCATATTGTTGTATGTAGCAGTAGTCCATCCATTTTTTATTGCTATGTAGTTTTCCATTGTAAAACAGTATTGTAGTTTATCTGTGGTCCTTTGAATAAAACATTTAAATTATTTTGAGTTTCAAGCTGTTGTAAATAAAGTTTTGACTGTTATCACAAAGAAAAAAGGAAACAAATAATAATTTTAATGACCAGTTTAATGAAACACAAAGACCAGCTCCCAAGAAAGAACACAGAATTCAGCCAACAGAAAAGATTTCTTGAAGGAATTATCACCTAAGCTGAGACCAGAAGAAAGAAAAGCTAACCAGGTAAAGAGACAATGCATTGAGTGGAACAGCATTTGCAAAGGCCCAGGTAGGGAAA
>NW_006780574.1:1102466-1210929 GCF_000442215.2 Lipotes vexillifer
AGGGAAAGCCTTTTGAAATTTAGTTTTTCTTTTTCTATTTGATTTTCTTAGGGGAGGGCTGGCAAGAGAAATAACACTTACTGAACATACATAATGTGTTGGTCACAGAGATACGTGCTGTTATACATTATTTTATCTGATATATGAACATATGATATTATGACAAATGCTCATACAACCCTATGAGGTTAGTATTATTAGTCCAACTTTATGAATGCTGAAAAATGTGATGAAGTCATTGTCCCTAATCTGCAACATAGGAACCACAGTTTACAGCCTTGCAGGTCTGACTCCACAAGGCTTCTGGTGTATTTTCCTGTCGTTTAATAGCCTTCCCATTCTATTGCATCTTTTTAGACTCACTATGAGAACACTCAAAGCTCAGGTGGCACAGTGGCTCAACCTGGTCTTTTCAAGTTTCTACACCATTGAAGAGAGGTTTTAATAATTATTTTAATCTTGACTTGATTCAGACTATGGCAGGCCCAAGCAGAAGAGACCAAAAGACTAATAATGACCAGGAAAATAGAATAGAATCTTTTCAGTTAGGATGAAGGCCAATTAGAACTGACCTTTGAACTCCAAGAAAGGACCATGACTTAAAAGTGAAATTATCAATTAGGAGTAGCAATTGCCTAGATATTCAAGTATTCAAGATTCTTAGAACATTCACACCTAGAGTATTAAAGTATTTTGGAGCCCTGTCCCCCGATTCTTTTTCTCCTGGTGAGAAGATAAGCATTGCCTTCATTCTGGCCTTCATCATCTCTTGCCTGGATTATTACAACACATTCCCTTATGTACCTTTTCTTGAACCTTGGAAACCCGTCCATTGTGTCCAAAATGTGCCCCTTTTAATTGATCATACCTCTTTTTCTTCACACATGGTATCCTGAATATCTGCCAAGCCTAATTCCCCAACTTTGTCTTCTTAACTTCTCTTTGCTATAGGACGCTCAGCACTTCTCTTTGGCACTTTCACCCTGTATTAATGTCATCATTCATATTCTTGACTCTCTACCCCACTAGAATACGAAATAGGCCATGGTGTTTTGCATATCTTACAAATCTTGGGAGTTAAATCACTGCCTGGTCTTAGTAGATAATGTTAAGTATGTGAGTGAATGTAAACCAAGTAGCAGGATTCTGTTTCCAGCCTGCTAGGCTCAGTTTTTTTCTGTTCTCTGACAAGATCCCACTGAAAAGGCAGGGCCAAAGTTCTGGGCCACCTTTACTTACTAGCTCATTAAGAGCTACACTCCATGAGAAATTTTGTGCCTGTGTTTTAAGTTTGAAAAATATAGTGAAAAAATACAATTATGTTTGAATTAACATGTGTGAAGGAAAATAAATACTTTTCTCATGTGAGCAGGACAGAGAATAGTGAGCTGAGGGTAAGATAATGTAATAACATTAATTTTTTTTAACTCTACATATTTTAGAAGAAATTGTCAGTTATAAAAATATTGTTGAAGACAATTTTGATCCCTTAGTAAAACTAGAATTACTAAAAACAGATTTTTACTATAATGTTGTGCCTTCATTTAAAGGAAATGTAAAAATAATAAGAGGGACAATATTCAGGGAAAATGTGGTAATATAAAAAATAATTTATTGGAAACAACTAAATCTAAGAAGATTTATGTCAAAGTACATATTCTGATTATTAAAATTAACTTATTCAACTGATATATATTGAACATTTCTGGGTCTCATTTATTGTTCTAGGCATTAGAGATACATTGGTATAAAAGCTCTTTTGAAGATACTTGCCTACTTAATTTTTGGTGAATAAAAAACCAAATGATATGTCTTTTCAGATAAAAAGCTGTGACTTAAGAGTTATATAGTCAAAAAATGATTAGTTGGAGATCAGAAATGGGTGTTATGCCATACTATTTAGAAGCATACTTATTTTATACAATTATATGTCAAATTCCAACAACATGTTTATAAAGTTAATTATGAATAAACTTTTATTTCTGTGTCATGTAACTTACACCTTTAGTGTAATTATGTTTCAGTAATTAACTTTTAGTAATTACAGTTAATAATTTTGGTAAGTATAACTAAAAAAAATTAAGAATGCTTAATTACTTTTGCTGGCATTATAGCAGCAACTTTCTTCTATGCCAGCTTCATTTGAGTTTGAGACAATTCTAATCTCACAATACTCTTGAAACAGTTCATCACCTGTTACCTTGCCAACTTTAGATGACTTCTTTTTCTACTTTCATGCCACATTAGCCCTACCAACAGGTATTTGCTCTTCTTTTTCCAACTTAAGGAAGAGTGAATATACAAAGTAATATGAAGGACTACAAAAAACAGCCTTAAAACTGCCTAACTGAAGGTTGAAAATAACCTGCTACACAAATAATGGTTAGTAACTGTTTAAAGAGGCATTTGTATCGAAATAAACTGAAAATGCCCAGTGGGAGCCCTCAAAAAAAAAAAAAAAAAGCAAAGTTTTGCATGAATAGAAACCACCTATTATTGTGATTCTGTTGTACTTGGTGTTAAGTAAACTGAATGGATTCATAATTATCTACATACAGAGTTGGGTATGAGAAGACCATATAGTACATAAATCATGCACAGACAGACACACAGATTGAAAAAAAATTTTTACTTGGGGCTTACCTCAAACCAAGCAAACTGTTTCTAGTTAAATGCATCTGCTAACATTATTTTTAAAATAATTATATCAAATGTAAATTTAAGAGTAGTTTTAAAACATCATGCTTTATGTCAGATTTGGAATGTCAGCTGACATGTTTTGAAAAAATGTCATGAGTCAGGAATCTTTAAATACTTTAAATATAAGACAATTAAGATTCCTATCTTATAGTTAATATGATAACCTTCATGTTTAAGTATTAAAGATTTCATCACTGTAAACTGGTGTTGTTATTCTGTTTCAATCAAAACATAGAACCTCTTTTGGTAATTGGTAATTAATATTCTGCAAGAAAAAGTTTGTACTTATATTGATTATTGATAAAAATGGCAAATATTAGTATGGCAAACATCACCGGTTCTCATGGTAAAAAAAACATATTCTCCAAATTTTAAGCTTAGAGCTTCTGAGTCCCAGAATGCAATAAACCAAAGAAAGGAGGGAACGTTTATAATTTATCCTATGAATATGTAACTCATTAAATAAAGAAGAGCACAACTTTGCTTAAATCAAGATAGTACATTCATAATTTTATTCAATTTCATTCTCATGAATGCAAAAATATAATTTTCATAAAGTTTGATTTTAATAAATGGGTATATACTAAGATCCATTGTTTTCTAACAAATGAAGTAACACTAAAAAAAGCAAAGTAAAATAGAAAGGGGATCCCAGAGATAGCCAATAATTTCTCACAACATAGATGATTAATTATATGAAAATGAAATATTATTAGAAAAGCCCACTTATTGGGGATCGCACTAAAGATTCAGACACATCATAAGTATAGGATACTCTGAAAAATAGAAAGTTACTTGTTCCAGAATAGTATTAGAAAATCAGTCCAAAATTCAAGTAGCTAAATTTGAATTTTTAGATCTGCATTACCATTTGAAGATCCATGACTAAAACTGTGGTAATAATAACCTAATTTTCAGTTTGATAAAGTAATTTGTACTTTATTAGTTTTAAGAACTCAGAAGAAAATCTATATTGTAATGAACTGAGGGTAAGCTTTCCTTGCAAGTGAATGATATAATCAACATAGTGCTAGAAACAAACAAATTGGTGTGGATATGACCACATAATAAATGGCACCGTGTTTAACTGACTACTTGAAAACTCAGGTCACTTTCATGAATCATTCTAGATCATGAATAACTGGAATTAAGCTAGAATTTTTCTACTCCAGATATCAATGCTCCTTAATTTGAAAGGTAGTATAGGCTTCTGATCCTTTTAAGAATCTCCTGTCAATCTCCTGTCAAATTTCCTTTGCATAAAATTTCAGTGGCTTTCTGGAACTTCATTGATTATACACTCTAAGTTCACTGGAATCTGTCAAGATGGAATCCAGATTTGAGGATGAAGTATTGGGGTTTAGAGGTGATAATAAGGAATTAAAACATTCTTTCAGAATCATTTAAAATTATACAAAGTAGACAATTGTGAACTAACAAATAGTATTCTACAACTTTGGATTTTCAAATTATTTTCATTATCAAAGGGAAACTCAGTTACATGATTTATAAAAACAATAATTATAATAATTTAACCATCTACTTCTCAGAGTTGTGAATTTCAAGTCAGGTAATCTTTAAAAAAGTTTCTTTTAAGATTTACAATTAAATGCAAATATTTATATTTTAATTTTAATAGATATTTTGAGTACCTATCATTTGTAATATATAATTAATGTGTATTCTAATATATATTTTAGGTAATATATATTCAGGTAATATATAATTTGGATAATACAAAATTAATTTATTAATGTCTTAGCATTCATGTTTATGGAATGAGATTTTTTTAAACATAAATTCTGTAATGATCCATGAATTTAGAATGAAATTCTATATAGAGTTACATAAAGGAAATAGATCAGAGATCAGTTTCTATTATTGAAGAAAATAGTCTCTTGAATAGGTATACATTTTTTTCTCTAATTTTTATTTTTTTATTTGTTTGAATTTTATTTTCTTTATACAGCAGGTTCTTATTAGTTATCTATTTTAAACTTATTAGTGTATACATGTCAATCCCAATCTCCCAATTCATCCCACCACCACCCCCACCCACCCACGGCTTTCCCCCCTTGGTGTCCATACGTTTGTTCTCTACATCTGTGTCTCTATCTCTGCCTTGCAAACTGGTTCATCTGTACCATTTTTCTAGATTCCACATATATGTGTTAATATATGATACTTGTTTTTCTCTTTCTGACTTCACTCTGTATAACAGCCTCTAAGTCCATCCATGTCTCTACAAATGACCCAATTTCATTTCTTTTTATGGCTGAGTAATATTCCACTGTATATATGGACCACATCTTTTTTGTCCATTCGTCTATCAGTGGGCATTTAGGTTGCTTCCATGACCTGGCTATATGTAAATACTGCTGCGATGAACATTGGGAAGCATGAGTCTTTTTGAATTATGGTTTTCTCTGGGTATATGCCAAGTAGTGGATATTGCTGGGTCATATGGTAATTCTATTTTTAATTTTTTAAGGAACCTCCATATTGTTCTCCATAGTGGCTTTATCAATTTACATTCCCACCAACAGTGCAAGAGGGTTCCCTTTTCTCCACACCCTCTCCAGCATTCCTGGTTTGTAGGTCTTCTGATGATGCCCATTCTAACCAGTGTGAGGTGATACCTCATTGTAGTTTTGATTTGCATTTCTCTAATAATTAGTGATGTTGAGCAGCTTTTCATGTGCCCCTTGGCCATCTATCTGTATGTCTTCTTTGGAGAAATGTCTATTTAGGTCTTCTGCTCATTTTTTGATTGGGTTGTTTGTTTTTTTAATATTGAGCTGCATGAGCTGTTTATATATTTTGGAGATTGATCCTTTGTCCATTGATTTGTTTGCAAATATTTTCTCCTATTCTGAGGGTTGTCTTTTCCTCTTGTTTACATTTTGCTTTCCTGTGCAAAAGCTTTTAAGTTTCATTAGGTCCCATTTGTTTATTTTTGTTTCTATTTCCATTTCTCTAGGAGGTGGGTCAAAAAAGATTTGCTGTGATGTATGTCAAAGAGTGTTCTTCCTATGTTTTCCTCTAAGAGTTTTATAGTGTCCAGTCTTACATTTAGGTCTTTAATCCATTTTTGAGTTTATTTTGGTGTATGGTGTTAGGGAGTGTTCTAATTTCATTCTTTTACATGTAGCTGTCCAATTTTCCCAGCACCACTTATTGTAGAGGCTGTCTCTTCTCCACTGTGTACCTTGCCTCCTTTGTCATAGTTTAGTTGACCAATGTGAGTGAGTTTATCTCTGGGCTTTCTATCATGTTCCATTGATCTGTATTTCTGTTTTTGTGCCAGTACCATATTGTTTTGATTACTGTAGCTGTGTAGTATAGTCTGAAGTCAGGGATTCTGATTCCTCCAGCTCCATTTCTTTCCCTCAAGATTTCTTTGGCTCTTTGGGGTCTTTTGTGTCTCCATACAAATTTTAAGATTTTTTGTTCTAGTTCTGTAAAAAATGCCATTGGTAATTTGATAGGGATTGCATTGAATCTGTAAATTGCTTTGGGTAGTATAATCATTTTCACAATATTGATTCTTCCAATCCAAGTACATGTTATATCTCTCCATCTGTTTGTGTCACCTTTGAGACTTTTCATCAGTGTCTTATAGTTTTCTGAGTACAGCTCTTTTACCTCCTTAGGTTGGTTTATTCCTAGGTATTTTATTCTTTCTGTTGCAGTGGTGAATGGGATTGTTTCCTTAATTTCTCTTTCAGATTTTTCGTTGTTAGTGTATAGGAATGCAAGAGATTTCTGTGCCTTAATTTTGTATCCTGCAACTTTACCAAATTCATTGATTAGCCCTAGTAGTTTTCTGGTGGCATCTTTAGGATTCTCTATGTATAGTATCATGTCATCTGCAAAACAGTGACAGTTCTAATTCTTCTTTCCAATTTGTATTCCTTTTATTTCTTTTTCTTCTCTGACTGCCATGGCTAGGACTTCCAAAACTATGTTGAATAATAGTGGCAAGAGTGGACATCCTTGTCTTATTCCTGATCTTAGAGTAAATGCTTTCAGTTTTTCAACATTGAGAATGAAGCTTGCTGTGGGTTTGTCATATGTGGCCATTTTTATGTTGAGGTAGGTTTCCTCTATGCCCACTTTCTGGAGAGTTTTTATCATAAATGGGTGTTGTATTTTGTCAAAAGCTTTTTCTGCATCTATTGAGATGATCATATGGTTTTTATTCTTCAGTTTGTTAATATGGTGTATCACATTGATTGATTTGCGTATGCTGAAGAATCCTTGCATCCCTGGGATAAATCCCACTTCGCGATGGTCCTTTTAATGTGTTATTGGATTCTGTTTGCTAGTGTTTTGTTGAGGATTTTTGCATCTATATTCATCAGTGATATTGGTCTGTAATTTTCTTTTTTTGTGGCATCCTTGTCTGGTTTTGGTATCAGGGTGATGGTGGCCTCGTAGAATGAGTTTGGGAGTGTTCCATTCTCTGCAATTTTTTGTAAGAGTTTGAGAAGGTTGGGTGTTAGCTCTTCTCTAAATGTTTGATAGAATTCACCTGTGAAGCCATCTGGTCCTGGGCTTTTGTTTGTTGGAAGATTTTTAATCACAGTTTGAATTTCATTACTTTTGATTAGCCTGTTCACATTTTGTATTTCTTCCTGGTTCAGTCTTGGAAGGTTATACCTTTCTAAGAATTTGTCCATTTCTTCCAGGTTGTCCATGTTATTGGTGTAGAGTTGTTTGTAATAGTCTCTTAGGATGCTTTGTATTTCTGCAGTGTCTGTTGTAACTTCTCCTTTTTCATTTCTAATTTCGTTGATTTGAGTCTTCTCCCTGTTTTTCTTGATGAGTCTGGCTAAAGGTTTATCAATTTTGTTTATCTTCTCAAAGAACCAGCTTTTAGTTTTATTGATCTTTGCTATTGTTTTCTTTGTTTCTAGTTCATTTATTTCTGCTCTGATCTTTATGATTTCTTTCCTTCTACTAACTTTGGGTTTTGTTTGTTCTTCTTTCTCTAGTTCCTTTAGGTGTAAGGTTAGATTGTTTATTTGAGATTTTTCTTATTTCTTTAGGTAGGATTGTATTGCTATAAACTTCCCTCTTAGAACGGCGTTTGCTGCATCTCATAGATTTTGGATTGTTGTGTTTTTGTTGTCATTTGTCTCTATGTATTTTTTGATTTCCTCTTTGATTTCTTCAGTGATCTCTTGGTTATTTAGTAATGTATGGTTTATCCTCCATGTGTTTGTGTTTTTTTACGTTTTATTCCCTATAATTCATTTCTAATCTCATAGCGTTGTGGTCATAAAAGATGCTTGATATGATTTCAATTTTCTTAAATTTACTGAGGCTTGATTTGTGACCCAAGATGTGATCTATCCTGGAGAATGTTCTGTGTGCACTTGAGAAGAAAGTGAAATCTGCTGTTTTTGGATGGAATGTCCTATAAATATCGATTAAATCTATCTGGTCTATTGTGTCATTTAAAGCTTGCATTTCCTTATTAATATTCTGTCGGGATGATCTGTCCATTGGTGTCAGTGTGGTGTTAAAGTACCTCACTCTTATTGTGTTACTGTTGGTTTCCTCTTTTATAGCTGTTAGCATTCGCCTTATGTACTGCAGTGCTCCTATGTTGGGTGAATATATATTTATAATTGTTATATCTTCTTCTTGGATCCATCCCTTGATCATTATGTAATGCCCTTCCTTGTCTCTTGTAACATTCTTTATTTTAAAGTCTATTTTATCTGATATGAGCATTGCTACTCCAGCTTTCTTTTGATTTCCATTTGCATGGAATATCTTTTTCCATCCCCTCACTTTCAGTCTGTATGTGTCCCTAGGTCTGAAGTGGGTCTCTTGTAGACAGTATTTATATGGGTCTTGTTTTTGTGTCCATTCAGGGAGCCTGTGTCTTTTGGCTGGAGCATTTAATCCATTCACATTTAAGGTGATTATTGATATGTATGTTCCTATTACCATTATCTTAAGTGTTGTGTGTTTGTTTTGTAGGTCCTTTTTTTCTCTTGTGTTTCAAACTTGGAGAAGTTCCTTTTAGCATTTGTTGTGGAGCTGGTTTGGTGCTGCTGAATTCTCTTAGATTTTGTTTGTCTGTAAAACTTTTGATTTCTTCATCAAATCTGAATGAGATCCTTGCTGGGTAGAGTAATCTTGGTTGTAGGTTTTTCCCTCTCATCACTTTAAATATATCATGTCACTCCCTTCTGATTTGTAGAGTTTCTGCTGAGAAATCAACTGTTAACCTTCTGGAAGTTCCCTTGTATGTTATTTGTCGTTTTTCCCTTGTTGCTTTTAATAATTTTTGTTTGTTTTTAATTTTTGTCAAATTTGACTACTATGTGTCTTGGCATGTTCTTCCTTGGGTTTATCCTGCCTGGTACTCTCTGTGCTTCCTGGATTTGGTTGTCTCTTTCCTTTCCCATGTTATCTCCTCAATTTTTTTCTCAGGTCCTTTCTCTCTCTCTTCCCCTTCTGGGACCCATATAATGTGAATGTTGGTGCGTTTAATGTTGTCCCAGAGGTCTCTTAGTCTGTCTTCATTTCTTTTCATTCTCTTTTCTTTATTCTGTTCTGCAGCAGTGAATTCCACCATTCTGTCTTCCAGGTCACTTATCCGTTCTTCTGCCTCAGTTATTCTGCTATTGATTCCTTTTCGTATATTTTTCATTTCAGTTATTTTATTGTTCATCTCTGTTTGTTTGGTCTTTAATTCTTTTAGGTCTTTGTTAAACATTTCTTGTATCTTCTGATCTTTGCCTCCATTCTTTTTCCAAGGTCTTGGATCATCTTCACTCTCATTATTCTGAATTATTTTTCTGGAAGTTTGCCTATCTCCATTTCATTTAGTCATTTTTCTGGGTTTTCTTCTTGTTCCTTCATCTGGTACATAGTCCTCTGCCTTTTCATTTTCTCTCTCTTTCTGTGAATATGGTTTTCATTCCAGAGGCCTCAGGATTGTGGTCCTTCTTGCTTCTGCTGTCTGCCCTCTGGTGGATGAGGCTGTCTAAGAGGCTTGTTCAAGCTTCCTGATGGGAGGTACTGGTGGTGGGTAGAGCTGGGTGTTATTCTGTTGGGTAGAGCTCAGTAAAACTTTAATCTGCTTGTCTCCTAATGGGTGGGGCTGGGTTGGTTGTTTGGCATGAGGCAACCCATCACTGGAGCCTTCCTGGCTCCTTGGTGGGGCCAATGGTGGACTCCAGGAGGGCTCACGCCAAGGAGCACTTCACAGAATTTCTGCTGTCACTGTCCTTGTCCCAATGGTAATCCACAGCCACCCCCCACCTCTGCAGGAGACCCTCCAACACTAGCAGGTAGGTCTGGTTCAGTCTCCTATGGGGTCACTGCTCCTTCCCCTGCGTCCCAATGTGCACACTACTTTGTGTTTGCCCTCCAAGAGTGGAGTCTCTGCCTCCCGCACTCCTGTCAAAGTCCTGCAATCAAATCCCACTAGCCTTCAAAGTCTGATTTTCTAGGAATTCCTCCTCCTGTCGCTGGACCCCCAGGTTGGGAAGCCTTACGTGGGGCTCAGAACCTTCACTCCAGTGGGTGGACTTCTGTGGTATAAGTGTTCTCCAGTTTGTGAGTCACCCACCCAGTGGTTATGGGATTTGATTTAATTGTGATTGTGCCCTTCCTACCATCTCATTGCGGCTTCTCCTTTTCTTTGCATGTGGGGTATCCTTTTAGGTGAATTCCAGTGTCTTCCATTGATATTTGTTCAGCAGTCAGTTGTGATTCCAGTGCTCTCACAAGAGGGAGTGAGAGCACGTCCTTCTACTCTGCCATCTTGAACTAGTCTCCTAGGTTTACTTTCATACATAGGTTAGGCTATGACTACAAAATGAAACCTATTGGAAGCTGAAAAGTTTAGTTTACATCTATGGAATGCCCATTTCTGGGAAAACTGTAGGTCACATCTTTCATTCACCTGGTGGTCTGGAGTATCTGGTAGTTGTTTCATTGATCCAGCAGCTGAATGTCTATTTTATATAGGCACTAGATATCCAAGAGCCCTTTTTCTGAGACTGGATGGCATCTATCTTTGCTTCCCATCTGAATTTCCTCTTTCATCTCCCACCTTCCTCTCCCCAACTGAAACACACATACATATCTTGGAAAACTTCAGTTAGTTTCAGGAGTAAGTAGAACTAACCTTGATTGATCTCATATTTACATAAATTTGTAACTGCCTTTGGAGTTTTAAAACTAAAAAATCTACAGTATGACTCTTGTTCTCTGCCTTCTGAAGTGCCCTGCTTTCCAAGGGACAGTGCTCATTCATTAACTCAACAAATATAAATAATGCATCTAATGTGTGACAGCCACTGAGGCTTGAGAATTAGTCATGAATAAAACAGAAAACTGCTCTCATGGTACACTTTAGTATTTATAAAAAATATGCAAACAAACGTATTAAGTGTCTGGTGGTGAGAAATGAGATGATGAAAGATAAAGCAGAGTAAATTAAGAACCTAATACAGTCTGAATGAAGAAAAGAGTCAGGGGGCTATAGAAACTAAAACACATTAGTTAACTATATCAGAAGTGTATTGCTACAGTATCTTTTTGTAAGCTGGGTACGTAAAAGAGTAATGAGTTAATCTCATCGCCTTAAGGTTGAAACAATTTACAAGAATGTTTTCAAAGAACAATAATCTTTATAAATCAAAAGTATACTGGATTAAATTGTTTATTGATTAATTGCAGTAATTCAATGCCTAGTTCTTATCATGTTAAAGGGTAATGCTACTAATTAAAGTGATTTTCTGTAACCTTTGAATTACTATGAAAGTAAAGTAGAAAGCCGATTTTTATATATGAATAATCTGTTTTATGCCTACACATCTAACCTAAAGGAAACTTGCACATTTGACCAGGGGATATCTTTTATAATTTGCTACATACTACTCTGTCAGGTGACCTTTTCAAGATGACTTTCTCAATATTTTAGGGAACTCTCATTAAATAGTAATCACTTATCACACCAGTGTAAAAACCCCTCTCTATATATCTGTATAGATATTGATATATGGATATAAAGAAACATATATATTATGTATTTTGCAAGGTAACATATTGAAGGAAAAGTAGGAGGAAGTTACATCTAATTATATCAGAAATCATTACTTTAACATTTAGTTTTGAAGTGAGTAGCTTGGAAGAAAGAAAGGATGAAAAGTTGGAATGGAGAAGAGATAGAGAAAGGAGAAAAAATATGTATATAGGAACTGCATGGGTTTGTCTACGATGGCCATGTCTTCTCCCAGTATGAGGTAAGACATTCCCTGCCCTCTCGTTAGGGTACAACATGATGACAATAACTTTCTTAATGATACTCCCATCTGAGATGATCGTTTCCATGATCAATTCCAGGCATTGTTCACCTCTCATTTCTCCATGAAATTATTTCTAGTTTTCTACAAATGAGTTATTAATTTGTGCTCTGAATTGTCTTAAAGAAATAGTTCTTAACTAAAATATTTTATTGATCTTAATTTTTTTCAGTTGTGTTAGCCCTGAAGTTCTATCAAATTATAGGCACCCTGAGGGTAAGGGCAATATTAACACTATAGATACTATTAACATCGTAGATGTTAATAAATTTTATTAGGCTGAAATGAATTGAACTTTAGTACCATTCAATGTCTTGATAAAGAAATCAGGGCCGAAACATGGTAAATGCTTTGTTTATGGTGAGAGAGTTACTACATATATGTGTGTGTATTGCTTATTCTACGTTTAAGCCATCATATGCTTATTCACTTGTATGGTTTTAAGTTAGCCTCATCTGATAATTGTATTTAGCTGTCATCTGCAAGTGAACTTGCTTTCAAGTCTCAAATGACTCTCTACTACTTTATACTTACTTGATAAAAGCTTTTATAGCTGGATTGCTTTAAAAATAGAGGAATACTCAACCCAGAACATCCTTTATACACAAAAGTTATGTAGGTTTCTCTGATATTTGAAAAAAACATTGCCATGATAGTTTTATGAGTTAATTTTGACTATTGCTAAAATTACTGATGCCCTCATTGTTAATATACATTTTGAAACAGCAGCCTGTTGAGAATTTAAATGCTGGTACTTTTAAAATCCCACCCCATATGTCTCACTCAAATGAAAATTTTATTAAATTGGCTTTCTGAATCTTATATTTTCCTTTTACCTGGATACTCCGAGATGGCAGTGTTTGCTCAGAATAGATCTCACTCTAAATTTTTGCAGTTTTCTCTATAAAATATTTGGGATATATTTCAATTTTTAGTAATAAATTAGAAAATGCTAATTTTCTTAAACATGCTTTTCTGATGAAAATTTATCAGCTCTAATCAGAGTTTTGCACACATTTTCCCCTGGTGAGTATTTAATTGGCATACCTGGATTCAGTGTTTGCCTACTTTATTAAACTCAGTTCTGAAAACAGAAGATATATTTAGGACTATGCAACAGGTTTAATTATTAAAATATCTTAGGCTCTGTGAAACATTGGAGTAATGTGAAAAAGAATACATTCTAGTATTTCTTAAATTTGTTTTTATTTTTTAATATAATCTTTAAAGACAGCAACCATAAAATTCTAAGCAAATTATACAAGTTACTTTATCTCTTTGCCTCCTAAACCATGATAAATGAAAAACTGACTCCAGAGAAGAAAGGCTGCCGTCACTTTTGTTAACATTTTTAAGAATCTGAAAACTTTTCCAGAAAACCTTCTAAATGTTTTCATCTTAAATTATGTGTCAGCAAATGGTGACACTCAGGAATGTCGTACTTTGAGATTTCTTGGCTGTTATTTTGGTTTCCTATTTGTCCGGAGTGACTCAGAGCTGATCCTACCTGATATTGAATATATCATATGTATGGTTATGTGTTCCCTTCAAGTAAGAGAGTCTAGTGCTGTAAGCCAATTACTAGTGGCTAGAGAGGCCAATGTTCAACTTGGGTTGGGATGGAATGCTGAGAATGGCACATGAAAACTGAATGTTTCGATGAGATATAGGAGCCCAGATTGAGTTCCTGAGCTCTAATTTTGCTTGTCTGTATGGCATCAGGTAAGCTCTTCTGGGTCTGTTGCTCTTGCTACTGCAGGGTCCATTAGCATTCTGACTGGTGGTTAGACCTTCAGATATCTATATAGATGGAGGCCCATTCAATTTTAGACACACATAAGGAAAAAAGAACACCATAGTATTCCAAATTACTTTCTGGATTTTTTTTTCTTGAGTGTGAGTAATTGAATAAGACAAATAAGAGTTTATTCTCTAGAATTTGACTTATTGGCGTTTGAATTTCAGTCTTCTCACTTTTTCTTGTGTCGTCATTGGCAAGTTGTGTAACCTCTCTGTGCCTCAGAATAATCACCTATAAAATGAGAGTAATATCATGTAATGCTGAGACTAAAGCCAACACATGTGCCTGGCATGTAGAAGACAGCTAAAAACAAGTGTTTTTTATCATCATAATCATCATTTCCATCATTTTACTCAAAACAGGCTCTCATTGGCCTTTTTGGTATTAAGGATATTGTTGAGTATGGATGGGTGAGCAGGGAATCATGACATAATCTCAGGTGTGTTTAGTAATACTGACTCTGTTCAAAGATGACAAAAGGGCATCTTGGAGAAGTTAGTCAAGTAATTCAGATGAGGTCACATTGTTAGTCAGAGGAAGGGCTGAATTAAACCTCCAAGTCCCTCATATTCTGGCCAATGATTTTGTTTTTTCTTTCTTTTTATTATGTCACCCTAGTATAAGTATTCATCAAAAGTTTATAAAACACCATGTTGGCTCTTCTGGAAATTCTTCTGCCTTTTATACATATGTGGAAGCAGCTATAAACATCCCGGCAGGGAGAACATTAGCAAAATTCATAGAACCTACTACTCCTGAGACAAATAACAGTGAAGGTGGAGTATGAATTGCACTGAAATTGGAGCTCAGTTATAGAATGCCTGGGGGTATGTGCTGTGGGTTTACCTAGTCTTTGTGAAAGTAATACCATCCTACTTTTAATTTATTGGTGTGTGTGTGTGTGTGTATGTGTGTGTGGTCCTAAATTATCAAATGCTTATTTAAATTAGGAATCTTAAAGCCAATTCACATAGCACTTTTTTATTTTTTATTTTTCACATTTTTTTTAAAGGCCAGGTCAAAATTCAGTGAAGTAGGACAATTGATGTACATACATGTGATTGCATAATTTAGTCTCCCCTGTATAACCACTCTGTATTACCAATTAAATACTCTCCAGGTTACTCATTATTCTTACTGAGTATCTTCAGCTCCTGTTTAGGTAGTATATTTTGGTTTGGTTTTCTTCTCTTTAAATAAATTTCACACTTCACTAACTATTACAATGTGAATAGCCCAGTTGCAAATATGAGTAAATAACTAAACGGTCTTGGCAATTACTTTTCAATAGAAAGAAATATTTGGGAAAGAAGTTAAATGCAGCTAGAGATTTTATAGGCATCTGGCTCCCCGTGAATATTCATAAACTTGTATATATACCCATACATGTACATATTTTTATGTGGTCTATTAAGATACTGTAAAAAATATTAAAGGAAGAAGTATCTCCTTGGATTTCTGGTTACTTAAAAAGAAAAGAGAAAGAGAGAAAGAGAAAAAGAGACAGTGCAATAATGATCTGCCTTGAAAATTACTCCGTTTCTGTTGCAGAAAATAGCCATTCACTTATTCTCCAGTTACTATCTACTTAATTACCATGTGAATACTCTGTAATTATATATCCGTCATTGTCCTTTAGAGTACATGATTGTGTTTGGTGCTGCTATGCAGTTCTTAGTGTAATTACCCTACACAGTTTATAACAATTTTTATATTGTGAATATAAAATGTTATTATATAATTTCATGGTAATCTCTACTTTCTTAGCACAAATTAATTGCATTTCATTATTGCTCCTTCTTACCATATACAGAAATCTCAATTATTATGCCATTCAGGTCAGTAAAATGCTCAAAACTTATGAGCTAGAATGTTCCAAAGGAAGGAAGGTTTTGTTGGTAGTAATATATGTAGGCTCTTGCCACAGTAGACATTATTCAGATCAGTTTTAATTGCTTTTTTCTTCTTGTTTTAACCTTTTAATTGGCTTATCAGCTCTCTAGAGCTGGTGTCCTGTCTTGTATTTCTGAACTCTTCTCACAGCTCCCAGTATACAATTAGACACATGCATGTCCTCAGCAAATAATTACACATCCACCACTTCCATTATATCATCATGGTGTTTAAAATTAGATCAACTATATTGTTCCACCTGCTTTTCTTTCCATAAATTCCAGACTGTTGCTGTTGAACACTTACTGGCCAATCTGACTAGCCTCTTTTATCTTCAGCCTTCAATCTTCAATTCCTTCCCTATTTCATCCTCTCTACCAAAATGTCTCATCACCTGTATTTTCTTCTAACTTTTCTTCTTATAGTCTATTGCATTTTTTTTAACTTTCTCTCAGTTCCAATAATTATTAAGCTAAATTTAAAATTTGGGGGGAAAAGATTATTGTGTTGGGGAAAGTGCGTGTATGTGTGTGTGTCTGTGTGTCAGAAAATAGAAGATGATCCCTTTGTGGTACACCTTGGTGTTAACCAACCACCAACATTCCTAACTCTTTTATTCTTTGGGAGGAATTAAGTTTTTTATTTAGATTTGTCTACTGCTTCATAATCGGTAACATTTCACTTAGTCAAAACTAAAATATGAAAAAAAGCAGAAGGTTATGAAACTTCTGCAAAGGTAATTTCACATAAATAATTGATAGAGTGATAAATGAGTCATTAATAAAAATACCAATATATTTTAGTTAAGAACATGCATATCTATCTTATAGAAAGATTACTTTCAAAATGGTTTTAAAGCATTTTTGATGCTTAAAGTGGTAAGCTGTGTAGGATAACTATTTTCAGTGCTCTAGGATAAAAAAATTGTTCTTCCAGTTATGGTTAGACTTCTCTCTGTTTCTGAGCTTATCAAGAAAGACTCCTTAGAACCAAAGTGAATAATTGCATACCATAGGAGCCTTCTCATATAATATTCTTCTTCATACTTTGCTAAATTTCTGCTGAATTGGGAAGTGCTAATGTAGTATTCCTTTTATTAAATAAATAACTGAAGAGATAGTTAGAATTTAAATATGAGTATGTAGTAATTATTTGAGAGTGTATAGAGAGGAGACACTGATAAAAATACAGCATATATTTATACAAATTTTACATAGATGCTTGTAATTCAAAGTGGATTATAGCTGAAAAGAGAATGAGAGAGAAATAAGGTAGCATTCCTATGACTCACTCTACATTCCTGTCATGATATTGAGACAATTGCAGAGAACATGAACTCTGGTTGAGTCAATCAATTTGCAAATAGTACC
The DNA here is from genome assembly GCF_000442215.2 of Lipotes vexillifer. Classification (NCBI taxonomy): domain Eukaryota; kingdom Metazoa; phylum Chordata; class Mammalia; order Artiodactyla; family Lipotidae; genus Lipotes; species Lipotes vexillifer. The sequence continues at coordinate 1,119,566 of NW_006780574.1, forward strand.
ATCAGGTGTTTCAAACTTTTTCCTGGACTTGCATATAGTATGTGACATGATTGAACTTGAAATATCAGAGAGCTTTTGAAGGAGTTATTTTGATTTACAAATATCCAGTGCTTATGTGATAGATTAAATACGAGATGCTGAAGTCTCCTATCAAGTAAGATCTACCTTCTCCTGTGTTCAGAAATCTTGGAGTTGGAGTTGAATAAATAGCAAAGGCTTTAAGAGGAGAAAGAAAGAAGGAAAGAGAGAGAGAGGGAGGGAGGGAGGGAGGGAATATATATTAAAAGTGTTGGGCCCAAGAATCCTAACAGTGATGCAGAAAACAATCCAGCCAGACATATAATTCAGCATCCTCTACATGTTCCACATATTAAGCCTAACAGTGGGAGATAGTCAGAAATTTTTCATAGGTAGGCATTGGGAAGCCACTCTGACAGGGCTGGAGTATAGTGAGCAGCTCTCTGTCCATAAGCTTCAACTTAGCATAAAGTGCTAAACATGTAAACTGGGAAAAATGAAATGTCTTCCATTTGAATATCTGTAGAGAAAGGGTTCTGAGCCTAAAATTATTTCAGGCTATTTTAGAGGGAAAACATGGCATGGCTTAACAGCATGCAATTTAGAATTATTTATTAAACTGTATATTCTAACATCTGTTTACTTCACAATTTTATATTAGCAAACATTTCTTTACATTCTGTAGGTTCCATTTTTAGGCCATGAGACCAGTCAATTGCAATTGAATAATGTGCACTTGACATTTGACATGCTTCAAAAAATATTAAAAGCATTAAAGGGTGGAGGATTTCCTTTTTTTTAAAACATCTTTATTGAAGCATAATTGCTTTACAATGGTGTGTTAGTTTCTGCTTTATAACAAAGTGAATCAGTTATACATATACATATATCCCTATATCTCCTCCCTCTTGCTTCTCCCTCCGACCCTCCCTATCCCATCCCTCTAGGTGGTCACAAAGCACCGAGCTGATCTCCCTGTGCTTTGCGGCTGCTTCCCACTAGCTATCTATTTTACGTTTGGTAGTGTATATATATGTCCATGCCTCTCTCTCACTTTGTCCCAGCTTACTCTTCCCCCTCCTCATGTCAAGTCCAATCTCTACGTCTGCATCTTTATTCCTGTCCTGCCCCTACGTTCTTCAGAACCTTTTTTTTTTTTTCAGATTCCATATATATGTGTTAGCATACAGTATTTGTTTTTCTCCTTCTGACTTACTTCACTCTGTATGACAGACTCTAGGTTCACTACAAATAACTCAATTTTGTTTCTTTTTATGGCTGAGTAATATTCCATTGTATATATGTGCCACATCTTCTTTATCCATTCATCTGCCAATGGACACTTAGTTGCTTCCATGTCCTGGCTATTGTAAATAGAGCTGTAATGAACATTGTTGTACATGACTCTTTTTAAATTATGGTTTTCTCAGGGTATATGCCCAGGAATGGGATTGCTGGGTCATGTGGTAGTTCTATTTTCAGTTTTTTAAGGAACTTCCATACTGTTCTCCATAGTGGCTGTATCAATTTACATTCCCACCAACAATGCAAGAGGGTTCTCTTTTCTTCACACCCTCTCCAGCATTTATTATTTGTAGATTTTTGGATGATGGCCATTCTGACTGGTGTGAGGTGATACCTCATTGTAGTTTTGATTTGCATTTCTCTAATGATTAGTGATATTGAGCATCCTTTCATATGTTTGTTGGCAATCTGTATTTGCAGATGACATGATACTATACATAGAGAATCCTAAAGATGCTACCAGAAAACTACTACAGCTAATCAATGAATTTGGTAAAGTAGCAGGATACAAAATCAATGCACAGAAATCTCTTGCATTCCTATACACTAATGATGAAAAATCTGAAAGAGAAATTAAGGAAACATCCCATTTACTATTGCAACAAAAAGAATAAAATACCTAGGAATAAACCTGCCTAAGGAGACAAAAGACCTGTATGCAGAAAACTGTAAGACACTGATGAAAGAAATTAAAGATGATACAAACAGATTGAGAGATATACCATGTTCTTGGATTGGAAGAATCAACATGGTGAAAATGACTATACTACCCAAAGCAATCTACAGATTCAGTTCAATCCCTATCAAACTACCAATGGCATTTTTCACAGAACTAGAACAAAAAATTTCACAATTTGTATGGAAACACAAAGACCCCCGAATAGCCAAAGCAATCTTGAGAAAGAAAAATGGAGCTGGAGGAATCAGGCTCCCAGACTTCAGACTATACTACAAACTACAGTAATCAAGACAGTATGGTACTGGCACAAAAGCAGAAATATAGATCAATGGAACAGGATAGAAAGCCCAGAGATAAACCCATGCACATATGGTCACCTTATTTTTGATAAAGGAGGCAAGAATATACAATGGGGAAAATACAGCCTCTTCAATAAGTGGTGCTGGGAAAACTGGACAGCTACATGTAAAAGAATGAAATTAGAACACTCCCTAACCCCATACACAAAAATAAGCTCAAAATGGTTTAAGGACCTAAATGTAAGGCCAGACACTATAAAACTCTTTGAGGAAAACATAGGCAGAACAGTCTTTGACATACATCACATCAAGCTCCTTTTTGACACATCTCCCAGAGAAATGGAAATAAAAACAAAAATAAACAAATGAGACCTAATGAAGCTTAAAAGCTTTTGCACAGCAAAGGAAACCATAAACAAGATGAAAAGACAACCCTCAGAATTGTAGAAAATATTTGCAAATGAAGCAACTGACAAAGGATTAATCTCCAAAATTTACAAGAAGCTCATGCAGCTCAGTATCAAAGCAAACAACCCAATCCATAAATGGACAGAAGACCTAAATAGACATTTCTCCAGAGAATTTCCTTTTAAGCATAAAAAGTGGACCATGAATTCCTTTAAAAAAATATCGTGTGTAAAGAGAAAAGCTATTAGCCTGTTTAGCAAATTAAGCAGAATTTATAAAATATTCTCATTGTAGCTTATATGCCATTAGATTAAAAAAATCTTTCTATGGAAAAATAACATACATAGAAATGTTTAAAATCACAGGTATACAGTTCAATAATTTATCCCCAGCTGTACATACCAGTGTAAACTGACATTCAGGTCAAGAATAAACATTATCATCACCTCAGATGCCCCCTGGTGTTCTTCATCACTATCCCTTTCCTCCTCCTCAAAAATAACTCTTTTTTATTTTTATTTTTTATTTTTTGCAGTACATGGGCCTCTCACTGTTGTGGCCTCTCCCCTTGCAGAGCACGGGCTCTGGATGCACAGGCTCAGTGGCCATGGCTCATGGGCCCAGCCACTCCGCAGCATGTGGGATCTTCCTGGACCGGGGCACGAACCTGTGTCCCCTGCATTGGCAGGTGGCCTCCCAACCACTGCACCACCAGGGAAGCCCCTCAAAAATAATTCACTTTTGACTCTTAAAACCATAGATTAGTTCTGCCTTTTGAAGTTATATAAATAAAAAAGTAGTATATATATTTTTCTGTCCAGCATTTTTCTCTCAGTATTATTTTTGTGAGATTCATCCATGTCATTGTGTTATAACTGTAATGTCTTCATTTTTCATTTATCTCTTTCCATATAAATATACATATATATATGAACTACAGTTTATCCATTCTTCTTACAATGGACATTTAGATTATTTTCTGTTTTCGGCTATTTCAAAAATATTGCTGTGCATATTATGTACATGTTTGTGTGCACATGTACATGCTTTTTTCTGGGATATACAGTATATTAAGAGTAAAAATGCTAGGTCATAAAGTGTGGGTATGTTCAAATTTAGTATATACTGTCAATTGTTTCCCAAACTGGTTGAACCAGTTTATATTCCCACTACTTGTGTATGAGAGTTTCTGCTATTTGTTGTCAATTTGGTATGTGTGCAATGGTATTTCTTTGAGCTATTAATTTGTATTTCCTTGATTACTAATGAGTTGTATATATTCTCACATCTTTATAATCTTAGTCTAAAACAGATTTAATTTATGCACCAAAACTAGTTATAATTAGTAAATTGTAGGTAAATTTTTAACTTTGACCTTTAGCACCCTAGATAAGTGCAAACTGTTCCTTGCTACAGTATGGTGTAGGGCAATCATCAACCCTCAGAATGTTAACCCAGTTTTTTCGAGTTTCTTAGGTCTTCTCAGTGATGTGATTATAAAAAAAGTGGTTCAAAATTTTAGGGTAAAATTTACATTTTAATTAGGGCTCACAAATTAGTCAAGAAATAAGCTATTTTAGTCAAATCAAATCTATTTACGATTATGAGACAATGTAGTCCCTTTGCTAATCAGTAAATTGTTTTCCGATTTCTTACATTCCCTCATTCCCAAATTATATTTACTCAACCGGTCCCACGGGGATCACCTGGGCCTCGTTTATGATCTATAAATTGGAATCCAGGGGTGGTGGTGGATGAAAGGGAAAGACACTGGAATTTTTATTTGCAAATAAGTTACCTACATGATTCTGATGAATTATCCACTGTGGAAAAACCTCATAATATGAAGATCTTGGACAGATACATCAGCTGACTTCTATGTCCCATCAGAAAAATGAACCAGGACCAAAGAATGAAATTTAAAGCAATTAGAGACAATCTTAAAAGAGCTCTCTGTCAATAAGTGGTATGTAGCAACCTGAGGAAGGAAAATTTTTCTTTAGAGATTTCTGCATAGGAGATGGTACTAGATGATTATGTAGGCTGCTGCTAATACATTCTTCATAAATAAAAACAGAAGCTGTGCTGTGTAAACTCTACCTGCCAAGCCTAGAACAACTACAGATAGACATCATAATGGACAGATACTAACACTGACTTAATTTTTAGATCTCCACGTCTCTCACCTTTCGAAAGTGCTGCTTTCCTTGTATACAGCCAAGACCCTTAGTAATAAGCTTCATCATGGAATTGCACTTGGCATAAAGTAACAGAAAGCAGAAGAATGCTTGAAATAAATTTCCATAAATATGAAGCAAGCCTGTCAGTAAATTTAATTTCTGTCTGATTTAATAAACAGCTAGATAGATACACAAACATGAAAATTATAAATTATGTTTTAACTTTTCTCACCTACCATAACTGTCTTATCACAGGTTAAAGTTTATAAATTGTGATTTTTATCTCAGCTAATCTCATTTAACATTGCTTCATGGTTAGATAGCTAAAATGAAATTGCAGCTCCAAACACAAAGTCTGGGATCAATTTGACCAGTTCTTCTGCTTACAATTATTTGTACTATAAATTTCAATATTTTGAATATGGTAAATTCGAATACATTGATATGTCAACAGACATATAAACTTGTTTTTCAAAAGACAGGCAGAATATCTAATTGCAAAGTCAATGTGGTTCTTATATTATTAAATGGTCTTCGTTTTATTACTGACGTTCAAGAGGTATAGAAATACTTGAGCAAGACTTCCTTGGTGATTGAGAAAATTGTCTGTAGCCCTCAGTAGGAATCATCTCCAAAGTAAAGGGCTCAGCTACAGGGAGGTTTTCCCTCTGACTGATGGGGAGGTTAGGTTCTCATCTAGGAGGGGGCAATAGTCTAGACTTCTGTTATCACTTCCTACCCATGATGGATCAGTTAGTCTTCCAGTCTACCTTTCTATTAAGGTTCCATGAGAGGCACACCTCCTGTCTGCTTACCTGCCCAGGCGTTTGGAAATACTGGGCCTGTTCTGGCTCATAGAGGGAGGCTTCTTTCCACCACACCAAAAGCTAGAGAAGAGGTAGGATTCCCCTACTCACCACTCACTACCCTGTTCTCTGGATGAAAAGAGTTGCGAAGAGGGACAAAGATAAATGACATCTAAAGAAATCTTGAGCATTTCTGTTCATTTCAGAATAACAGTAATATTGCTCATTAGAAGGAAAACTGAGGAAACTTGTGAACTTAAACTTTAAAACTCAGAACCACAAGAGTTTGTCACTTAGTATTATATCAGTATAACCCATCTCCTCTTAGAAAGATGAAATGACACCTAACTCAGGCAAAAAGAGGAACCAATGGCATTATTAAAGAATTCTGGTTACATCCAATTACACGCTGCTTTTGTAAATTAATCTACCTATTCTCTGACCATTTTAAAATATTAAGTGAAAGGTAACATTTATTGTGACTCAAGAAATATATCTTGAAATATTTCAAGAAATTTCATTTCTATGTTGTGCATTCTTTCTAGATGTGTGTCATCACTACTGTGTGAATTCTGAATCCTGTACCATTGGGGATGACGGAAGTGTGGAATGTGTCTGTCCAACACGCTACGAAGGACCAAAATGCGAGGTTGACAAATGTATAAGGTGCCATGGGGGACATTGCATTATAAAGAAAGACAGTGAAGATATATCTTGCAAGTAAGTAGACAGCTAGCTTACTTTATAAAAACATTTGAACCCAAAAGGACATAGCAATCCAGAAATAAACAGTGAAAACAATGTAAATTATTTTTATTCTAAAATTCAGTATGGCAACCATTCCATTCTCCCTCTCTCTCTCTCTCTCTCTCTCTCTCTCTCTCTCTCTCTCTCTCTTTTTCTTTTTTGGCTAGAGATAGAGTTCAATTCATTTTGATTAAACCAGAACTTATTAAAAACCTATTATGTACATCTGGGTAATATGAACATTTATCATGTAATGACATGGTCAGGTCATTGCCTATATAGAATATTCCTAATAGTAAGCAAGTAAAAGTGAAATGCAACATACCTTCAGAAAGCTATGTGTAATACTTCTAAATTAGAATAGCTCAGGCTTTTAATTGTTTCATCATTATTATCAACAATGAGTGTTTGCCTTTCTGATTTTACAAAATGATCCTTTGGGGAAGAGGCAAAAGACCTATCTAATGGAAATAAAATTTAATCTTTTTATCTGACTTTGAAAATTATTGTACAAAATAAGTAGAAGGAATAATGTTTCCTAGGAAACAACTACAACAAAAATGTCCAAATTAGATTTTGATTACATTGCCTTTTGCTCTTTGGCTTTGAGATCGAGTGAATGGTAAACAGAACTTTGCAGCTAAAGAGTAATGCCATTCAGTTTCTAGCATGAAACAAATTTATGCCACCGGGGTTAGAGATCAATTCTCACTCTGAACTTCTTTTAACAGGCTTTTCAAAAAACGGGCTTATAAAGGACTGGACTCTATCACTTGCCCTAGGAGTATAATAAATGAGCATATGTGATAGGAAAGCATGCCTTAAAGGGTTCACGTCACAGCTTCCACCAAGACAGCTCTGCAAGGGTGCCAGCCCTGAGTTATGTTGCTCTGCCAAACAAGGCCCCATAAAATTTTATTACAGACAGCATCAACATTTTTTTCTTTTTTATTTACTCTCATTTTAGAATTACTCCATGTATGATTTGTGTTATCACTATAAATGACATTTACTCAAACCCTCAAATTGTGTCCTTTGAAAGTATATTATTTTTAACTAAAGTAATTGAAAATATGACTAATTATAATATATGCCTTTGATAAGTACATAAAAGCAAAATGCATTTTCATATAAACTACCAAAATCATGTTTGCTCATTAAGCTCATCAGTTTTTTGTGATGAAACTTTAGCATGACAGAGCTTGATTTTAATTACTGAGCATACATCTTTCTTTATGTCCAGTGTACCATGTCAGGAATGCACTGTAGAATCTTCTTCACAGCCCCATCCCAGTCACACAGGGAATCATGGACCATCGTATAAGAAAGGCTATGAGCCATAGTTTGCAACCCAGTTTATCTTGGAGAAGCTCATGCAGAGACACACACCCTGTTTCCATCACACAGGGCAGTTCTGTGTGAGGAATGAAGGGCTGAACTCTTAGGACCCTCGGTTCCTGCTCCTTTACATAGAATACTGGCTTCACCAACCTAGAAACACTAGAACCTCATAACCTGAGTAGGCTTTTGAAGGTCCAACATTATAGTTCTTGACTCTTAAAAGATCTTTCTGGAAAACTATATGTAAGAATGGATAAATAATAGTTGCTAGCAGTGAGTTGATAGTGGAAGTTTAAAGATAAGAGTATAATATTTGATTTATCAGATAGGCTATAATAACATGAACATGATAGTACAAACAGGACTCTCTGGGTATTTTGAAACTTTTAGATAAGTTTGTTTTCATTTCTATGATGCTTTTCATCTTAGCATTAACTACAGCTTGCAGCGATATTGGGATTTCTATTTCATGGGTAAAGAACTGATACTAAAACAAAATCACAACTGAGTTAAATATTTTTTTACTGAAATGGGAAAATTCAAGCTGCATGTATACTTGCGATTCCAAAGAGTCATGTATTTCTAATGCACAGCCTATGAGCTGTCAACTACAGTAAAGAATAGATGCTCTGTCAATTGTACTGAGTATAATTTTTGAAACAGAGCTAATTGTGTATTTTTCTCTCTTCCTCAGTAAATATTGTTGAAGAAAGTCTTTATCATAATTTTGAATAGCCTAAATAATACTACTGTGATGTCAAATTTTTATGAGAATTCTTTCTCTTTACTGGACAACTGCTAATTACAAAGTGTGTCTGCATGCACGCACATGTAACATTTCTAAGAAATGAAATTATGATGAAAACCTACATTAAAATATAAGTTGTACTTTTTGATATATTACAATGATTTGGATAACTTGTATTTCACATTTGAAATATCTACAAAGTTCTGTCTAAAGTTTAGGATTCAAATAAAACCTTTAGAAGGAGAACAGGGCAACATCTCTTATAAATCTTGGAATCAGAAGTTTAAAAGCAATCAATAATTAGAATATTTTTCTCTTTTAAAAGATAATATTTGGTGTATAGTTGTCTTTTTGTGGAAAATTCTTTAATGTATGATGAGCTAATTTTTCTCTTTGATGTTGTCCCTTTGATTGAATGTGAAACTATAACTTTCTGCTCTTCGATTTTCAAGGAAGCTGGGCGAGGAGAGCAAGGAAAAGTCTCCCAGATCCATTTAACATATCAGACACCACTACCATTGAATATGTACTTGACTCGCTTTGCATCCATATTCGTATGGCTCTATAGATTATAAAGAATGTGATATTCTTTGTTAACTCTTGGAAACTTAAAACCACTACCATCTTCCCCATGTTTAGTTCCACTTTCACGTGTCTCCATTTCATATCTGGTACATAATTGACTCACTGCTTCTGTTTATCTTGAAAAGAAATGTGATTTTTAAATCCAGGTTCTTAAAAAAAAATCTTTAAATTAAACTTCTGGGAAAGTATAAGCAGTTCAGTGCATTTCCAGCAGCCCTGCCACCCACAAGAGGCCAAATAAATATGCACAGAATAAATAAACTATGGGATTGTTAACCAATTATTTCAAATATCTAACCAATCATTGGGAATTACTCTTTGATGGATGTACTGTAATAGGTACCCACCATGAAGGGATCAAAGTGATCAATCAATGACATTGCAGCCTGATTTCTTTATCAAGGTTATGTCCAGATTTATTGTGATACCATTGATTACTTCATAGCACTTAGTACTAACATGATCTCATAATCAGAATATTGACATGATCCGTTGTAATTCTGATCTGGGCCAAGGCTTGTATGATTCTATTACCATACTTCTCATAGAAGAGTTTCCCTGAATAATTTGGAATGTCAATGTACTTTTCTCTGTTCCACCAACAATTTTCAATGTCTGATCTAATAGTATTTATTTATTCATTTATTTATTTAAAAATATAACATGGCAAGGAAGAAATTAATTTTCCTCTTATCATTATGCTTGTTTTTCCCATGTAGCAATAGCCACAGTGCTTATTCTTATCCCAGACAGGTAATATACTATAAATTAGAAGCATTTCCAAAAATTTTCCAAGAAAGCCTACCTCATTACTTTGTTGCCATATTGCATATTGTTTCTATAATATTACTGTTTATTTTTGCAATGAACTGTTATGTTTTTTCCTTTAGAATAAAAAGAGTTTGACACTAATTATAGTACATATTCAGGGACAAACAGTGAGGTAAAAGTGACTACAGAATAGTTCTATGCTTTCGTACAAAATGTGGAGTCTAAAACTCATAACAGTTCTTTGGACCAGACTTTTCAGTTTAGAAGGAATAGCTGAAGCATTTACTTCCAGAGTATTTGATAATGTGGTTTATAAATAATAAAGATGTCACCAAACTCTGGTGATATGAAAAGGGAATAAGATGCTGATGTTAATGTCTCCCTGAAGTGTAAGTGATAGACACTAGAGTATATTTTTTCACACCTATATCTAGCTATATTAAATTTTTATATTAAATGAATGGGTTGCAAATTTGAGAATTACCAAAAGAAAAATTTTATTTGTCATCATCCTATAAAAAAACATCTTTGCCTCCAGCAAGTCTCTCTTTCTGAAAACCTACTTTTAGCCAGCCACTCCATTAGTCTTCTGTGATGACTATTCTCATCTTTAGAGAATTTGTGTCAGCTCTCAACAATAATCACGCCAGAAACAATGAGATTTTTTTTTTCTTTGTTGCTGCAGCTGCACTAATGGAAAGATTGCCTCTAGCTGCCAGCTGTGTGATGGCTACTGTTACAATGGTGGCACGTGCCAGCTGGACCCAGAGACAAATGTACCTGTGTGTCTGTGAGTATTTTATAACGTTGTGGGCATTTTATGATAACAACTTTAGATGTACATGGAATCCCTGCTCTATTGTTCTCCTTTCTTGGCGTAACATTTTAAATGAATGTTTCGCGGACATCTCTGATCAAGTATTGTTCCTCATTGGCTCATGTACTACAGAATCTCCTCCCTCATCAATTTGCTAGTGATTTCATATGGAAAAGCTCATTCACTTCTTAGCATCATACCCATTTCAAACATTCAGAGATCTTTGAACTTGGAAATGCCAGTAAAAATTGTTCTAATTTAATTGACCTTATTTACAATATATATGTGAAACCCAGACATAATCATATTTATAAATACTTTGGTACTTAGGGCCATTCTTTTCAAAGTATGTAAGGTATCTTTTCAAAAGTATAATACTATTTGATTTTTGTATCAGGTTTTGAGTGTTGTATTATGTAAACCTATTAAGCCCTTGTCTCTTTTGAAATACATTACCTTGAATCTGGGTTTCTAAATTCTAGATTCTCTGCTCCTGAGAAAACCTGGAATTTAATGTATTCCCTTTTCAAATACCTGATTGGCCATAATGGAAAGCTTGAAATAAGACCATTCAGCCTATGTGATCTCTATTTTGAGTTTTCTTTTATCACTGCTTGACCAGAAGGATGATGCCCACATCTGATCCACATCTGCATTCTGTTCCCCACCTTGTCAGAATAGCCTATGATGAGTGTGTATATAATAAATAAGTGAGCATACCTGAGAAAAATTTTGTTCATATGTTACTATTTCTATATGAAATGAATTTGAAACATTTGAAAAAAAAAAGTCAGATGCTTTATTTAGCTGTATTTTACTGAAATTCTGCAGATGCTCTGTTGGGTTTAAAAGTCAGCGCTGTGACCAGAAAGAGAACCCTTGTGATCACTACTGTCAGAATGAGGGGATTTGCACTTTAACTGCGTTTAATGAGCCGAGATGCAAGTAGGTTTAACCTTCCACTTACCGCTAAGCTTTGTGTGACATCATTTCAGGCCAGAGTTCATTGGTTTAAATCATGAACATCCACATGCTTTTCACAGTGTATACTTAATCTCGGGGCTCATCTGTGTCATACACACTTAACCTTTGCTTTGCTCGCCGACAAGTGTATGCACCACAGTTAGCTAGATTGTCTAGAAATATAATGGAGGGAATGAAAAAGCTCGTGGAACTGTCTCGTAAAAATACATTTGCTAGGACAGTGGCTTTTAATTAGAGGACAGAAGCAGGTGTTTTTTTAGACTTTATTACTATACTGGATACTATAATTGGAATAGTGTCTTTTATTTAGTAACTGACTTTTCATTTCAAGTACTAATAAAACACATTATTTTGGCTCCCAAGATTTCAGTGGAACTGTCTTACCTTAATCAGTAAGACTTCTTTACAGAAGAAATAGGTATATGCTAAAATATCCCAGAAACTTCATTTCAAAACATTCTTTCTTGATTCAATTTGTTCATAGCAAATACATTCTTTTCCTCTGTGAAATCTCAGGGACCACCTTTGGGGTAGCTATCAACCTTCATAACAATGGAAGTTATTTTTGCATGTTGCATTTGAGCTTTAGAGATGGATCATATCTGACATCCTCCTTAATACTCCATGTCATAAACAGAAACCCTGATTGGCACCCAATAATAGCTCATGGTGGTGTCTCAGAGTATTTAGTAATTGTTTTAATGCACAATTATATTAAAATTCAGATATTTCATTTCTAAAACTCTACAGTTTTGTTCATAATGATCTATTTTGTTATTCAAGAAACTGTCATTCTTTACACAATAATTGTAAAAATATGGGAAGTGATTAAAATAATCACATAGGAGAAACTGATATTCTTTCTTTTTTTCTAAAAGATATTTGAATATGTTATACCAATGTTCCTACATAAAATAATCCAGAAATACTCCTTTAAATATCAGTCTGTAAAGGGTATATAAACTGACCTGTTAAGAAATTGATACACTTCTTAGTTCATACTCAGGTTTAGTGCCTTATGCAGCTGAAGACAGAGAGGGGACCCTTCTTTAGTCTTACCTCTGCCTTGCCTCCAACCTACATTTCTCCAGTCATTCAGCACATATTTATAAGACCCTGAAAGAGTGCTAAGTCCTAGATAAGTGAAGATGAATGAAATTTAACCCAAACATCAAGGAGCTCACGAATTAGTGGGTTTAGAAATTCATAAGCAACTAATTAACCTGCATTAACGCAGGTGTGAACACAGGAAAAAAAAGAGGGCAGTGGAGTTTTAACAGGGCAGGTGATTTGTTTAGAATGGGAGATAGGAATACATGGAAGACTTTACAGAAAAGGCAACCTCATGTTGTCCATGTAGTTCAGATAGTTCAGTGAAGTCGGGAAGAACATTCTGAAAAGAAAGAATAACATAAGCAGAGACATCGATGTGAGACTTAGTGGCCTCTCTGGGGAACTGTGAGTGGTTTAATACAGCTAGAATGAAGGGTGACTGGAGAGTTGGGGAGGGGGGTGAGGAGTTAAAACTGGGAAGATAAATTGGAACCCGATTTATGCCAAAGTTAGGGGATTCCATAGGATCCTGAAAAGAATGTATAGCCAAAGTGATCTGAGGCAGAGCTGAAGGAGTTTGCTTTCAAAAGTGACACTTAGTGGCATGTGGAAGAAAGCCCTGGAGATCAGCTGCAGGGATCCCACACCAAAAGGTCTGGCAGCACTTCAGGTGAAAAATGATGGACTCACGGTTAGTTCAGTGTTAGTAAGGTCAGGGTGATCCTTGGCCAAACTTTGATCTAGGTACTTACGTTATCTCATTTTTAGGACAATGGTAATGCCTGCTCTGGGGCCCAGTCTTTGTATTTCTTGTCCCTTTCTCACAATTCCCAGGCAAAGTATACATGACATTTCAGCACCACCCCCCTCCATAAATAGGTCTCAGGAATATGACCTGTCTAGAGAACGCCCTTGTGTCACCAGAATGAATATTTCTTGTGGGCATAACAGTCCACAGTAATGTTCTGTTCCACTTTTCACTCTTACCATGTATCATCAGAGGCACCTGACCTTGTAAGGTATAATCAGCCTCAGATTAAAATCAACCAGGAAAAATATGTTAATTGGAGAGGTTCAGAGCAAACACCTTTTACTTTCGTGTATCTTTATTTCTATCTGCTTTGGGCTTAATGGAAATTTTGTCTGTGCTTTGGTTTTCTACACCCTAAAATTTATTCTGATGGTAGGAGTAATGCTTACTGAATTCCTCAAATCATTTAAGCCATGAAAGAATCGTAGAAAAGATAATGATATTCTGTTATTCACTCATTAATTCATTCATCAAATATGTATTGATAACCTATGATGAGTGAGGCCCTGTGTGTATTCAGAAGGAGAATTAATAACAGCTAAAACTGATTTAGCAAATACCTGTTTGATTCTAAAGTCCTTGCCCTGGTTATAACTGTTATTCCATACTGCTTTCTTTGTGCTGACTAACTCCAGTAAGGTTTTTACTTTTAAAGAGCTTAAGATTCATTTTGGGTAGATGAATGGATTTTAAAAAGTTAAAATACCATTTGATAATTGCTATACGGAAATATGACCAAAGTGTTGTGGGAAAACAACTGAATAGAGATCAGTTAATGATTACTAGTGGGAGAGGGAAAGGTTTTACAGATGAAGTGATATTTTAAAAGTATTTTGAAAAAATTTTAGTTATTTTACAGGGGGAAATGTCTGAAAACGTTCCTTGAAAGAGGAATAGCACAGTGAGAGAATAGGTCTGAAAGTAGAAGAAGAATGTTGTTGAGAATAGAACACAGGCTATGTGATATAATGGCGGGGGGGGGAGATTAAAGAGATATGTTGGGACCAGTTTGTGAGGTACATTTTATGCATGACACAAGAGTGGGTTTATAGAAAGAAGATTGGAGAATTAAGGATGGAATTCTAGGAGACACCAATGTTTAATACTGTATTATGGAAGAATCAACAAAGAAATGAGAAGAAATAGAATTTGGAGGGGACTTGTCAAAGTGTAGGTTTTCCAAGTCAAAGGAATAGAGCGTGTCCAAGAATATCAACTCCAGATAGTTCAAAGAGGATAAGAATTCTAAGTGGTTTATTGAATTTTGTAATTAAGATGGCCATTATGAGAGATGTTTTGAAAGTGCTACATGACAGCAACCAGATTATAGTTGGAAAAGTGAAAGGTAAGAAAGTAGAGAAGACTGTAGATTCCTTTCTGACTGTTTCGCTGTGGATTAAATGAAGGAAGAACAATTGTAACTTCAAGGGGAAGTGGGATCTAAGGGAAAATATTTTTACAATAAGAAAGACATAAGTTTCAAGAGGATCATTCTTTCACTGTTTATTAAGGGCCCATTGTTAAGTAACTATGAAGGATAGATGGTTCAGACATAGATATTATACTCATGTTTCTTAGAGTTAAAATTTCTAGAATATGGAAAATTTCCTAGTTTTACATAGGATGCTTATAATTCATTTGGTACTAAAATGTAAATCAATAAAAATAAATTTCGTATGAAGTGCCTATGATCATGTAGAATACAAAAATTGTCCAGCTAAGAGAATATTAAGCCCTCAGGATCTCTTTCTAGTGGTTGATTCTCCTTGTAAGTGGAAATTTTTGGAAACACAGATTTTAGCTTCAGATTTCAATTGGTAGTGGTCATGTATCTTTGATGAAAAGCTAGTATGCACTAGTTCATCTAAGCGCCTTTACAGGAAACAAAAATTGCTTTAAGAACTAAGATATAGTACTTGCTTTAACTTTGTTGGTACTACGTTTTTCTTTTTTTCATAGAGTAAAAAGCTATTGAATTGTGCAGAACTTATACACACTTGGAAAGTCTACAAAGTATTCAGATCTATGAGGTTGACAGTTTTTTTCCACATAGAAATTTTATTACCTTATCTTTCAATTTAAGGAATAGATTTGTTCTTTGAAAGCCTTCACTTTTGTCTCTTGATGGCCCTTTTCACTTATTACTATGTGCGGAGGAAAAGAAAACTACAAAGAAAAGCCTAGAAAAAATGAAAATCTAAAGGCTTTTTTATGTTTATTTGGAGAGAGTTTTGACATTTATTAAAGAAGGTATATTGAACAATGTTAAAGCCAAACTTTAAAAAATTAATGTGCTATTTTGACAATGTTTGTATTGTTAAACAATTTTTGTTGTGAGATATAGAAATGAATAAGCCTGTGAACTCAATAACAAGTTAACTATGTCTTCCTACTTCTAAAATTTCTCCCTAGCATAAGACTTTCATTTATATTGAATTTAAGTTTTGTTTTGTTTTGTTTTTTTTGCGGTACGCGGGCCTCTCACCGTTGTGGCCTCTCCCTGTTGTGGCCTCTCCCGTTGCGGAGCACAGGCTCCGGACGCGCAGGCTCAGCGGCCATGGCTCACGGGCCTAGCCGCTACACGGCATGTGGGATCTTCCCGGACCGGGGCACGAACCTGTGTCCCCTGCATCGGCAGGCAGACTCTCAACCACTGCGCCACCAGGGAAGCCCAAGTTGTTTTTTAAAACATAGAACAACCTCCACAGCATTATCTCCCAGCAATACCCACAGCACATTCCACCCTCCAGTAGTAAAGAAATGCTTGTAGCTACACTACTTCTCCTACCACTGTGGACACAGGCACATACACAGCCTCACCACATAGCCATGGGACCATTCCACACCTAGATGTTTTTGCTTGAATAGCTCACTGGACCCAAGTGTCTCTACTGCCTTTTTCCACTTTACTCTTATTATCCCACTAGTCTCAACACAGGATTATCTCTGTATATAGCACGTGACAAGTGAATAGTAAATATTAATTGACTTGGACTTAACTGAAGTTTTTTAAAAGAGAAGAATCAAATATTCAGGGTTCTCCAGAGAAAAAGAAGCAATAGGATATATATCATATGTATCATATATCATATATATTATATATATAAATGGGGAGAGAGAGACATTTATTATAGGAATTGACTCACCCAATTATGGAGGTCAAGAAATCCCAGGATCTACTGTCTGCAAGCTGGAGAACAGGGAAGGCTGGTGGTGTAATTCAGTCCAAATCTAAAGACATGAGAACCTGGGAAATGATGGTGTACGTCACAGCCTAAGTTCAAAGAACTAAAAACCAGGAGCATTAATTTTCGAGGGCAAGAGATGACGGATGTCCCAGCTCAAGCAGAGAAAGCAAATGTGCCCTTCCTCTGCCTTTTTGTTCTATTCAGAGCCTCAGCAGATTGGATGATGCCCACCCTCACTGGTGAGAGTGGTCTTCTTTACTCAGTCTAATTCAAACACTTATTTCTTCCCAGAGACACCCTCATAGACACACCCAGAAATAATGTTTTGCCAACTATCTGGGCATCCCTTAGGCCAGTCAAGTTGACATAAAATTAACTTATACACACAAGTGATATATCTATATGTGTGTATGTGAATTTTGCTTTTTTGTCAGTATTTTGAGATGAATTGTGTTCAAAATTCATATGTTGAAGCTCTATCTCCCAGTACCTCAGAATGGGACTGTATCTGGAGATAGAATCTTTAAAGAGATGAATAAGTTAAAATGGGGGTCATTAGGGTGGGCCCCAATCCAATGTGACTGGTGTCCTTATAAGAAGGGGAGATTTGGATACAGCACACACAGGGGAAGACCATGTGAAGATACATAGGAAGAAGATGGTCGCAAGCCAAGGAGAGAGGCCTCAGAAGAAATCAAACCTGCTGACACTTTTTTTTTTTTTTTTTCTTGCGTTATGCGGGCCTCTTACTGTTGTGGCCTCTCCCATTTGCGGAGCACAGGCTCCGGGCGCGCAGGCTCAGTGGCCATGGCTCACGGGCCCAGCAGCTCCGCGGCATGTGGGATCTTCCCGAAACGGGGCACGAACCCGCGTCTCCTGCATCAGCAGGCGGACTCTCAAGCACTGCGCCACCAGGGAAGCCCAAACCTGCTGACACTTTGATCTCAAACTACTATTACTTTGGTTTCTATTCATTCCATTTCTTTATGCAAATATATATTTGCAGAATATTATATACTAAAATGAAATCATGTGATAGATACTCTTTCATGTTTATTTACTTTGCAATACATTATGAACATCATTCCATGTCAATCTACATAACCAGATGCTTTTATTCTTAAGGTTACTGAGTGTTCTATTGTCTGGACTTTTCCTATTTTATTTAATGAACCAGCTATCATTCGATAATTAGGATTTTTTTGTTAGTTTGTTTCTGGGTTTTGTTCTTTTTTAAAATTATTTTTTCCTAGGATAAAAACTTCTGTCTTTAAATATCTGTGTGCTTATCTCATTAGTTTTCTAGTATCAACACTCAGAAGAAGAAATATTCAGTGTGAAAGTATAGACTTTATTAATCAAACTAGCAATGATTTGGGGCAAGTTACATTGTCTCTTTGTGTCACATTTTCTTTGTCCATAAGGTGATGGGTTTAGACTAATTGTTCACTAATATACTATAAAACTATAAAGTATGATGTATTTAATCAGAGTCCCATTTGAATTTTAGTAATTTTTTAAAAACTTGGGTCAGAGTCACAACCCCAGATACCAATTCTCTCAAAATTCCTCTAAAATATCTATAAAGACACTGAGAAAACAAAGATTCCCATAGTAGCAGAATTAAAAATAACAAAGCCTTTATTATTAAAGCTATGGAGTAACTGAAGGGCTAATCATAAAATTCCTGGGTCACAATTAAATATTTGTATTTAATTTTTCTCTGTGATTTTATGATCTATTTTCCTGATACTTTAAAATAATGTACCACAATATATCAAGTTATATAAATAGCTTATTTATGCCTAACTTCAAGAGAGGTAATAATCTTTTCCACCTATTTTTTATTATCGACCCCTAGTCTAGTATCAATAGATCCACAATCTATAAGAGCTAGAAACCTAAGTGTCTGTCCCTTGGTTTCTTCATATTTTTGTCCATCTAGATAACAAAAATACTGGTGATTTTTTTCTTCCCATATTAATTCATCAGAAAATTTTTATTGAATACCTACTATATACCAGAAAACAACCTAGGCACTGAAGTTTTTATCAGTGAACAGACAAAAATATTTGACTTGTGAAGCTTAAAGGTTAATGACCATTATTGGTGGAATTTGGGGAATATTTCCTTTAAAATCAATTTTCTGTATAATTCACCTTCTTTTTCAAAAATAAAAGGAAAAAACATGTTTAAAATTATTTTTTATCAACTGAAAAGGGAGAACCAAAAAGGTCTAACTCTGATATTACACTGGTTTTGAAATCATACCAATTCAGGCCCACATTGTTTTGGAAATAGCAGTATGGCAAAATTCCAAGACATTTCTTACTATATATATTATTGCTTCTTGTCCATAGCAGGACCAATTCTCTGTGTGGTCAAAAACAATTTAACACTCTTAGTTTTTTATGTTTTGCTTCTTCATTTCAAACAGAAGCTAAAAATAACTTTCTGTGAGCATTTTTCCCCAATCTATTATTTGTTTTTCCCTTTTTTCTGGATTTTCCTTTTTTTGTTTTTTTGGTTTGGTTATATTTATTTGGGCATCTGTTTTGTTTTGTTTTGTTTTGTTTGCTCTCTGTTTTTTTTTTTCTCTTTTTTTTTTTTTTTTTTTTGAAACATGGTTTTCCTTTCTCTGATCATCTGCATGAGTGTGTGGTTACATTTTTCATATTACCCTATGATATTCCATATTTTATGGCTAGAATTGACTTCTCATCTCTGTGTGGCCTTTTGACATGGAACATATTTCTATGAAACTGGCTTGGGAATGCTGCTTGTTTTACTCCATGGCCCTTCTAAATGTATATGTCTGTTTATCTCTGGAAGATTGTAAATTCCTTTAAGAAGAGGTAGTATCTGATTTATCTATTTTGCCTCAGCAGCTAGCATGCATTCTTTGTGTAATATGTGCTTAACTAATGTTGCTAAAAAATACTGTCCTGGTGCCTGTATTGTATTGTGAAATCTGGCAGAACTATGATATAAGCATCTTTCTATCATCATTGTAATACCACTTCTTACTTCATTAATACATTTTCAAAAACTGCAAGAGTCAGAAAAAAATTAAACAGTGATTCATTTCATTATGATTTTTGGTTCTCTTTCTTATCTTTATGATATCTTCTAAAACTACCATAGGAAGTTTCCTGAGCATTCTGGAGCTGAGGTTAAATATCTTTCAACGAAAGGAACTAAATGGGCTTTTAACTTACCCATATTAACTTATTAGTAAAACTTAATTGTATTAATTTTTGTTCTCTCTTCTCCTTGACTTTTGATTGTTGTTTTCACCCTGGTATTTTCTCTCTCTCAAAAAAAAAAAAAAAAAAAAAAAAAAAAAAAAAAAAAAAAAGAATGAAATAGACGAAAGTAAGTTGTAGCCCCTGCCCTTGAGGGACTCTGATCTATTCTGAGGAAAGAGATGAGACAAGAAGGAATGTGGCAGGGGCTCTGGGGATGTGAGTGGTGTAAGATAAATGGTGCTTCTGGGGGAGTATTAGACAATAATGTTATACACTGAAATAGTTCTGAGGAACATAGTATGCTTAGCTAGGAATTTGAAATTTATTCCATAAGTCAATAAGCAGTAGGGGTACACTAATAACATTTGACATATGAACTATCTCAATCATGTGTGTGTTTTAAAAAGGTCTTGATGGTATGGTGCTCTGCTGGAAAAAGAAGCCCTGGGTTTGAAAAAACAGATTTTAAAATGAATCCCAATTTATAAAAAGACAATTTTTTTAATTAAAGAAATGGCTTTTTAAAAGTGATTTGTTGGTAAACAGGACACAAAAAAGAGCCAAAAGATAGAAGACCTTATATCTTGGAATTGCAGTTTGTTTTGTTGGTTTCGTTTTTCTTCTCCTTGCCTCATTTGTCATCTTAATATGGAAATACTGATAGCATCTATTCCTAAAATTATTTTGAGGAATAAGAAATGTAATACCTGTTAAAAAAAAAAACAGAATATTGTTTTCAACATAGTAAACACTTAAAAAAAAAAGTAGAACCTTAAAACTGTTCTAATAGACCATACATAAAATGATCAGTACTTGGCATAATTTGGGCTTCTGGGAGTTTGGAGGCAAAAAATAAGCTGTGGGGTTCTTAAAAAGTGCTCGTTATTAAAAATAAGTGAAATATGGAATAAATAAAAGATTAGAAGTGTGATGATTGTGATAGTAATAGTGACTGAAAAGGGAAGTACATAACTAAGCTCAAGTCCCATGAGGGACACGAGAGAAAAAAAGGGCAGCAGGTCCACCCTCAAACACCTCAGAAAGCACACAGGAGCTAGCTTTTGAAACATTTTCAAAGCAGATTTTTAAAACTCAGAGGGATGTAAAATGAATGTACAAGTACCAAAGGGGCATTCATTAAGCAAATGATCGGAAAATTAGTCATTTCGTCATTTTGTTTGGTTTTGTGATTGTTCCATCTAATTATTTTCTTAAAAGTTTAGCATTGTTTTCTAAGGTCTTAGGGTGAGAAACACATAAGGAAATGTACAGGTACTAGGGAAACCTCTGTTGGGGTTTTGGGGAAGAAGATAGTGAGTTTCATTTCTGTCATACATTTTTAAAAGGTAGGAATTATTTTTCTATATTACAACAGCTAATTAAGGCCTAGGTATTTCAGACTACTGGCTCTGCTGAAAGGAGAGGGCACATTCTACTCTTCAGGCCTCTGCTGTCAGGCTGAGCAATGCTCCTCCTGTGGACCAGCGACCCTGTGGCCCCATAGAGAACATTTGAGAAGAGCCCAAGGAAGCTGTCAGGAGTGATTTCAAACAGATCAGAACTTTTCAGTAGGGGTTTTGAGCAATTCAACTTTAGCAGCCTGTGTTGTCCTCTTTTCAAGAGTCAGGTCATTGCATGTTCCTTATTTGTTTTCTGCCCCATGGCATATTTTCAAAGCACAAAATGTGAAACGTGCATGTCTTTTGGAACAGTAAAGGCCAGGAAAATCTGTCACATCAATATCTATCCTTTATGATCCCAGGTAACAAGTTGTAGCTTGTTCTAGCTTTCACCAAGCTAGTCATGTCATGGGGAAAAACACGGAATACAGATATATTTTTCTATTAAAGTGCAAAGTCCAGTCTGTGCTTTGAGAGTACAGGTGGCGCTGCCTAACAGAGAACAATTATTGCATAGTTACACACTGGGCAGCTATTGTTATGAAGCTTTGATGTAGTCACCTTATTTTCCCTTGATTCTGGGACATGTTCTTGGCCTTTAATATAATCAGTAAGTAAATCAGAATAACCAAAGAAACCAAATACAATATAACTACATAGTATTTTCATTCGTGTACTTGTTACCTCTTTAACAATTTACATTATTTTTCTGTCTATTAGACTGCATTCCCCAGGTTTTGCTGCTGTGAAAAAGCACAAATTTCAGATGCTTTTAACAATGAAGGTTTATTTCCTGCTCATGTTCTATCCTGGAACAAGTAAAAAAAAAAATAAATCAATAAACCTCCAACCTACTACTTAATTCCAAACCAACTTTATACAATTTTAAGAAAAGGATCAGAGGAATATAGATTAACCAGCAACACTGGTTTAAGAGTAAAAAAAATAAATGAAAAATTCCTTACATTATCGTCAGTTAAGGAAATATTTTCTTCTTTTTCACACTGGAATAGTAGCAGGAGAAAGCCATTTTTGTTAAAGGAGTACAGAAATTTTAGCCTAATACTTCTTCCACTCAGCATACAAACAAAAATTATAATTATATTGATATTGGTATGCCATATACAAGCTTTAACTTTAATATTCATAGTATTATTTATCACTTGAGTTAAATTAACTTAGAGGGTGTGTAAATTTTATATACATTGTGTCATTTAATCTTTCAGGAAGCCTAATTTTTTTTTAACTTTTATAATGATCAACTTGCCTTGCAAAAAGGAAAAAGAAAAAGAATGGAAGGAAGAAAGAGAGGAAAAAAGAAAGTAAAGAAGGAAGAAGAAAAATTTTGAGGTAGTAAAAGGAAAACATACAATAGAAAGATAAAATATAAAATAAGAAAGGAAGGGGATTTAAGGGGAAAACAAAGGTTAAAGCATAAGAGGCTAGATCTGTGGGAAATGTGTGACAAAAGTGGGAGTATTGCTCTCCCTTGTATTATAAACTAAACAACCAAAGTGGGTGAATTGCTAGAAGATATATCCTTTGTGAAGAGGGGAGACTAGATTACAGCACAGTTCTAATTCCAAAACTTACACATTCCATTTGTGTCACACCATACCAGCACTTTAATTTTACACAATTATTTAAATGCCTAAATTGAATTAAATTACATTTAACTACATATTTGTTTGTATGATTTTTATATAAAACTGGTTTCCATGTTAATTTACCCATCAGGCAAATGCCTTTGAATTTTTGTCAGGGAAAGAAGATAAACGTTTCTTAGTTAGCTGCATCGTGGGACAAGAATGGAAGTGTCACACAATTTACAACATTGAATAAGTAAAATTTTACATGTCCAAGTTGCTAAAATGTGATCATCTAATTTTGTAAAAGGAAAAATTAATAAATAGATTAATGAAGGAAGGGAGGGAGGAAGGAAGGAGGGAGGAAGGAAGAAAGGAAGAAAATATTTGCCTATTACTGTGGTTCTTACATGTTAAGTGTTTTTCATAGTGGATCAATATTCTTTTCAGTGAGAAATGACTGGTAACTAGCTGAAAACAGGTACTTATGAATGGAGCTATATATTCTTCATAGAATGGGATATGACACATGTATGTGTATTCATATGAGTTCAACCATGCATCCTCCATGCCTTCATGCATTCGTTCATTCATTTTAACAAACAACAAACATATTGATTGACCAAACCTATGTACTGACCATGTGCTCAAGAAATGAAGAAATATAAAAATGAATAATAGATTACCCCTACCTTTAAGTAATCAGTCTAGCATAGTCATAGGCAAAGGCATATTTAGAGATTTATAAATGCATATATAAATAGAGAAATGCAAAAATAGAATGTACCATATTTATGATTGTATGTGGATCAAATATATAAAGGTATTTATAACTGCCCCCAAATGGCAATTCTCCATAATGTAAAATACTACTGTAATATTCTATAGCCTTTTAGATTTATTGAAGATATTTATCTAAACTTCCTAAATCAATTTTTAGACTACTGCCTGCATAAACCTTCTCACCTTGAGTCAGGGAAGTAATATAATACTTGGATTAGGAAAGAAATGTGTGTTAATGGCCATCTTTTGTCATAAGCCTTCAGATGTTTCTGTTTGCAACATGTTCCTATAAGTGTTGAACAAATCTGGTGAGTGTTTTATGACTAATTGACATTTATGCAGCGTAGACAAATTTGTTAATTCATACTGACACTTGATTTTAGCAAGTCATTTCAATTTTTTTCATTTACTCTTTTTTTGATTGCTTGTTTTGTTTTAAAACAATTTAAAGATTTTTTAAAACTTGTGAAATGCAGGTCCTAGATTTTGAGGAAGGCTGAATGGTGGTAATTGGGAAGATGGTATCAATACTAATACAGTGTACCTTTATCAATTAAAAATGTTTGCCTCTAGAAACCTTTAGTGTTATCTTTTGGTGGATATGTAAAAATCTTGTAACTAGAAAAAAGGCTATACTGAAGTATCAGAAAGGAGGTGACTATCTGTATATAGGAATTATTTCCCAATGATTTAGACTATAAATTAAAGTGGCTAATATCAATATCTCAGCATATGTGCACTACAACTGAAAATAAATACTTTCTAGAGAATTAGAGTTATATATCTCACTTATAAAGACATTCACACTCTCAAAACCTTCTGTTAACACTTTCTGATATCCCTACCATTGCCCCAAATTTGTATAGGACTAATATGCCTTGAACGATATTTAATAACTGCAGTTGACTATGCCAGATATTGCCATTATAATTTGTTTCAGATTTTACCATGTTGTGCCACAGAAACCCTATGAACTAGGAAGGGTAGTCATTAGGGTTTCATAGAAAAATTCCTTATTGTTTACTCTTATTTTGTGCTAAAACATAAAATATTCAGGTATAAGATTAGTCATTTTGTCTGCATGGCACTAAGCATGGAGATTTCCAACCCCACCTCCCAGCCCCCATGGCTTGATATGTTCTTAAGCCAGTTTTGGAATTGGTCATTCATCGTGGCATCATGTAGACAGAACTTTCCACTTGTGTTACAGCATACATTGCTTTTCTTCGCACTTTCAGCTATAGAATTATAACCACCATTTCTAATGTAATATCCTACATTTATGTCTTCAATTTTATCAACCATATTACTTAATACTAATTTTATGATTGTTCCTTTTCCTTTTGAGTTGATGCATGTAACATATTAATTTAAGTAGAAATCATCTACTCACTCTGAAAAAAACACTTTATGCCTTTCAGATCTGCTTTTAATAAAGTTTCCTGGAAAATATCTAGATAATAAAAGTTTTACATTACTAGAGATTTTGTTCTTTTTTTAATATTTATTGAGTCATCATTTCACACTTTAGTGGCCATTTCTGCTCAGGTGGCCTGCATAGAATTTTGTGTTTAAACATTTCTAACTTAAACCAGCCAATCTCAACAAACTTCCTTTTATGGATAACTTCTTGGCAAACCAGATTTTATCTTTTCTTTTATATTTCTCCTTAAAATAATCACTTTAAATAATGCACTTTGTTAATTTTCTTTCTTTCATGGTCACTTCTTCAACTGAAATTTCTCATTAATTTTTACTTTTCCTAAAATAATTGTTGGTCAGAGTTTATTGAACATCTCATTATTATTTTACTTCATCACATTAACACTTCTCAGAAATCAAAAACTCTTTCTGACCAAATGTCCTTAATATTAAAGTAAGATTAGCTTTGTCTTACTAATTTTATCAATACTAGGTAACACAATGCTTTAATGTAATATTTTAAAACTAGACATTATAATATATAATTATAGAGTTGAACCAATTATACTTATTACAACAAACAAAATTTAAGATACTAACTTAAGCTTTTTGAAGAAAACAAAGCAGGGTAATACCTAGCTATTTCTATGTTAGAAATAACAGTCAAATTTTGATAGAGAATAGTGCTAAAAAAATAGAAATTGTAGTACAAAGCTGTGTGTGTGTATATATATGTGTGTGTGTATATATATACACACATATATATATCTACCAAATGAATGAAATATAGAGTGAACTGTTGTGGAAGTTCAAAATTGTGCTGAGTAATAATGTAGATGAATTTATAATTGATGGATCTTGATCTTTAAAGGTGTTTAAACACATCTACAGTATTTTGGAATCAACACAAAAATGTGAAGTTGGTATCAAGAAGGATATTAACACCCTTCTATAACATGTCCCTCACTGTCACTTCCAGAGACAGAATATCAGGCATTACTGACCACAGGTCTGAGCCGGTGTGGTAATTTTAACAATTTTACTACTCAGAAAATGCACTGATTTTTCTTTGTTCAGATAATATTTCTACTTTCTTATTAAGTGACTGTACTCTCTTGGGCATGAGGGAGTAAGGAAAAGCATTTTTCCTACTACTGCATTGAATTAGAAGGATCATAATAACTCCACATTTTATTTCTACCTCTTATTAGCTATGATTTTTCAGAAAAATCATTTGAACACCCACTTCTCCATTTCATAAGATGAATAACTCCAACTCATGGGTTATTATAGAAGCTGAATAAGAATATTTTTCATATGAAAACACTTATCCTAGGACCTGACACAAAGTTGAGCAAATGTTAATTGAACTTTATACAAAATTTTATATCAAAGGTAGCATGTTAAAAAATTATAAATCTTTATGTATATATGAAATAATTTTATCTCAGAAAATTGGGAAACAATAACAGATGAAAAAATGTTTCAAAGTCAAGTTAACAAACTGGTGAATTAATATATAAATATCCTTTCCAAATGCAATAAAACGTTTTGCATTTTGCAATACAGCAGTCTGCAAGAAGAGGGGGGCAAAAAAGTGCTGGGAGCTACATAGGGTGTAAAGCTTTAAAGTTAAGAATGCCATGCAGGGCTTCCCTGGTGGCACAGCGGTTGAGGGTCCACCTGCTGATGCTGGGGACACGGGTTCGTGTCCCGGTTCGGGAAGATCCCACATGCCGCGGAGCAGCTGGGCCCGTGAGCCATGGCTGCTGAGCCTGAGCGTCCGGAGCCTGTGCTCCGCAACGGGAGAGGCCACAGCAGTGAGAGGCCCGCATACCGCATTAAAAAAAAAAAAAAGAATGCCATGCAAATGTAGTCATGTTCTTCCACCAAAAGAGTGAAATTTTCAGAATTAATCAGAAAAAAAAAATTTGCAACAGACTTTTAATGTTTGAATTTTCATCACTGTATGAAAATACTGTTTTATAAATCTGATGGACAAAATATAGTCATATTTTTATTTTTATTGAATGAGATTTTTGGAGCACTGAAACATGCATGGCACTCTTCACAAGTTTTCTAAGGCTCCTTTAATCCCTTGTGCCATATTTTTTTTTCCCTGTGTGTAGAAAGAAAAGGGTATTTTAAAAGATTTTTCATTCTGAATGTCTCCATTATCATGGTTAATAACGGCAGCCTAGCATATAAGAGGAGAAATTCAATTTCAAATTGCTTTAAGGTTTACCTTCGAATTCCACTTTGGTCAGAAGGGTCCCATGACCTTTAAATTTGATGAAAAGAGGAAGCAGATATTAATCTCATTATTTTATTTTGAAGTCCTCCCAAAGCAAGTGACTCTAGATGACATTTCCACAAAATGGCATGAGTAGTCCACATAAGTTGATCATTATTACAGTGAAAGACAATACCTAAGATTTTAATACACTTTCAGTATTTTATATCTGATTTCAATTCCTTTTGTAAAATCTCTCTGCTACTTCAGAGTTCTCATTGTTTTGGACAGTTTAATTATATGTCTTATATTTATGCTTGTATTGTAAAAACTGTTTCTTTTTAAAGATTATATATTTATTCCCTTATATATGCTAAACTTATTTTGATAGTCCAAAAATATTTACTGTGCTTCCTAGTAATATATGCTACACTATTGCCTTTACACAAAGGTACTCCCCCTGTTACAGAAAATTACAATTGAAATATAGAATATTGTAACTATACAATAATTGCACACACTGTTAAAGAACACAATAAGTTAACTATCCAAGCATTTCATATAGTAACATTCAGATGAGAATTAGTTACCCCAAACAAAAATCCACTCAGTTACTTTCAGATACTATGTTAAAAACTTCTACCAATGTCATTTAACCTTTTGAACTGTCTTGCTGGACATGCATACTATTATTCCTATCCTAAATTTTTTTTAAATGATTGAACAATATTTGATATAAGAACAAAATCTGTGGGAACATAATAATTTATCTCAAATATCTCTTGAAGTGTGATTTGTGAAGTATTTGCATCAGGCTCACTTTGTTAAAATGCAGATTTCTGGCCACAGCTCCAAGCTGGTTAATGAAAATCTCTGGTATATGGGCCTCCAGAATTTCAACTTTAACACATTTTTCAGTTTGAGAATCATTAGTCTAACCTAGATCATAAAGGGAAGAATAAGATTAGGAAAACAATATAACGATAAACAATCTTTCTTTTTAATGTCCCTGGCCTTGGAGAGAAGGGGAGAAATCAAAAAGACTGCTTTTGAAGCAAATATCTTCGTATGATAATGTGAAAAGAGAAGGATAAACAATTGTTTGAATAAATAAGAATCTATCTATCTTTCTATCTGCCTATCCATTATCCAACAATACTTTCATGAATCCAAAATTCATAAAAGTGTTTACAAAGTTAAATAATTCAGAGTGATACAGTGATCAAACACATAAGCAAAAGAAACTGATTTTCATTGTCCTAGGGTAAAGCACAGTGGGGGAAATAACTGTAGAATAAATTTAAAAGGAAGGATATACAGATGTTTGTGATGGTAAGAAAAAAAATAAGATTTCTTGGGAGGACCATGCAGGACTAACTCAAAGATAATTGTCCAGGGATGAATAGCAGGGAGCAGTAGATCAACAGTACAGATTAAAGATGACTAGGGCATCGACTACAGATTTTTCTTGAGGAACAATGACAAAGACACAGACGCCAGAAATTATTATAGTCAGCATGATTATGCAAATAATTCAGTGGGGAATTTGGCTGGAAATTTTGATGATTCACACACATTTCAATTCTTAAATGATCTGCCATTAATGGCTTTGATCACTGTAGTCTCCTCAGAGAATGAAAATCTATGAATTTCTATAAAGACAGTAAAAATACTTGGTCTTAAATCAACTATTGGAGGAAGTACTTGTGGAGCAGCAAATGCCTTAAGTTGTAGTTTTGTAAGATAGAAACAAGAATAATGACTTCTATTTGATTTAATATCTCAAAAGAGATTTTTTTTTTTTAAAACTGGAACAAATGTAGACAAGTGGAACATATATTTGGCCATAAAACATTATTTTATAAGGAGTATAGGGAAAATTGCATGGTGATCATCAGTTGATTAAGATGCAGAACTGTGAAAATTATTTCTCCAGCACAGTCTTTGAGAGTTATTTCCAGTATGTAATATTCCCTGAAAGCTAAGAAGTTAAGTGTGCTTCCACAATGCAAAAGAGAGGAGCATCACGACCACTAGCAAGCGATATATTTTATCTAATATAAGTACTGGGTTCCAAGCTATGGATAAAACAGAAAATTACTCAATACTGTTAAAAAATACCACCTGTCCTACTTAAATAATTTCAGAGTTTGGAATAAAAATCACAGTATCCTGATCTTCTTTGTTTAAAAATCTCTCTCTGCCCATCTGGAGTTCTAAAGACATATTTTTAATAACTTCCTAAAATACTTAAAACACATGATGCTCATATCAGAACATCTTATCAATTAGCATTTATTCCTCCAATTCCTGAGCAATTCCATTTTCTGACTTCTAAGCATCTCAGTGTTATGATGAGCCCCAGAGGTTCTTATCTCTATTAACACAACAAAATATATCTCAGATCATTTCTTTTGCTTAACATGAACCTGATTTAGGTTGCTGTTGTTACTGTTGTTTTTTCAAAGGAGGTAATGTAAAGAGCAAATTTTGATATTTTAATTTTAAAATAGCTTTGTACACATCAGTTATATAATAAAATTACCAAGCAATCAGTATTATTTTTTTCACTGGACCATGTAAAATATCCTCAGTGGTCAATTAGAAAGATTTGACAAATGTAAAGCTACATAAAACAAAAAGACTTTTGCAATGATTAGGATTCATTCTAACGACGTTTGCAAAATTTGCCTAAAGATCTTATTTCGAATTATCTTTGGACTGTGTCAAGAATTAGGAACTGAAGAACTGGAACAATTTTCTAGAACGTTCAACTGCAAAACCACAACTAAGGGAGAAAACTGATTTTTTTAAATCAATGATTTTATTGGTTGTTCACTTTATTATAATTATTTGAAATATGCTCATTTCATTACCTCACTTCAGTAATGCAGACAGCGTCATAGACCTGGCCTTAAAATTTATTTACCTATTTTAATGATTTACTTGTAGTATGGTATATAATAAATGTGATGTATAGAAAATATATATGTAAGCTTTTTATAAAGGATCTAAATAAAAAATCAGATAATGCATGAGTGATGACTTAATAATAATATAATGACATTAATTTTCATTGAAATCATGATCCATACTCATAGTTTTATAATATCATTATTAATCAAATAACTATATTCTTGAATAGTAACATTGCTGTCAATTATTCTGAAGTTAATGTATGCTTTTATGAAACAAATTTTTGTTTTTGTAATTTGAGTTTGTCAATATGATGATTTTATGAGATTTTGCCCTTGTGTTAGGACACCCGATACTGTCTTCACAAATACCACAAATAATTCACATGACATCATAGAAGCCTGGTTCCAAAACAGCTTCAGCTACTTGAATTGGCTATGACAGAATTGGAAGAGACCCAGAAATGGCAGTTATTTAGTTTGGCCACCATGCCCAAAGATATCTACGTGGAATAGTTCTGGAAGCTGTTCTTTTACTGTGTACAACTACTTGTGATGTGGTGGTATTTGACAGTCATTTTAAATAAGAACTGAAGCCTATTAAATTGTTTCTCTATGGATTTCCTCTGACAGATGCATGGAGGCATCTTGTGTTAGCCAGCAGACATTGTTCAAACATAGCTAAAACAATTCCAGCATTTATTTTGTTACAATCAGCTAATTATGTGGCTGTGATTTATGTTTAAATGAAGGATTTTAATCAAATCTATTATTTTAATCCTCTGCGAGACTTCCCATCATAATGTCATGGTTCCTATATGGGAAAGACAACTTCTCTGAATGAAAACTTGGGCATATTGTCTTGATTTCATGGGAATAGAAGCATGATCTTAAATATAGTGCGAAAGCACTATATTTCCCTGTCTCTGATTAAAAGAGTAAAAATTGTGCAGTTTGAACTATGAGACATATGACAATTTGCTGTTTGGTTGTTAGTTCCACTCTGAATTTAGAACCAGAAAAAATAAATCACAGAAACTTAGTAAAGAAGGATTTGCTTGACAGGCAAACTCAATTTTTATAGTGGCATAATTTTCAGTATGTCTCAAGTTAATCTCAATTCTTAATTAAAATTTCAGTTTTGTTATAAAATATGCCAATTTTAAGTTTAACATAGAATAAAGAAAAATGACTATAAACTTAAATTTTAAAAAGTATTTTAACAAGTGAAGTCCAATTGAAGTTACCCTCAGCATACTGACAATATGCAGGAAATTAGCAGAAATCTCTATCTAAAATTCATGAATCTGTGATAGCAGGCTCTTCCTTCATTTCATTTGGTTAAAGTTACTACATTAGCAGACTTGTGGGTTTTGTTACTCACTGATTTTTTTGTTTGTTTTTATCTTTCTAGATGTTCCACCAACTGGTCAGGCACACAGTGTGAGAGGCCGGCCCCAAAGAGCAGCAAATCTGATCATATCAGCACAAGTAAGTTTCTCAGATTAATATCTTGGGTGTTCCACATAGTATAGAAAGCATTGTTTTCTTTTTATACCATTATTGTGGGAATTGAGTCTTGGAAAATCTCCTTTATGAAATTTTGCAAGAGATCTGCAAGCCGTATGTTTTTTGAAAGAAGAAGCACTGAGCTCTCACCTGGTGACAGGATCCAGCGTTATGTGCTCTTTTAGGCTGTGAGGGTTCATCTCAAACTTTGGCAGTTTTCAGAACGCACATCTGTAAACCTAGCTGAAGCTTTTTTTTTTTTTTTTTTTTTTTTTCTCAGCGGCCATGGCTCACGGGCCTAGCCGCTCCGCGGCATGTGGGATCTTCCCCGACCGGGCGCGAACCCGTGTCCCCTGCATCGGCAGGCGGATTCTCAACCACTGCGCCACCAGGGAAGCCCCTAGCTGAAGCTTTTCTTCGGAAATGTGCGTCAGCTGCAAAGGCTGCAAATATCACAATGGATGTGAGAATGCTTGGGGAAGAAAAGTAATTTCATGTTTTAGTTAGAGTATTTTTCTTGAAGTGCATTCAGTGTGTTGTGGAAAAACAAACTTGATTAGTCTCAAAGTGATGAAGTATGTTAACAAGCAATTTTTAATAAGGAGCATAGTTGGTTCATTGCTTCCTTATCTTTAAAGTACTGGTTTTGAAGTATATTAAAATATAGCAACATTTTACAAGTTTTTTTAGGACAGGTCCCTGATATGAAATTTTATCTACATCAGTATTTTGTGTCTATGTGTGTATGTTCCAACAATTTTAAATGATTTTATAAAGATTTTCACAACAAAAGTCTTACATAAAGTTTCCCAATTCACACATACTATCGCTAATGGGTGGAAAATTTTTGAGAAATCTGGAATAACTATCAAGTGGGTAAATATATTCTTGAAGAGAAAAAATAATACCTCTGATTTATGAATGCTTACTTAGCAATTTTTCTCTAGTCTCACTGCTGGTGAGAGAACATACATGAAAACAAACAAAAAATATACTATGGAATTTGTGAAAAAAGAAAGACATTATCAAAATCAAAAGTATATGATTTTTGTACCTTAGACATAGGCTCCCAGTGTTTGCTGATCTACTTGTTTTATCATTGCTTGAAATTCTTCAAGTGACATTGTCTAAAGTTCCACCATTTAGAGATTAACTTGGGCTAGTAAGGATGACCATCTTTGAAAAATGGCAAATAGGTATAGAATAAATAACCTTAGAAATGAGTCTTTGCATTTGGAAAAGTGAGATACGTGATTCTGGTCATGGAGCATATGGTGTTACCTTAGAATTTGTGTGTTGTCTTTAGGAAGGGAAGGGA
Organism: Lipotes vexillifer; assembly: GCF_000442215.2. Taxonomy (NCBI): domain Eukaryota; kingdom Metazoa; phylum Chordata; class Mammalia; order Artiodactyla; family Lipotidae; genus Lipotes; species Lipotes vexillifer. Next base: position 1,152,720 of record NW_006780574.1, read on the forward strand.
GAATACTGTAGCAAAACTATGGACATGTAGTTGTAGGAATAGGGCACTAGGATTTGAGGAATTGATTCATAAAATACAGGAGATGTGGAAAAATATACCTTGCCTAACTTGATATTGCAGAAGAAGAGCAAAAGAAAAAAAATACTCTCTTCTCTCTCTTCCAGGATCATACTGACATTAGTGCTAACAATTCTGGAGGAATACTAATTTATATGATTTTGTGAACCAGTTATAAGACTCAACCATCATTAAGAGCATTTTTGTAATGAAAAAATGCATTTGAGTTACCAACCTGTAGAACATACTGAAGTAATAAGTTGAGAATTAATGAAGTCATGGTACTTTAGGCTTTCTTTTATGATAACTTCTCAATTATCTAAGATAAATTAAAAACTTAGTCTTTTAGAGAATCAAAACAATTTTAAATATTGATAAAATTTTCTGAAAGAAGGAAACAGAGTAAAATGTCAATTGAATTTTCAATTTATATATAAGGTCCATCTACAAGGGAAAGTTTTGTGTTTGGAAGATGATTTTGAGGAGGGGTGTGCCAGATGTATTTATTGAAAGGTGATGTTGCCAACCATTTGCATTGGCAACAAGCTCCCTTATAAGAAAAATGCCTCTAATTACATGCAACCGTTCTAAAATAGGAACTATCACATGGAAGGAGGAGTTGCAAGTAGTTGTATCCCTTTTCCCAAAGATTCTGATGCTCTTTCTTCCATCACTGATTTAAAGTCATTACATTTAATGGAAGTATCAATGCACATTGAAAGGGCTATTAGCTCTGCAAATGTCAAATTATCTCAGATTTGAGCAAAGTTGACCACATAATGACTCTGTTAAAAGGTACTTATCAGACATTTGCGCTTAGAGAAACTTGCCTCAGTAACTCTGAAAGGTGAGAAAAGGTAGTTAAACTGATCCTTCCTAAGGTAGGAGGGCTATTTTTATTTTCTCAGGTAAACTCCAGTGGTTTTGAATGGTTGTCAAATGTTCCCCGAACTTGGGCAGAAGTCATCTGTTCAATAAGAAAGATAGATACTTTAGGAATGTGTTTTCAAATCTGCATTTCCACTTACAGTGAAGCATTCCATAATCATTGGACCTTGGCACAATCAGGAATATACTGCCTCTCTCAGCCTAACTGCTATCAACTGGCACAAGATTTACCTTTCTAATTGATGAGCAGCTTTCTTAATCATCTCTGAGTAGTCATACTGATGTTCTCTGCCCCTTGCGGTTTAAAGTATCTAAAGATCAGCCTGCCTGTGGAATTAAGTGGATCTATTATTCTAGAACTTTCTGCTTAGTTTCCACTTGAAAAAGCAGAAACTTTTCTGAAGTTATTTGGAAGAGTTTTAAACCAAGGATGATTAAATATTTATTTTATACTCCTGTTTTAGATTTACCTAAAGTTTTAAGGGAGTGGATGCTCAATGTTTGGATTATGCTATTCATATCTGCTAAATTTAAGGAGGATAAAAATATACTCAGCATTTGTGGGGCAGTAATGTAATGATGCTGTATTTTACTGTAGTGACAACAGAAATGTGATATCTGTTAGGGGGTTATTCATATCTTCTATTTTCCTACTTTATCCTCATGTCTTTTATACCATCATGTTTTAAAACAGAAAAAAAATTAATTATGTTACACCAAGGAACTATAAATATAACTATAAATTGCAAATATATAGGGAAAAATGCAACAACATAATGCCTCTGTCCTAATTATCCAAAAGCAAGTATTTATTGAGCCTCTACTAAGTGTCAAGTAATGTCTAGATCCCAGGGATGAATCAGTGAATAAGATAGTCAGGGCTTCCCTGGTGGCACAGTGGTTGAGAGTCCGCCTGCTGATGCAGGGGACACGGGTTCGTGCCCTGGTCCGGGAGGATCCCACATGCCACGCAGCAGCTGGGCCCGTGAGCCATGGCCGCTGAGCCTGCGCATCCGGAGCCTGTGCTCCGCGACGGGAGAGGCCACAACAGTGAGAGGGCTGCGTAAAGCCAAAAAAAAAAAAAAAAAAAAAAAATGTTAGTGCCTCTTCTCATGAAACTGAGGTGCCAGAGAGATAAAAAAAAATAGTTAAACAAGAAAGCAAGCAAATAAGTAAACACGTAGAAAATAATTGAGTCTTGATTGGATCTGTGAAGGAAGTAAAAAAGACACAGAAATAGGGAATGTTAGGGGAGAACTGAGGTCAGGAGTGATTTCTCTGAGATGGTGATACTTAAGCTCAGACTTGAATGATTAAAAAGGGGAGGAGATGCTAAGTGTATTTCAAACAAAAGAAACAGCAGATACAAGAACGCTAGAGTAGGAAAGAGCTAAACATGTTCAAGGGATTGAAAGAAAATCAGTGTACTGACACCAAGGGGACAAGAGTGAGAGTAGTACAAAGTGAGGATGATTATACATGACCAGGATGATAAGCAGCCTCTCAAAGATCAATGGAAGGATAATCTTTGCTAAGTTTGGAACATGATATGTTCTTTATGATTTTTAAAATAACAGTTTATCAAAATGCTTAAGAAACATCATCCAAATCACTGTATATATATAGAGAGACACACACATTTATACATATATGTAAGCATAAACTTAAGAGCAGAATATATAGCAGCAAGTCAAAAGAGGTAAATTGTAATGATATAATTTATGCTTATATTTTTCTACTATAACTTGGATAAACAAAAATTTCTTTCTTTAACTTTCATGATAGTAAATTCTTCTGGTTTCCCTCCCAACCTCTTGAAACAACTCTGTCTTCTTTGTGAGATACTTCTTTTTTATCTCTTCTAGTTATCTCATTTTCCACATACCACTACATATATTCTCCTTGGCAATCCATAATTCCTTGATCTCGGTTTTCAACTCTTCATTAATTACTCCCAAATTTCTATCCTCAATCCTGGTTTCTCTTCTGAGGCTGAGACACGTATCCCACTGCACAACTGCTGTATCCATATTGATGTCATCTCTGTCTATATCTATATATCTATATCTCTATACTACAGGAATCTGAAGCTCTGTGTTTCCCAAAATGATCTCATCCCCTTCTCCCACTCAACCAACCATTTTTATACACATTGTTTTGCCTTCCTGTCTATACACATAGCTGCAAAATCTACCTGGTTATCCAAGCAACACTTAAGTGTCACTCTTAACCTTCCTTCTTTTTTAAGTTAAGTTAGACAATATAGTCCATAGATATGACTTCCTAAATTTCCTTCAACATCATCCTGTTTTTTAATAGCACAAATTCCTGGCTCACTTATGTAGCTTACACAGCCCTTCCTAACATCCCCTTTGCTTTCCTCTACAGCCACATCTCCTTCTACCACCCTCTGCTCTACTCTCCATTCAGACTGTTGTTCCTTGATCTTTTCTCCTCCAGGTTTTCATATTTCTCTCCCTAGGTTAATTCAGTATCTCCTCCTCCACTCAACCTGCATTCTCTTTCATGGAACGCATCCCTCAGGTCTCAAAGGCACACCAGTCGTCGTCCTCTATCCCAGATCTAGCTGGATACTACTCCTCTATGTTTTCAGAGCAATACATACTTTCACTAGGGTAGTGCTTATCACTGTGCTAAATAAACCCATGTGTTTGTCATCTTCTAATATACGTCAAACAAGATGAGAGGAGGGACATTTCTATCCCCAGTGCAAAGTAGAGTAAATGTTGAGTGTGTGGAGTATAGCAACACTTAAAATATATCTGCTAAATGAGAACTGAATGTATAGTCCCTATGATATCCTGGGCGCTGTGCTATCTGCAAAACAAAGATAGATAGCTTATGCCCTCAAGTTACAAATAAACTGATCTCTACAACATATGGTGAAAAGTGCAACATAGAGGCATACACAGAGTCATATGGCAATATGTATTTTGAATTAGTTAATAAACATGTATTAGCACTTTCTGTGTAATAGACACAATTCTATTTACATTACTATGAGGTATATATTAATGATAACACTCATTTTATAAATGTGTAAACTCAAAGAATATAAATTTGCCCAAGCGCATGTTGCTAGTAAGCTGAGATTTGACCTTTGAGGTTCAAATTTGAGGTAGCCTGGCTCCAGAATCTATTATATAAACTGTGATGATGTACTGCCTCTCCCATTGAAGGGGTCTCCTCAACATAACAATTTGATAAGACAGTTCTTCTTTCAAATGGAAAAGCATTATATAATGAGGCTACAGAACAATGTGGCAAAGAAAGACTGGCTCTATCTTCTGTGAGAAGTTTGTTGAGATTTCCCCTCCACCCAATAACAAGTTCAGAGTGTGCTTTTTTTTTTTAATCTGTTTAGAACAGTCCACCAAAAATATACTATTAAAAATATCACCTACAATAGATCTTGATTGTTACATGTTACAACATGATATTTACTGCCGTATATACTGCTTGGAAAAAATACTTATTTTGATAAATATCTATACTATATTCTAAAAATATATATAGTTGCTAGTTGTTTCTATGAATATAAACTAATTTACAAAAGATAAAGAACAAATTGCCACCCTTTATTATTTATTGGCTATACTGAGCATTATCGCAGTTACCTTGATAGCTTATATAAACATATAAGAATGCTAGGCTCTTAAACAGAGGGCTGTAATGTAAGGGATTGGAACTGCCATCTGTCATGGGAAAAAGAAAAACAAAGTTCTTTGTTTTCTAGCATGCATAATTAACAGCACTTCTACCTAATAAGAATAAAAGAAACTACATAGAACAAATAAAATCTAATATTCTAAATAATTTATAATTGCTTTGAAGGGAAAGTAACTTTATATACCTTAAAACTAGTATTGATATATATTTTAAACCTACAAATTTTAGCAGAAAAAAATATAAATGATGAAGTGAGGATATTTATAAAGTTGTGATCAATCAGCTGAAGTCAGTTTATGAAGAAATCAAGCTGTTCACTGGTATTTAAAATTTGTGAACAAATGTTAATTACTATCCAAGGTGCCAGATTCTCCACTTACATTAATTACTAATAAATTACACATTCATATAAAGTTCACTTTCCCAAAACCAAGGAGGTAATGTAATATCAAACTCACTAAATCATATAGTGCTGATAACAGCATGAAAAAAATAAAATGAGGTTTACATTTCAGTAACTGACTAAAGAAGGCAAGCCATATTTTTTCCTGCATGGAAGAGAGTTATTTGGTCATTTTAGTCAAATTATTTTTGAAGTTCCAAATTGAAAGATTATCTTATATATGACATTTCCTTAATAAAGACTTTTTGGTATTTTGGTAAATGATCTGCAATACGTATTACCTCACACAGATATCTGTGGCTCGAGCTGTTAAAACTGATCTATAGGGCTTCCCTGGTGGCGCAGTGGTTGTGAGTCCGCCTGCCGATGCAGGGGACACGGGTTCGCGCCCCGGTCCGGGAGGATCCCACGTGCCGCGGAGCAGCTGGGCCCGTGAGCCATGGCCGCTGAGCCTGCGTGTCCGGAGCCTGTGCTCCGCAATGGGAGAGGCCACAACAGTGAGAGGCCCGCGTACCGCAAAAAAAAAAAAAAAACAAAGCTGATCTATATTTCTATTTTAAATTCCCTAAGCAGCTGCTTATCATGCTTAATATTACCATTAATTTCTAACACAGTATTTTACATGTACATGTATATGCAGAGGAAAATTCATATATTTAATAACTATTAACGTTTCATTCCTGAACCATTCAAGATCCTCACATTAAATTTCAATTAGTTTGGGTGTTGCTGTGTTTCTCAGTTTAGCCAATGATTAAGCTGACTTGACAGGATCAATGAGATACTTATTCCAAATAGACAAAGACTTGTCTTACGGGCACTAGATATTTGTCTGTTGGAAACATGAGATTTAGGTACTTGATAGAGCTTCTTAATACTCTCCTTTTATTAGGAAATGCTTGCATTCAGTTTTCTTCCTGCATAAGTGACATATGACCCTAGGTGTATCTTACTGTGGATCACATCATCAGTAAAAGGGTATTGTCTCCTTCTTCTTTAGAAAAAAAGATTGCTCTTATTGCCAACCTAGAAATGGAGGGCAGGGCAGAGGTTCTCCTCAATTTTACTTCTCCCCTATGCTCAGATGCATAAAAACTAAGATCCACTTTCTGTGACCACTTTTGAAAATCTATTCCATAGATCTGTTATTCCATTTTGAAGATGAGTGATACAACCTAGATCATTCTTATAAAGAGGGAAAGTGGACATTTACAACATAAGCCAAAGACTTAAATGTGGTTGGCTGAAAATATTCTGGAACTGGAATTTGAGAAAGAGAATCCACTTTGTCCCCCTATTTGGTTGAATTGAGCTAAGAGCCCTATGTGGTAGGTCTTCATGTCTCTATTTTAACAGGTAAAGAGCATGAGCCTCAAATTTTAAATAACTTTTCCAATGTCTCACTTCAGGTAGGTGGTGAAACTGATATTTAGGCCTATGTCCATCCAAATCCAAAACTGTTACCCCTTTTGTTTTACTAGGCTGCCATCTAACTTGTGACATGTACTCATGGCCAGGGAGTATTTATAGCTAAAGGAAAAAGACTAAGGGTGGAAATATGGCCAGGGAAATTGTGGAAATGTATGTTCAGTCACAGTTTCTTTACTTATGTCATTGCAAATAAATGTGTCTGGTGAGAATCAGAGTCAGACTGGCAAAGAAGTCAGTATTTCTAACCTCAAGGTATTTAACGGTAACATATAAATGTAAGATATATAAAGAAACATTTCCAGCAGATCAAGTATTTAATAAGAAAGTGATTTTCCTACCAAAACAGGAACACAACCCCACCCATTCACAGAGAGGCTGCCTAAAATCATAATAAGTCCACAAACACCCCAAAACACACCACCAGACGTGGACCTGCCCACAAGAGAGACAAGATCCAGCCTCATCCACCACAACACAGGCACTAGTCCCCTCCACCAGGAAGCCTACACAACCCACTGAATCAACCTTAGCCACTGGAGACAAACATCAAGAACAACGGGAACTACGAACCTGCAGCCTGCAAAAAGGAGACCCCAAACACAGTAAGATAAGCAAAATGAGAAGACAGAAAAACACACAGCAGATGAAGGAGCAAGGTAAAAACCCAACAGACCTAACAGATGAAGAGGAAATAGGCAGTCTACCTGAAAGAGAATTCAGAATAATGATAGTAAAGATGATCCAAAATCTTGGAAATAGAATGGACAAAATGCACGAAACATTTAACAAGGACCTAGATGAACTAAAGATGAAACAAGCAATGATGAACAACACAATAAATGAAATTAAAAATTCTCTAGATGGCATCAATAGCAGAATAACTGAGACAGAAGAACGGATAAGTGACCTGGAAGGTAAAATAGTAGAAATAACTACTGCAGAGCAGAATAAGGAAAAAAGAATGAAAAGAACTGAGGACAGTCTCAGAGACCTCTGGGACAACCTTAAACGCACCAACATTCGAATTATAGGGGTTCCAGAAGAAGAAGAGAAAGAGGGACTGAGAAAATATTTGAAGAGATTATAGTTGAAAACTTCCTTAATATGGGAAAGGAAATTTAACTATAATCAAGTCCAGGAAGCACAGAGAGTCCCATACAGGATAAATCCAAGGAGAAATACGCCAAGACACATATTAATCAAACTGTCAAAAACTAAATACAAAGAAAACATATTAAAAGCAGCAAGGGAAAAACAACAAATAACACACAAGGGAATCCCCATAAGGTTAACAGCTGATCTTTCAGCAGAAACTCTGCAAGCCAGAAGGGAGTGGCAGGACATACTGAAAGTGATGAAGGAGAAAAACCTGCAACCAAGATTACTCTACCCAGCAAGGATCTCATTCAGATTTGATGGAGAAATTAAAACCTTTACAGACAAGCAAAAGCTGAGAGAGTTCAGCACCACCAAACCAGCTTTACAACAAATGCTAAAGGAACTTCTCTAGACAAGAAACACAAGAGAAGGAAAAGACCTGTAATAACAAACACAAAACAACTTAGAAAATGGGAATAGGAACATACATATCGATAATTACCTTAAATGTAAATAGACTAAATGCTCCCACCAAAAGACACAGATTGGCTGAATGGATACAAAAACAAGACCCATATATATGCTGTCTACAAGAGACCCACTTCAGACCTAGAGACACATACAGACTGAAAGTAAGGGGTTGGAAAAAGACACTCCATGCAAATGGAAACCAAAAGAAAGCTGGAGTAGCAATTCTTATATCAGACAAAATAGACTTTAAAATAAAGACTATTAGAAGAGACAGAGAAGGACACTACATAATGATCAAGGGATCAATCCAAGAAGAAGATATAACAATTGTAAATATTTATGCACCCAACATAGGAGCCCCTAAATACAAAAAGCAAAAACTACCAGCCATAAAAGGGGAAATCAACAGTAACACACTCATAGTAGGGGACTTTAACACCCCACTTTCACCAATGGACAGATCATCCAAAATGAAAATAAATAAGGAAACACAAGCTTTAAATGATACATTAAACAAGATGGACTTAATTGATATTTATAGGACACTCCATCCAAAAACAACAGAATACACATTTTTCTCAAGTGCTGATGGAACATTCTCCAGGATAGATCATATCTTGGGTCACAAAGCAAGCCTTGGTAAATTTTTAAAAATTGAAATTTTATCAAGTATCTTGTCTGACCACAACACCATGAGACTAGATATCAATTACAGGAAAAGATACGTAAAAAATACAAACACATGGAGGCTAAACAATACACTACTTAATAATGAAGTGATCACTGAAGAAATCAAATAGGAAATTAAAAAATACCTAGAAACAAATGATAATGGAGACATGATGACCCAAAACCTATGGGATGCAGCAAAAGCAGTTCTAAGAGGGAAGTTTATAGCAATACAAGCCCACCTTAAGGAGCAGGAAACATCTCGAATAAACAACCTAACCTTGCACCTCAAGCAATTAGAGAAAGAAGAACAAAAAAACCCCAAAGTTAGCAGAAGGAGAGAAGTCATAAAAATCAGATCAGAAATAAATGAAAAAGAAATGAAGGAAATGATACCAAAGATCACTAAAACTAAAAGCTGGTTCTTTGAGAAGATAAACAAAATAGGTAAACCATTAGCCAGACTCATCAAGAAAAAAAGGGAGAAGTCTCAAATCAATAGAATTAGAAATGAAAAAGGAGAAGTAACAACTGACACTGCAGAAATACAAAAGATCATGAGGGATTACTACAAGCAACTCTATGCCAATAAAATGGACAATCTGGAAGAAATGGACAAATTCTTAGAAATGCACAAACTGCCAAGACTGAATCAGGAAGAAATAGAAAATATGAACAGACCAATCACAAACACTGAAATTGAAACTGTGATTAAAAATCTTCCAACAAACAAAAGCCCAGGGCCAGATGGCTTCACAGGCGAATTCTATCAAACATTTAGAGAAGAGCTAACACCTGTCCTTCCCAAACTCTTCCAAAAAATAGCAGAGGGAGGAACACTCCCAAATTCCTTCCATGAGGCCACTATCACCTTGATACCAAAACCAGACAAGGATGTCACAAAGAAAGAAAACTACAGGCCAATATCACTGATGAACATAGATGCAAAAATCCTCAACAAAATACTAGCAAACAGAATCCAACGACACATTAAAAGGATCATACACCATGATCAAGTGGGGTTTATTCCAGGAATGCAAGGATTCTTCAATATACACAAATCTATCAATGTGATAAACCATATTAACAAATTGAAGGAGAAAAACCATATGATCATCTCAATAGATGCAGAGAAAGCTTTTGACAAAATTCAACACCCATTTATGCTAAAAGCCCTGCAGAAAGTAGGCATAGAGGGAACTTTCCTCAACATAATAAAGGCCATATATTACAAGCCCACAGCCAACATCATCCTCAATGGTGAAAAACTGAAAGCATTTCCACTAAGATCAGGAACCAGACAAGGTTGCCCACTCTCACCACTCTTATTCAACATAGTTTTGAAAGTTTTAGCCACAGCAATCAGAGAAGAAAAGGAAATAAAAGGAATCCAAATCGGAAAAGAAGAAGTAAAGCTGTCACTGTTTGCAGATGACATGATATTATACATAGAGAATCCTAAAGATGCTACCAGAAAACTACTAGAGCTAATCAATGAATTTGGTAAAGTAGCAGGCTACAAAATTAATGCACAGAAATCTCTGGCATTCCTATCTACTAATGATGAAAAATCTGAAAGTGAAATCAAGAAAACACTCCCATTTACAAGTGCAACAAAAAGAATAAAATTTCTAGGAATAAACCTACCTAAGGAGACAAAAGACCTGTAGGCAGAAAATTATAAGATGCTGATGAAAGAAATTAAAGATGAAACAAATAGATGGAGAGATATACCAGGTTCTTTGATTGGAAGAATCAACATTGTGAAAATGACTCTACTACCCAAAGCAATCTATAGATTCAATGCAATCCCTATCAAACTACCACTGGCATTTTTCACAGAACTAGAACAAAAAATTTCACAATTTGTATGGAAACACAAAAGACCCCGAATAGCCAAAGCAATCTTGAGAACAAAAAATGGAGCTGGAGGAATCAGGCTGCCTGACTTCAGACTATACTACAAAGCTACAGTAATCAAGACAGTATGGTACTGGCACAAAAACAGAAAGATAGATCAATGGAATAGGATAGAAAGCCCAGAGATAAACCCATGCACATATGGTCACCTTATCTTTGATAAAGGTGGCAGGAATATACAGTGGAGAAAGGACAGCCTCTTCAATAAGTGGTGCTGGGAAAATTGGACAGGTACATGTAAAAGTATGAGATTAGATCACTCCCTAACACCATACACAAAAATAAGCTCAAAATGGATTAAAGACCTAAATGTAAGGCCAGAAACTATCAAACTCTTAGAGGAAAACATAGGCAGAACACTCTATGACATAAATCACAGCAAGATCCTTCTTGACCCATCTCCTAGAGTAATGGAGATAAAAACAAAAATAAACAAATGGGACCTAATGAAACTTCAAAGCTTTTGCACAGCAAAGGAAACCATAAACAAGACCAAAAGACAGCCCTCAGAATGGGAGAAAATATTTGCAAATGAATCAACTGACAAAGGATTAATCTCTAAAATTTACAGGCAGCTCATGCAGCTCAATAACAAAAAAATAAACAACCCAATCCAAAAATGGGCAGAAGACCTAAATAGACATTTCTCCAAAGAAGATATACAGACTGCCAACAAACACATGAAAGAATGCTCAACATCATTAATCATTAGAGAAATGCAAATCAAAACTACAATGAGATATCATCTCACACCAGTCAGAATGGCCATCATCAAAAAATCTAGAAACAATAAATGCTGGAGAGGGTGTGGAGAAAAGGGAACACTCTTGCACTGCTGGTGGGAATGTGAATTGGTTCAGCCACTATGGAGAACAGTATGGAGGTTCCTTAAAAAACTACAAATAGAACTACCATATGACCCAGCAATCCCACTACTAGGTATATACCCTGAGGAAACCAGAATTCAGAAAGAGTCATGTACCAAAATGTTCATTGCAGCTCTATTTACAATAGCCCGGAGATGGAAACAACCTAAGTGCCCGTCGTCGGATGAATGGATAAAGAAGATGTGGCACATATATACAATGGAATATTACTCAGCCATAAAAAGAAACGAAATTGAGCTATTTGTAATGAGGTGGATAGATCTAGAGTCTGTCATACAGAGTGAAGTAAGTCAGAAAGAGAAGGACAAATACCGTATGCTAACACATATATATGGAATTTAAGAAAAAAAAATGTTATGAAGAACCTAGGGGTAAAACAGGAATAAAGACAGAGACCTACTGGAGAACAGACTTGAGGATATGGGGAGGGGGAAGGGTGAGGTGTGTTAGGGCGAGAGAGAGACATGGACATATATATACTAACAAACGTAAGGTAGATAGCCAGTGGGAAGCAGCCGCATGGCACAGGGAAACCGGCTCGGTTCTTTGTGGCTGTCTGGAGGGGTGGGATAGGGAGGGTGGGAGGGAGGGAGACAAAGAGGGAAGAGATATGGGAACATATATATATGTATAACTGACTCAATAAAGCAGAAACTAACACACCACTGTAAAGCAATTATACCCCAATAAAGATGTTAAAAAAAAAAAAGAAAGAAAGAAAATGATTTTCCAGTAATGTAGTTATGACCTAGGAATAGACATTTGGCCTAAGCTTTATTTTTATTATGTCAATTGTCAAATGATTTCGTGTAATAAAGTGTTCAGTTATATCAATCTTGTCTTCATTTTGTTTACGTGTTCATCTATTCATTCATTTCTTTTTCAGGAAGCATAGCCATCATTGTGCCTCTCGTCCTCTTGGTGACTTTGATAACCACCTTGGTAATTGGTTTAGTGCTTTGTAAAAGAAAAAGAAGGTAAGATGCAAGGTTCTAGACCAACAGTAAATAAATTACACAAATAGTTACAGAAACTGATTTATTTTAAGAAAATTTCTTAAAGTATGATTTACATATTCCAACTGCTGAATTCTATGTTTTTTGAACCATTTTATCCCTCTACTTCATTTTAAGTGATTATAATTTAGACAACCTTTCCCTTATGTTATATTGATGGAATGGCTGCATTTGCATATTCCAACAAAAATAACAAGGGAGTTATTAAACATTCAGTAGAATTTTACATTTGTGGTAGTTTTCCTTGAAATAGCAAGCGTCTCTAAAGAGCGTTTTATAATATTAATGTGTAAGGTTAGAAATGTCAATAAAATGATAATGACTATGTATTGTATGTCACAAATTGTGCATTTTATTCACAGATTACATATTTGTTGATTTTATATATTACTGGAAGTATCATTATTTCAACTTATTTAAATATGCAGTTAAAAGATCTATAAGGAGTGAGTTGTCTGTGGGGTTATTATCTGGAAGCTAGAGTTTGTGAGTCCGTTTTTTTTGTTTTGTTTTGGTATTGTTTGTTTGTTTGTTTGTTTTTTGCGATACCCAGGCCTCTCACTGTTTTGGCCTCTCCCGTTGCGGAGCACAGGCTCCGGATGCACAGGCTCAGCGGCCATGGCTCACAGGCCCAGCTGTTCCACCGCATATGGGATCTTCCTGGGCCAGGGCACGAACCCGTTTCCCCTGCATCGGCAGGCGGACTCTCAACCATTGCGCCACCAGGGAAGCCCGACAAGTCCATTTTTGAATTATGTAAAAGAGGATTTTAGCCACATGACTTGAGGATTGAAAGTTTATCGCTATTTTTTTATAGACGTTTTTCAGGAACGAAAGGGAGAAAGTAGAATTTTAAAGGACAGTTGATTAGTGAATATTCAGTTTCAACTAATGTGGTATTAGTTATTTACAAGGAATATGTTCCAAGTGCATTTTTTATTGTTAAATCTAAATAATTTAGGAAAATAATGTATTACATTCAGAGTTTTTTTTCCTCTGTGAATCAATAAATGTCATTTATTTTCAGTGTATTTTATTTAAGAATGTTCCATCAGTTATATTAAAATGTCATTAAATCTACAAATACGACAGTTTCATGCACCACTTTGTGATATTTAGACAACTCACACAATGTTCACTTATTCTAGGACGAAAACTATAAGAAGACAACCTATTATCAATGGAGGAATAAATGTAGAAATCGGCAATCCATCTTACAACATGTATGAGGTGGATCATGATCACAGCGATGGAGGTCTTTTAGATCCTGGCTTTATGGTGGATCCAGCAAAGGTAAAGTTTTAAGATGATGCACTGTGAGCACTAACATTCTTGAGTCATTTCTCCATAAAATGGTTCTGAATTTCATCATTATTTCTTTTATCTGAAGTTAGATTAAAGAACTTTAGGATGCATTGAATTTTATAGTCTCTTCTAAAGAAAAAATAAAATTATGGGCTGCATTCACCTGAAGCATGAAGTTAATGTAACATGTTTTGGAAAATAATATTTATTTATTCACTTAGTTTATAAACATAGCTTATTTAAAATAATGTCTTATTCAAATGTGTTGAGGTGCTGGCACATCTAAATATACAGCCTAGTGTAAAATTACTGATTTATTTTTAATAACAAAAAGAGTACAGTATTTCATTGCCAAAATAAGTACTTTATTTCCAAAAATGTTTTATTGAAGAGTCCACTAAGCTGTGTGCTTGGATTTGTTTGTAATCAAATCGCTTTTAAACAATATTTTTCTACCTACTATAATATCCTTCTTATTGATTTGAGACATACCATTGATATATATAGCCTAAAAATCCAGTCTTTTTTTTAGTTTCTATTAGTTCATATTACTGAATGCTCAGTTTGGAAACTTTCATAAGAAATAGATAAATGATACAACTATCTAGATAAACTTGCAAAGATTCCCTTCACTGTATAATCGGAATATTTTGCATGATAATTATAGAATATTTTAAGAGCATCAATTGAATTAATGAATTAAGAGCATCAATTTGCTAGTATGGTATGATTTTTCTTAGCTTATTTGTTCATTCATTAAATGGTTATTTATATTCTGATATATTAAAGGTATTTTGTCCAAAATGCACCATTATATTAAATAATCGCAACGATCACATGGCTTTGCACTCATAGCAACAGCTGTTCCCAAAGAAACTGAATAGGTCCCCTATTTTCAATCTAGTTCTGAATCCACGGCCAGACTTTCTAAGCCTAAAATTGGTGGTCTGAAACTGAAGAAGTATTCATTTCTATGAAAAGAAATCAATCATTATTGCATAGATAAGTTTTTATGCTATCAGAAGATATTGTATACTTTTTTCCTCATTAGAAATAATTTTTTACTTACTCTAAATTATTAATTCAGTTACTGACTCCTACATTTGAAGTTGTTTGTGAAATAAACCCTGGTAACCTAAGTTTCAGTGTTTGGTACTCGAAATTGAAAAACTAAACATACTGTGCATGTTGTTTGATAATTTATAAAGGGGAAAGACATCTTAAATAATAGACTTCTCATATTCTATGAATTTTTCTTAGGAATAAAATACAGTGTCTGTAAATATAATATGAACTGATGAGGATATACCTTATACACTTTTTATGAGCAGGAGAGTTCTCATTTTCCCCATCATTTTATTTCTAGTGATAGAGCTAAGCCTATTTTGGATACTTAAAGGGACTAGCTTTTTAATATTCCATTTAATATTCCATTTTAAAATATTTACTCTAGGAAGATAAAACTATGCTTCAGTGCCCCTCAAATATATTTTTAAGGTATTTAGCAAATAACATTCAGTAAATATATATTTACTTATTTTCTGCTTGACCAAAATTACACTAAATGTGACTTAGATGGCTGACTCCTGATGATTGAAATGTAAATATGAATTGTTGCCTAAGAAGCAACTGCAGAAAATACATTTATAGGTATAGACGATTTTGAAAAGCAGGTAGCCACACCAAAGCAACCTTCATGATGAAATGTTTTTCACAGAGTATTCACTTGTTACAGTGGTTTGATATATTCATGATGTGAATGTGAATGATGATTCATGAATTCATGATCTGTGAATCACAGATCTAATATTAATAGTTATTTCATAAATTATTGAAACTACCATGAACACAATGTTGATGCCCCAGGGCTAAAGAGTATATCTTATGTTATTTTTATGACTTAACATGAGTTTATATCAATGAAAACATTTCCGTGATATTAGATCAGAAACTAAAATTTTCTGTTTACACACAGCCCAGGTATATAGGGGGAGGGACCAGTGCTTTCAAGCTTCCACACACAGCGCTGCCCAGCTACCTAAACTCTGATTTGAAAGGACCACTAACTGCTGGGGTGAGAGAAAATTCATTATTCCATACCCATTCCATCACAGAACTCTTCACAATCAAAGATGATTACTAGACTTAGATAGGGGCTTATCTTTAATGATTTTTTAATTAACAAAAGATTTCAAAACAGCTTTAAAATTGGGGGCTTAAGTGTCCTGCGTATGCAAGATTATATATGAAATGTTATTTTCGGCAAGTTATGCAGTAGAAATATCTCTTCTTCTAAATTTGAAAATGTTAAAGCTCCTTAACAGCAAACATGAGCATTTGCTATTGTTAGAACAGAAATCTCTAGCCAGAAATTTAAGCTGAATAGTTTATGTTTGGCTTGGTTTATTTTCTATTAAGACGCTTTGTTTAGGATATACAAATTTGATATCCTTTTAAATAAAAATATAATACAAAATGTGGCATTGTATGGAGAAATTAGAAATGGTGTATGAAACCATTCTTGAAAACTTTTTAAGTAACTAGCTTCTAGAGAAAGCTGCTTTGTCTAAAGTTACATGGTTCATATTGGAAAGAAGAGGGATTAAAGACAGGTATCAAGATTCCTAGGATTGATCTCACCCTTGTACCTCTCTCCCATCAACTGTTTTTCATTCTCATTTTTTTATCATGTTTGTCTCATTTGCATGGCTCAAAAAATATAATATTTCTTTGTTATGACTAAGATTTAACGTTCTATTTTGGAAAGACAAAATTTAAAAAATCCAACTAGGTAACAATCTCAGGTTAAGTTGCAACTATTAAAATAATAAACATTGTATATGTTTTTCAAATGAAAGAGATCATTTCTGCATGTCTCAATACTACCTCAAAGTGATGCAAGTATCTATGAAACTTAGAATGACTGTGTCCTTCACAATTCTTTAGAAGAATCCAAAAATATTTCCAATAATAAGTACATAGAGATTGTTTGAAGCAAAAATACTGTCTTTATTTTTTAAAGTTTACACAACTAATGTAGTTTACTTTCATTTTTCTTTTTTTTAAATTTCATATTGAAAAATTATAAGCACCAAGCAGTTAGAGGACCAAGCAAAAAGATGGCAGTACATCTTTCCTGCCACTGCAATAGCATTAAGGGGAGAAAACATGGACTGGAAATAAGACAATTTGGTTTAATGTTCTGTACTTTTAAATAAAGTCGCAGTGAATGTAGCTTTCATGAAGATTTCTTCAGGCTTTCAATATTATGTCAAAGCTCCCCTTAGGTTCACAAGTTAACTGAAAAACATACAATTATGTTTTTATCTAAAACGATGCTAAAGTCGACGAAAGCCTGTAAACAGAATTTAAATTACATTTATATAATTACTATTTAGTAAGTTAAATGAAATGCATATAAATGTTGTTAACAGTAAAAGATAGACATCATAGAAAATAAATTCATGTGGTCAAAACAGGTAATAAAACTATATTTATTTTTCTCCTTCAGCCAACAAATTACTCCAATCCGATATATGCGAAATTGTATATGGATGGGCAAAACTGTCGAAACTCCTTAGGAAGTGTTGATGAAAGGAAAGAACTGCTTCCAAAGAAAATAGAAATTGGGATAAGAGAGACAGTGGCATAATGAGCGATACCTTTTATATACTGTATAAATGTATAAAATGTAAGGATTACTTTTGTATGTTCCAACAGTATTATACTTGTTTTGGGATCAGCATTACCTCTTCCTTTATCTTTTTTCTGGTCAATTGTTTTCTGAGTTTTCTGGGTTTTATTTTTTGCTGATGACTACTGATTGACCATTTGTATGGTATTTTTATGAAAAAGAACTGCACTACAGTACAATTTACACCAATGCTGCTGATAAGACACCTTTAAATTTGTTAAAATTAAAAACAACATATTACTTTGTAGTGTGAATATGAGCAATCTATTTTATATGAACTTTTTTGGTTCTACTTAATCAACAAAGATAGTCTCTGCACTTTTTCATTATACGGTCTGAAAGCTGTAATACAATATCATTTAATTTTCTGTTTAAATTGTTGGAAAAATGATTGAATGGTCAACTCTCTTCTTTGTGCCCATTAAGACTGATTCAGACTGCTGAAAACATATAGCCCTCACAAGTTCAGCATAACCAGCTTTGAAATTAGTCTTAGGTTGCCAAATGAGAATTTTGACAAAAAACCTTTAAAAATTTATAAAATTAATAATTTGCATGAATACATATGACTACATTTTCCAAAATTTAGTGGACTCTATTGTGATATACTAAAAGTATATACCCTATAAACAGTAGTTATATTTAGGTAGTAGAACATAGCAAAATTATAATCAAAAGTGGAAAGAACACACTTGCTATGGGAGAAGACATTTTGTTTTCCCTCAGTCCTGAGGTAAATAGCCAGCCTAGAGCACAACAGGGCATTGGGCACTCATGTCTTAGGAATTTCTTCCCAGTCACGCGCATTTTGTGGAAGATTAACCCAACCCCTTAACACACAGAACACTAAAGAATACTATATAAGCACACAAATTGATAACACAGTTTCAATTATGTGAATGCATTCTCTTTGCGAGATCAAAAGGAAGAGGCAAGGCAGCCATTATGGTATAGAGTAATCAGTAAATATTTTCAATATACAGTATGACTAATCTATTATTTGCCCTATCCAAAATATATTCTTAAGGGACTTTCCAAGTTATGGAAAAACAATTATCTGCCCATAATCAAAGGTGGAGAGTATACATGCTGACCAGTTACTCTGGTACTCTGATTTCTTCTGGTTATACAAAACACATGGACCCCATTTACTTGTCTGTTTTCAAATTTCAATTGAAACACACATACAATTTATTTAAGTTGTATAAAAAAGTATAGCATTTTTATACAAATATCTTTAAAGGCACAAAAGATTTATTCACAAGGTATGGAGGGCTTTTTGTTCCTCTGATAGACATGACTGACTTTTAGCTGTCATAATGTATTAACAGATGAAATATGTTTGTGGTTGCTCTTTATCCCTTTGTACAAGCATTAAAAAAAAAAACACAGCTGTTTTATAAAGAGACTTTTTGTTGTACTATGTGCATGCATACTACCTATTTCTAAACTTTGCCATACTGAGGCCTTTATAAATGATTGATTTATGTAATACTAGTGCAATTTTGCTTGAAACAATGTTATGCATATCATAAACTTTTCCAGGTTCTTGTTTAAGTACATTTTTAAAATTGAACAGTATTTTTCATTTTGGTTATAATAGTCATTTTGCCTATGTTTCTACAATGAAGTGTTAAATACTTTATAAAAAATTGTTGACTGGCTTATTTAAATGAAATTCTACATATTTAAGTGCTTGTGTTGGATAGTTTTTGAAAAGAAAATTATTTTCTTTATGGAGTTTAACATTCTTAGGAAGTTATTTTAGTAAACATGAGACATAATTTTTGTTGTATCCTTAGGACATACTCCTTGGGTTAGGACTGATTTCATTGCATCATTTTTCAAATCACAATAAGAAGGCATTTTCTCTCTTCTTGAAGTAGAAACACATCTCTTACTTTTTCCTTTTCCCTGCCATACATTGCTCATCGTGGACGCCATGTTGCAATAGAAAGAAAGATAGGTTATATACACAGTAGTATGACAATTGTGTTGAAATAAGCCAAAGTTCTTCCTGCTCTTTCCCATTCTCAAAAAAATGTACTTTAAGGAAAACTCAGAATCCTTTAGATGCTGTGTAGACATTATTTTGTAAATGGAATAGTTATTAGTGTACCTACTTGGAGTATTGGACTAGAGATGCAAATGCAGGAGGGTCTGATTGACTGGAGCTATCATTGAGTTGTATTATCTGAAAGAGTCTTTGTATATCAGAGCTTTATGACCGTAGCTGACATTATCATTTGAAAGAGAAGAACCCACAGATTGGAATGACCTCAATGCAACTAACATTAGTATAAGTATCTACCAAAACATATATGATATACAACTAACACTCAGGGTCTGGCATCAATGACCTATTTTCTCTCTAGTACACTGAAAGCTATAGTCAAGAGAGCTCAGGATGCAGCTCATCCTAAGGACCTACATTATCATGGTCCTTATTTCACAGTATGTTTCACCATTCTCTGCTGGTTCATTCAAGTCCACATCAGAATCCATAGTATTTCTAGTTGCAGTTACTTTGCATTCAGTGTTTAGAGAACAAAGATATTTTTTGTCAACTCCTCAAACTTTATTTCTATGGCTCTAGCTGTTTCTATTTCAGTTTTCTTTTGCAAAAACTCATATAAATGCTAGAAAGTCAGGTGTATAATTCTCCACAGTGACCATTCTTTATAAATGCCTTTCCAGAATACTTCCTGAAATATTCCTTCAAGTTTTGATGGGACACATTGTCTAAAAAATGAATGCTTCCTGGTAAACTCTTCTTCTTACCCATATGTCTTTCCATCCAAAGCAGAGATTTTCAGCCTTTTGACATTTGAGCCAGGTAATTCTTTGTTGTCCTCTTTAGAGTAAGACACTTAGCAGGATCTCTGCCTCCTATCCATTAGTCGCTACTAGCACCACCCAAAGTTGCAACAACCAGAATACCTACAGATGTTGCCACATGCCTTCTGGGGAACAATATTGCTCTTGCTAAGAACTGCTGATCTAGGGCTGTGTTCTGTTTCCCGCTATTAAATGACTTTCAGGTGGATCAGCTGAGTCAAAAAAAAAAAAAAAAAAAAAAGGTGCTCCTCATCACCAAAATCATGGCAGTCCTAAGTTTTTATTTTAATTCTTTAATGTTGATGATGCATGAGTTATAGAAACTTGGTATTAGTAAAGTGCCTATGTAGTTTTAAAAAGTCATTACTAAGGGAAAAATTTCATTTAGAAACTTGTACCATTTTGCATAAATTGGGCTACTTTCATTTATGCAAATGTTTTATTTGTGGCCTTTTTGATATCATTAATGATTATGTGTTATTTTGTTTAGTGGTTGATTATATGCTTATTTTGTTGTATCTCAAGGTTGAGATTTAAGCTTGCAGTTTTCATCTAGGAATGTTTCTTTCCATTTTTATGATGACTCGAAGAAGTTCAACACTCAATATATTTTATGGCTATTATAAATGAACTATAATATGTAAAATGCCCACAATTTCCAAATCCCTAACAGAAAATTGATACCTGTGATGAAGGAAATATAAAAAAAAAATTGGTAACTTTTCTTTATCCTCTCCCATCTCCATATCTTCCAACAGATACAAAATCTTATTCCTGTCTATGAATACTACTATTATTTACAGATTCAACTTTTTCATGTAGTTTTACTTAAAAGATTAAAATGTACGATAATTAAAATTCTGCAGAGTTGAGCAAAATATAGCTAACCACTTTCTTCACCTTATGCCCCATTCCAGTTATTGTCAGTTTGTTTAACAATGGCTCTCTCAATATTAAAAGATTTATTTAAATTTAATGTAGGTTAAAGTCATTGTTCAAATAGGTTCCCTTCAATTGTAACTTGTAAGAAAAGTAGGGACTCAAGCACTTCTTTTGAAGATGACTACTGGGTAACATAGCACAAAAATTATTTTTCCATGTGTTTTGAATATGAGAAAAACAACAATAGAAAGAGCAAAAAAATAGTTTATTTTTCAACTTTACTACCAAATCTGTTGCTAACTCAGTATATCCAGAAAATTAACTTGTCCAGCAAAGATAAAGTTAGTTAAAAATATTCAGAACCAGTTTTATTCAGAAAAACATTTAGTTTTTGATGTTATCTAATATCAAAAGGCCCAGGGACATATACTTCATGCCATGAGATGCATGTATCTAGTCTAAAAAAAGAAAAATAAATGAAATGACTTCTCTGGTTTAACTTTTCTCTTGTAGATATTACACTTAAGTGGCTGCAATTTATTCTGAAAATAGTTTCTAGTGAATCCCATCATTTTTTGTACCCAAAGTGATCAAAAATCAAAGAAAAATTGTTACTAAAGATGGCCTATTTGATAAATTCTATGCTTAGAAGGTGTTCATTCTCTTTGATGGATAGTCTGCCCCTTTAGCACAGCGTTTGTAAGAGATCAGTGAACCTAGGCAATGCAATTCTGATACTTTAGTCATTTATTCACTCCAAGATAATTTTTTAGCTGTAGTTTCTTTTGCAGTTTTAATAGATAAATTATGTGTCTCCTGATAGAAGGTGATTTCCAGCTTTTTTATGCTGTAGTGGTTTGGAGAACCAGTAATATAACTGTTCTAGCCTTTCAAAATATAATGTCAATAGTGAAAGCCATATGCAGCTTATTCAAGTCAGTAATATACAAATTTATAAGTGAGAAACTATTTTTCTACACACAGAATAAACTGTGAAATATAGTTTAGAATAAAATTTAGAAGTTTGAAATAAGGCTGTTGATGGAGATATTTAAAAAAACAATACACAGAGTCTAACTTTAGTATGTCTTGATTGATTTGATACAATATTTCTCCATGAATAATGTCAAAAGTAAGGTAGAAAATAACCAGACAATGAGATTTCAAATGGAACAACCTCCATTCTTGCAGTCTACAAGTGTCAATAGTATGTTTGTGGAAATCTATATAAACACGTAACAATAATGACAACATACAAACACACATGTACATACACATACACTCACATATTCTCACACACTGACTTTGAGGTCCCATTAATTGTGAAGATGGCATTTTTCTCCTATTTTACCTAAATTTTACGTTTAGCTTCTCTGGCTTATAATTTCAGAAATCACTACACTTATCCATATTGGTAACAAGTTCCTAGATTCTTATTCTTTAATATAAAATCATATCTCTCCCTATTTGCTTCTTATTTTCTTCTATCCAAAGTGATCTTAGAGGAAGCCAATATTCTTCTTTCACTATTTTGTCATAAGCTGTATTGCTTATTTTTATTGTAAAAAATAGTCATTTTAGGAAACAAAATATATAAAGAAGAAAAATTAATAGGAAGTTTAAAAACTAGAGAGAACCAATTATGGTTTCAGAGAATTTTATTCATTTGTTTTAGAATCATGCTTAAATTTAATTTTTCTATCCTGCTTTAAAAACATAACATAACATTAAAATATTTGGTTTTATGTCTTTCTTGTGCTTTTATTTAGTTACTTCTTTTTATTCAATTTCTTGCTTATTTTATGGAAACTCTATATTGCTTGTTTTTATTTTTCTCTTTTGAAAATTATATTTTATAATTTGTTCTACTGGTAAATAATTCTAACTCTAAATAATTAAATATAGAATTTAAAAATAAGTCTTTTTTTCTCTCTCTCTAAATTGAGGAATTTAACATCCTTAGATTCCTCTAACCTAGCTCACCCTCACAGTCTTTGTTGATACAGTTTGTTGTTTTATTAAGAAAATAGTTTTTAGAACAATATTTTTAAATTTATTTATTTTTATTTTTATTTTTGTATTTTTGTATTATTTATTTTATTTATTTATTTTGTTGGCTGCATCAGGTCTTAGTTGCAGGATCTTTTGTTGCGGTGTGTGGGCTTCTCTCTAGTTGTGGTGTGCTGGCTTCTCTCTGGTTGTGGCATGCAGGTTTTCTCTCTCTAGTTGTGGTGTGTGGGTTTTCTCTCTCTAGTTGTGGCGTGCAGGTTACAGAGCACGTGGGCTTTGTAGTTTGCAGCACGTCGGCTGTCTCATTGAGGCACACAAGCTCAGTACTTGTGGCATGTGGGCTTAGTTGCCCCGTGGCATGTGGGATGTTAGCTCCCCGACCAGGGATCAAACCCGCGTCCCCTGCATTGGAAGGTGGATTCTTTACCGCTGGACCACCAGGGAAGTCCCATTAAGAAAATATTTTAACTGAAGTATTACTTTTTATATGTTTTGTCTTTTCTTTATCAAGTATTTGGAATATTTTCAACTATTTTTACATTTAAGATTTCTTTTAAAAATTCATCATTCCATCACTGTATGATTCTTCCATCCTTAATTTCTTTATTTTGACTGATGTCTTATTAGTATCTTTCATGAAGCATACTTATGAAAAGACTTTATCAGTGGTATATTTGCTGAACTTTTGCATATGTACAGACATTTCTCTAAGGTGTTCAAATACGAATGTCAACTCAACTGTATGTATATTTTTGGAGTTTTTTCTTTTCCTCCAAAGTTAGGTTGAACCTGCCCCACTGCTTTCTGGTGTTCAGTGCTGTTAAGGATAAGTCTGAGACCAAACAGGTTTTTCTTTCTTTGTAACATTTCTACCCAGACTTTAAGAAAACAAAGCAAAAACTAAAATATATAAAATATATATATATATATATAAATATATAAAAACTAAAATATATTGTCAAATATACACATACATTTTTATTAATTTTGTCTACTACAAATTATTTTTAGCTGAGATTAGTTTTCTTCAAGACGTCTTTATCACTTCTGTCCAAAGTGTTTTCTTTCAATACACAGAATCACCTACAGTTCTTAGATTAAATCTTCATTTTTTCTTTACTAGAGAAAAATCATCTTAATTTTTTTCTCCTTTTCTTTCCTTTATTCTTGAAGAGATTTTCAAGTTTCTGGCCTGGATTCCTGATTTACTTTTTTCCCCTGCATATTCAATTTATTTTTCACGTATTCATGTGTGAGTCTGTGTGTGTGCATGCATGCAAGTGCCTTGGGGATGGGTCTTTATCTTGCTCAACTTTCTTTTTAACTTAGTTTTTTATTTTTCTGTTTAGTGTGTTTTCTTCTTATGCTTTTCTGCTGAGGTATCATAGTATCTGTTTCCTGTTTCCTACTCACAATACCAACTTATTTTCAAAAGTTTTTGTTTTGTAACAATCTGTAAGTCTAGAGAATGATGTTTTGACATCCTTGTCCTATGGAATTTTTAAAAGTGTAATCCAAGTGCTTTTTACATTTTCTTTGCCATTCACTAATTTTTTTATTTTTTATTTTTTAGGCTACATTGGGTCTTTGTTGCTGCATGCAGGCTCTCTCTAGCTGTGGCGAACGGGGGCTACTCTTTGTTGCAGTGGGCGGGCTTCTCATTGTGGTGGCTTCTTTTCTTGCGGAGCACGGGCTCTAGGCACGCAGGCTTCAGTAGTTACAGCATGCAGGCTTCAGTAGTTGCAGCACATGGGCTCAGTAGTTGAGGCACGCAGGCCCGAGAGCGTGCAAGCTTCAGTAGTCATGGTGCGTGGGCTCTAGGGTGCTCAGGCTTCAGTAGTTGAGGCATGTGGGCTCAGTAGTTGTGGCTCACAGGCTTAGTGGCTCTGCGGCATGTGGGAACTTCCCGGACCAGAGATCAAACCCATGTCCCCTGCATTAGCAAGCAGATTCTTAACCACTGTGCCACCAGGGAGGTCCCACCATTCACTAATGTTTAGTTACAGAGAAAACACTCTACTTCCAGTGCTTCCCAGCAAATAGGGTATACAATATTTATTGTCCACTCTTCTAATGTTTAGTTACAGAGAAAACACTCTACTTCCAGTGCTTCCCAGCAAATAGGGTATACAATATTTATTGTCCATTCTTTCCATCAATTTTATGCCTCTTAAATATCTTTCTTAGGTCTATAACTTCTGGTCCATTTCTCCATCATATATCCTAGTGGGTCTTTTCTAAGAATCAGTCTAATTAATCTCATTCTCATATCAATATATCTTTACTTAAACAATAAAATAAGAAAGTGCAGAAAATGTCAGTGCTCCTGTATGCTGTATTAGGGGGATTCTTCCTATAATCCACACCCAGCTGCACCTCCAAATACCTGGTCCATGAATTCATTAGGAAAGCACCAGGCTTCTTTAGTGCTCCAGCACCCCTTCTCTTTCTTGAAAACAGTCCTAGAGGTCTGGACTATTTTCTGGCAGCATCACATTTTGAAAGAATGTAGAAGCTTGGATTGGGGATGTGCTCTGCCCACCTCAAGAAGCACTGACTGGTAGAAGGATGGCTATCCACTTTATTTTCTAATATAGATCCCAGGCCTTTGCATCTTGATGCTGAGTATGGAGAAAACACATTTTTTAAATTATACAAAGACTCAGCTTCATCAGGGAAATTATTGGTAGATTACCACTGGTTTTGGTTTGTTTTTTACTTAGCTCCACTTCACCTAAAAACTCTCACACATATCATTCTGATTTATCAATATTTTTGGATTTTCCTAAGTGTTTTAGAGAAAATTACAAATAACTGAATCAAAGGCTCCTTGTCAGATGCCTTTTAAAACTTCTAGTTTCCTCTTTAACTGTTAATAAACAATGTGGGGGCAATATCTGGGAATATCGCTTCCTCTCTCCTATCCACAGCCATGTCTTCAGTCCTTAGAACTCATCCACAGAGATTAGTAGCCCTGTATCTTTCCTCCAGATGTTGTCCTTTAAAGGTGCATTAGACACCTCTTACTTCCCACTGCACAGCGTCACTTTTCACCTCTTTCTAATCTGTCTGCTGCACTTAGCTTTGCAGGAGCACAACAGAGAACTTGGCCTCAGCTGTGCTTAGTCTCTCTGGATTAGCTTTTTTTTGCTGCCATAACAAATTACCACAGGTTTAGCCTCTTAAAACAATACATATATCATCTCACAGTTCTGTAGGTCAGAAGTCCAGGTTGGCTTGAGTAGATTCTCTGCTCCAGGTTTCACAAGGCTTGCATCAAGGTGTTGATGACCGGAGCTCTTATCACAGGCTCTAGGGAGGATGTGCTCCCAAACTCATTCAGGCTTATGGCAGAATCCAGCTGGCTGTCAGCTGGGGTCCATCCTTAGCTCCTACAGGTATCTCTATGGTCCTAGTAGGTGGGCCCCTACGTCCCAGAACCATGTTTCATAGCTCCCTCATGCTTGCAGTCTCCCTGAGTTACACTTCTACTGATCCCTTCTGCTTCCAGCCAGAGAATGCTCTTTGCGTTTAAGGGCTTATGTGATTAGGTTGGACCAATGTGGATTATACAGGATAATTTCCTTATTTTAAGGTCCATAACCTTAATTATACCTACAAAGTCCTTTTTGCCATGTAAGGTAGCATATTCATGGATTCCAGGGATTGGGGCACAGGCATCTTTATGGTGCCGTTATTTAACATGTGACACACTCTTGCTTCTGCCCTGGGGCACCTCTGAGCCAGTATAAAACAACTAGCTCTAGATGCCCTGCTAAATATTAAATTATCTTATATTCTTCCTTGCTGGTCCAACGTCTTCATGATCTACTCTTGAATGTTCTCCCCCTCCTATTGACCAGGTCTCAAAAATGTCTTACTCAAGATACACACCTAATTGACCTTGATTATTTGCCTGAAGACAAATGATATGAGAGCAGACCATGGGGAGGACAAGAACATCTACAGGAACCTACCTGGCACTCAGCATGTGCAGCCTGGAGATGTGAAGGTGTTAATACAACATGGAGCAACCATTAACCAATAAAAAATGTCCCAATTCCATCTCTTAGCTAATTTCATGCTTCATTCTTCCTGTCTTTTTTGAAAGTCTCTGAGAAAAAAACCCAAGATTCCCTTATTAGTGATCAATTTGATAACTCCTGCTTGTATGGATTGTCTACTATTCTCAGTTTCCTGTACCTATTCTCGTAATCACTGCCCAACACAAACTGCTTGCATAAGGCCCATGTCTCAACCTCCATTTTCGGAAATAAAAAGTGGCCTTTCAAAGTAAAGTGTCAGGAAGGAATTCTAAAACAGACAAATATAATAAGGACCCCATTGTTGGGGATAAATGGGGGGATGATTACCCTGACATGCAGTGGCATCACAATTTCTAAGAGTCTCACTAGTGCTAACCAGGATGAGTTACAGGTAGAAGATGTAGCATTGGCTTACATGGTAGCCATGGCCCTTGGACAATATAGGGACAAAAGTAATTATAAGGATTATATTGTTGTATAATTTGTCTTAAAAAAAAAATAGAATCAGGTTAGCCAACAATCACCTCAAGGCACACTGTTATAGGTCAGAAGGCCGAATTGGAGGCAGTTGAAGGGACCCCTAACTCCTACAGCCTCACGCAGACTATACTGAAAATTAGACCTGGACTTCATTTTACATGGAGCAGAGCTGCAAAGGAGGTACGCTGGTGTAGACTTGACTTGTCTCACAGCTTAAGGTCAGTGATCTTATAGAAAGCAAACTTTGGTAGGGGATATTTGCGTGGACAAGTGTGAAAATGTCAAACCTCCAAGTTTCTCTGAATCATCCAGACTGACAGAAGGAGCACCTGCCCATCTGCTAAAGGAAAACAGGCTGCCTTTGTCTGGAGGCTCTGTAAAGATCTCACCTAAAACAGATGCCTTGCAAGGTCATCCTTATTCTCCCCACAGTTTGTTCCCATTTCATTGCCTTCATGTCAATAACCAGGTTCAACCAGCTCAAGCAGGGAAACAGTTCCTTTTCCAGTAAAAAGTAGACCTGGTTATTATGAAAGGGAACACATTCAAAAGTGGATCATGAAGACACTGGACCAGTTGGAAAGAATACAAGATGATAATTTGTTTGACATCATGGTAAGAGCATCTGGAGCTAGTTATTTTGTGCTGTGATGGATCCCTAAATCATGGGAAATATGACGGTCCTCAATAAATGAGGCAGAGATGCTGGAACTGCCTTAACAGTATTTGGCATCAGAAGGCTCAAGGAGGTAGGTAGGAATGTTAGGCCAGACCTACTGCATATTAGGACCTAGTGTATGGGTCAACCATGTTTTGTGTAAAGTCCAAGAGGATACTCTCTTCACAAAGGTAATAAAAGATTCCCTGGTAGAGGGCAAATTAAAAACTTTGGTAGGCTGGATTTGATAATAGGAGATGTTTTCTGGAACTGGGCCCTACAGTGTCAATAGAGATAATAGGATTTCAGAATGTCATGCTTTAAGTGGCAGCATTTATCCAATAGACGGAAGGTAGAAATATTTACTGCTATGGACAGCAAGGGTGAAGTGGCAGCCAGGGTGCCTTGGGTCCGTGGCAATGACCGATAGGCTATAGGTTTTTCTGGTAGCTATTAGATAGATGCGCAGCCAACTAGGGTGTTACTTGACCTTACATCCAAAGAAATTTAGAGGTGGCACATAGAAGATTTACATCCTCTACAGCAATGGATAAAAATTCATGACTCCTGATGTGGTTTCAAAACCTAAGTCAGTTCACAGACCTAGAATCCAATAATTGAAAGTGAAACCAAATGCCCTTGAGGAAGAATAAATGTTCCTTCAATCTTTCCTCAAAGGTGCTGTACCAATTGCCAGACTTCACCTCACAATGGAAAAAGGAAATACTGAGAACTTTGGAATGTTTTTGGATATAGTATCCAAACTGATAAGAGGATACCAGAACAATCATCATGCCCCTCATTTAGTGGGAGTCTGGGGAGGCCAAGTAATAAGTAAAGTTCTGATCCAGGTTTATCTTATAGTGGATCTAGTGCATCCAACTATCTACCCAGTAGCTATTTCCTGGCCCATCAATACACAGTTGGGATGCATTTTCTGAGCACCTGGCCAAACTCCAACATGTTCACTCTGATTTGTGGAGGAACAGTGATTATGATAAGGGTTAAATATGGAAGCTCCTAAAACTGCCCTATCTTCAAGTCAAAATAGTAAATCAGAAGCAAGAATACATTCCTGGAAGAATTTCAGAGACTGGTGCCCCAATTAAAGATCTAAAAGATATGGTGGTGCTGGTTCTGTCTTAAACCATTAGTCAAAAATAAATAAATGAATGAATCTATTTGGCAGATGACAATGGACTACTATAAACTTAACTAAGTTGCAGTCCCAATTGCGATCCTTTGCCAGATGTGATATTTTTACAGGAATATGTTAACATAGGTTATGACACTTGGTGTACAGCTACTGATCTGGTAGATGCATTTTTTTCAATCCCCATCAGAAGATTCAAACTTTTTCTTTTGTGCAAGAAGAACAGCAATATACATTCACTGTTGATCTCAGAACTGTGTTCATCCTCTTTCATGAAACTTGATGATCATTTCACATTTTGTAGACCACACAGTGGCATGGGAAGGATCACTATCTGTTTAGTAAATATAGGTATGGCAAATATAAACTTCATAGAATAATAAACTATTTATAGTTTTATGAATTTTTAAATTATTTTCAAGGCTGATGTTATTGTATGCAACTATTTTGGTAGTGCTATAAATCCAGGCAGAAGGCAAAAGTTAGAACTTAAGTAGTTTTTGCCTAAGTGTTTTCATTTTAATAATTGGACACAAAAGTATTTTGGATATTCAGAATACTGCCTTCATTCTACATTCCATTTATTTTCTGTGGAATCCTCAAATCTTGAATTATTTGCCCTTTTTTAAAAATATAATTTCTGTTCAAATTCAATTAAGATATAATTATGCCTACAGAGTTCTCTCCTGCCTGCTTAATGATTTTTTGTGTGTGTGTGTGTGTGGTACGCGGGCCTCTCACTGTTGTGGCCTCTCCCGGCGCGGAGCACAGGCTTCAGACGCGCAGTCTCAGCGGCCATGGCTCACGGGCCCAGCCACTCCGCCGCATGTGGGATCTTCCCAGACCGGGGCACAAACCCGTGCCCCCTGCATCGGCAGGCGGACTCTCAACCACTGCGCCACCAGGGAAGCCCTTAATGATTTTTAAAATAACACATTTTTATTTATCTTAAAGACTGCAACAGGAAATACAAATCTTTTTGTATTTTTACAAAATATATTTACCTTGCAGCATGATACCTGCACATCCATTTAAATGCTTCTTTTTGGCCTATATTACAATGCAAAATGAACTCTGAATCCCATGCTTGTAAGTGGATGTATATACATATGTTTGAAATGAACGTCTTCAGTGGACTCTTCAAGACAAGATCCTGAACATTGACTCCCAATTAATTAGTACAAAGAAAGAAAATCTATTCAAACAACCTCGCTATTCGTTTGATATCTAATTAAAATGCATACTCTGTAGAAGTCACTTGACTCTCAATTACAATTAAGTATGCAAGGTTATCAGAACACCACAAGCAGAAAGTTGAAAGTAACCTTCCCCTATTAGAGTGAACACATCAGGGATGGTTCTGTGTGGTAAGGAAAGTCTGTGTGTAGCACAACTGATATCACCACTGATCCTAGGATCCCATCAGCTATAGCAGGCTCAAGGTAAAAACCTACTGAACTGGGCTTCCCTGGTGGCGCAGTGCTTGAGAGTCCGCCTGCCGATGCAGGAGACGCGGGTTCGTGCCCCGTTTCGGGAAGATCCCACATGTCGCGGAGCGGCTGGGCCCGTGAGCCATGGCCGCTGAGCCTGCGCGTCCGGAGCCTGTGCTCCGCAAATGTGGACCCCATCAAATATTAACTAAAACAGTCTAAGAAAAAATAGCTGTCAAGATTTGCCTGTTGCTCTAATGGTGTTGGGTTAATTTTGTCATAAAATTAATGATGCACTTAAAATGAAGAGATTTATGATACCTGAGAGCACTTCTAATTGAGTTAACCCAACAGAGCAGGTTACAAGTCATACAACTCGAAAAATGAATGATTAATAAGGTGCCCAAATTGTGTCCTCCCTTATTGACTGAAATCTTCAATAGGCTGTTAACATAATTACCTAATTTTTACTTCAACTATTGTCATTTTAAACCAGATGACTGTGTTTTTCATGAACACCAAGCTAGATTGTTTTCTTAAATTAACCTGTGAGTAAAAGCTTTATTGAGCCTTAGAAGAAAAACTCTCCCTCTCTAAGCTCCTCTCTGAAGTACCTAGATAACAATATCTGATGCACATTTCCTAAGTTATTTTACAGATGCTAAAACCCCCACCAAATGGAAGATGTTAACTATTTGATGACCACAAGCACATAGTCCCCAGGCCTCCTGGAGCTTCCAGATCGATAATGTTAACCCTGTGACACCACCCTGTTACCTCACCACTAAGCAATCAGAGAACTGTGCATGAGACCCTACAACACACCTCCTTCACTTGGCCTTTAAAGATGCTTTCCTAAAACCCATCCAGGAGTTCCGGTGTCTTGCACACTAGCTGCCCTGGACTCCTAGCTTGGCGCCCTACAATAAATGCTGCACTTTCCTTCACCACAACCTGGTGTCAATAGATTGGCTTTACTGCGTGCAGGCAAACGGCCCCAAGTTTGGTTGGGAACAGAAGCTGTGAATTAAAAATTTTAAAAAAAATATTTGACCTAGACACACTGGTGGCTAAATTAAAACAGACCTGTATACTACTCTGACGCAAGGCTGTTCAAGGTATCTAATCCATTACTGTGACCCAAATGGATTTTAAAAAGAACAAAAAACCTCACTGAGTTTCGGCAATACTTTAATTCTGTGTTTGTGAAGCTGACTTCCCCTTGGCTAAAACTTTCAGTACAGAAAAGGACATGTCTTGGTGATAATCATAAGTATAAATATCTCAAGGGAGTATAGTTTAGGGCAGTGAGCAGAAGAAGGAAAATGATTAGAGAAAGAGGGATGATTCAGGCCAGGAGTTGAAAGCTTTTCTGGAAATTTTAATGTAGGTGGAACTGCAGGAACACTTGAATGATGAGTCATGAAGATTGTAAATAATGGAGGTTTTATCGTTTTAGATGATCTTTGAGAGCCTCCATTGTTGTAGAATTGTTTGTTGTTTGTTTTAAATCAGTACCACAAGGATCATGGTTTTCATCTGACTATTGGACCATTCACATATATTTAATTAATTCTGACAGATGCAATGTTATTCTAGAGAGTCCATCAAAAATTACATATTTTCTTAGAAATAAACAAAATTTCCCTCAGCTCTAAAGGTAGGTGGTTTATAGTCAGCTACAAAACCCATAGGAAGAGTTATTAAACTCAAAGAAGTTAACATTTATTAATTTATATAAACTTATTACTGACCTAGACTTATTACTTTATTCAGAAGAAAACAGAGCATTTTTATTTTTAAGGACCTGGATTTTGTATACACAATAGTCTATTATCAATTCAAAAGTTTGTGGCAACATTATTCTAAGAATGTGATTGAGCTATCTGCTGATATAATCAGAGAATACAACACGTATTCTGCATTTCTATTTCCTAACATGAATAAATGAATAAATAAATACATTAGCTAGCAAATGACCACTTACAATAAATAGAATTCACAGATAAAATCTGCATTAAAAGATCATTAGCATTGGGGATTGAAAACACAAAACTATGGAAATGAGTTTTGAAAGCTTAATTCTCTCATTATATCTTCTCAAAGTTAGGTACATACCTCAAGATATAAATAAATCCAGAGGGTAATTTTAGTAGCATATGGGGTAACATATTCTTTTTTCACGTTTGTAGTTAGAGAAAGGGAGTTTGAGATCTCAGCCACCATACTGGTCTAAGCCTCATCTTCGTTTTCTGAGTTTACTCAGTGAGAGAACACCAGCCTTGGATGCGTCCTACACCAGATGTCATCTTTGCACAGCACAAAGTACCACCATTTTGCTTTCAGTTCAAATTTGCCTTTGGTTTGGGATGATATGGTATAATTTTCTAATTTTCTTTCTCTCTCTCTGTCTCTTTTCGTCATTTTCCATCTCTATCTTTTTTTCTGTCTCTCTCTCTCAAACTGTTTCCTAATGTTTTGGCTAATTTTCTGAAACCATTTGGTAGTAAACCATATAGTTTGGCTAATTTTCTGAAACCATTGGTAGTAAACCATATAGTTTACCATATATTCTGTCCATTTTTATGGAAATCCTGCCATGATTCAGCTAGAGGTGACTCCAGGTGCTGACAGAACTGTAGTATACTTTGCAAGTCAAAAATCTCCAGCCATTGAGAGGGCTGTAGGAGGTATGTGATTTCAGAAGGAAGACACACTTACATGCTGTCACTCACCTTTCTCCAGCACTTCCCCACCCCTTTCTGAGAAGTGCATTCTCCTTGATGATATCTGCATGCAACATTTGCCATTTTTCTGACTATCAAGCCATACACCTTCATATGCATGCATGTGTGTCTTGGTGAGAGTGTTATATCCTGTTGTTTCTGAAAGTATTGTCCAGAAGTGGGCAGATGACCTCAGGTGCCAGCCTATCTCATTGCCCCCTGAAGGATTCTACACCCTTTAATCTTAAAGGCCAAGGGGATGAAGGTCTCTTCTTCAGAGGTGGCATTATACAATGATGCCTAGTCCTTTAGGGACCAATCATCCCAAAGTGCATTCTCCCCAGAAGTGCATATTGTGTATGCATGGATAGGCCACTGCCCGGAGAGGCCAGGAGAAGGAGAAATTTGGGTTCCCTCAGCAGGGGAGTTTATTATGCAGTGGACCATAGAGGAATAGCTGTGGAAGGGGTGCAAGCTTGGCTGGGGAATGTGGAATCAAACCAGCAACGTATAAGGGATCCCCAGTTAGGTATATTACTGCATCTGGGGGACAGGGGACCTCTGTCTAGTGGCCCCCATCTAGTTCTTTGCTTTCCTCTATTCTCTCCTGCTTGCTGAAGGCAGATGGGAGGCCATAGGCAAGTCTCCAGGAAGGGGCTGCCTTTCCCCTCCAGTTTGTACAAGAGGTGCTGGGTTGGATACTGGGGAGAGTAGAGACAGATCCATACACCAATGAGTCTGGTTAGGGGTGCACGGGGAGCTTGAAGTGAAAAACGACATAGTATAAACAGAGGATGAGCTTCCCACATCAGTAAGGCAGGTATCTGCCTGGCAGAAGCAACAGAGTTTTCCTTGTCCTGTGAAGAGAAGGGGCCACTGGAACTGGAGGCTGGTTTGGTTCCAAAGGGTCCGCAAGCTCTCTACACCCCCTATCGCATGATCATCAAATTCGACTATTAGAAGTGGCGTGCTCCTCCCTGGTTCAGAGGTCAAGGTGAGATTCATGTCCTTATTTACAGGCACAAACTGGAGCACAGGAACACCCTCTTGAGGGTGGGGATGACAGATCCAACAATTAGATTACTTCCTGAGGCCAAAATGCTGGAAACGTTGACTGTTGATTTTTCTCTCCAAGTTCCCCTTCCTTTGCCATCCTCTCCTCATCCCCTCCTTAGGAGAAGGGCCAAGAGAAGGGTCCACCCCATCACCGATTCCTGTCCTCTGCACCCAGCAGCGGAGAAAGTTTCTTCTCCAGTGAGGGTGGTTGAGCAACCTGGCAAGATGCAAGCAAGAATATAGCAGCAAAAATAGCAAATAGAAGTCTAACCTACCATATCACTTTCTACTTATCTATCAGTGGTGCTTGTCTTCTG
The DNA here is from genome assembly GCF_000442215.2 of Lipotes vexillifer. NCBI lineage: Eukaryota > Metazoa > Chordata > Mammalia > Artiodactyla > Lipotidae > Lipotes > Lipotes vexillifer. The sequence continues at coordinate 1,187,845 of NW_006780574.1, forward strand.
AATAGGTATCTTAGACTTTCCACTGGCTCGCAGGTGTATTGTTCCTCTGTTTTGACTGATGGGGTTTTTAGAGGTAAGACTTTTAGTCCAGACAAATGCACCTAACTAGTGATCCCTTGTAATCTGGCAGCAGTGGGCATGGTAAAATTACTTTATAGGGGCCCTTTCATTTTGTTAAAAGTTGGTCTTCAGGGAATCCCTCCTTCCAAGTCTTAAGAAGAACTTGGTCTCCAGGGTTAACTTTTGAAGGGGCCGCTCCGCCTGTTGTATCTGTAGCGGGAGCTGGCAGCGTCTTATTGGCATAATCCAAGATTGCCTTGTGAACTTGCCCCAGAATCACAATATATTATAGGGTCTGGCTCACTCCTTCATATAGTAGAATGTCAGTAGTAGGAATATGCCTCCCATAGGTCATCTCAAGTGGGCTAAACTGCAGATTAGGAGTGCAAAGGGAAGTAAATTGGTCCAATGTTCATGTGTAGCTTATAATCTATCCCCAAGGGCTGCTAAGAGCCCCTGTGTGATCTTTGCTACAAAAGAGGGCCCATTATCACTCTAGAAGGACTTTGGAAGGCCAAACAGAGGAGTTTTTCCCTTTAGAAGGGACATACAGACTTGAGTAGCTTTTTCAGATTGAGTGGGGAAGGCTTCAACCCAACATGTGATGGTGTCAACAAATACTAGTATATCTCTGTACCCTGACCACAGGGTCATTTGGGTGAAATCAAACTGCCAATCTTCCCCAGAATATGTCCCTCAGCATTCAACTGGTTTGAGTAATGAAGGGCGGATTGGGTGAGCCTGCAAGTTATTACTGGCACACAAATCACAGGCAAGAGTCACTTGTTTTACTGTTCCCTTAAGTCCCTTCCCTGAAAACGTCTTTTGCACCAAGTCCCATAGTGCATCCCTCCTATAGTGGGAGCATCATATGCAAACTCTTGATGAGCTTCCACTCTTGGGCCTCAGGGATGAGCACCTTGTCATCCTTCATGTACCAACTGGTGTCTCTCTTCTCTCAGCCCCACCTTTCTGTGTTTTCTTATTCCTGTGAGAAATCCTGGGGAAGGTTAGGGAGGCCAGAGGGTCCAATTAGCAAGGCCATAATTTGCTCAGTGTCCCATAAACAGAGCTGCCTGTTTTGCAGTTCAATCAGCTTTGCTGTTTCCTTGACTTGCAAAATATCCATCCTTCTGTTGGCTCCCACAGTGATGACTGCCACCTGGGTCAGGAGCTGCATTGCTTCTGAAAGGGCCGGAATTCAATCCTTATGTTTTATGGGAGAATTTCTAGCAGTTAACATTCCTCTTTCTTTCTAAATGGCAGCAAGAATATGCAGCACATGGAATCCATATTTAGAGTCAGAATAAATATTTAATTTCTTTTCCTTCTTTAATTGCAGAGCTCTCATTAATGCAATTAGCTTGGCTTTCTGGGCCGAGGTCACGGGTGCCAGGGCCTTGGTTTCTATTGCTTTATCTAAACTCTGTATTACATACCCTGACTTTCGGGTTTCCATTCCTACAAAGCTGCTCCCATCATCAGTAAACCTCAATGCTTTTATTTAAAAAAATTTTTTTTTACATCTTTATTGGAGTATAATTGCTTTACAGTGGTGTGTGAGGTTCATCTAGAACATTGGACCTGCTGGAGTAAATTTGATCTATAGTCTCTGTACACTGATGCAATAAGTCTTCACTCTTAACAGCTAGAAGCAGAGTTGCTGGATTCAAAGTCTGACCTACCTTTAAGGTAACATTGGTGGTGTCCATTAGGACAACCTGCTATTTAGTTAAGCTTCCCCCAGCCAACCAATGATGCCCTTGACTTCCGGCACAGACTGTACCTCATGAGGGGTTAATACATCTAAGGTGAGCTTAGAAGGGTGAGCTTAGAAGGGTGAGGGTGAGCTTTTCCCAGGGTGAGCTTAGAAGCCTCATAAACCAACACAGCTGTGGCTGCTGCTGCCTGTAGGCAGCTGGGCCGTCTTAGGGCTAATGACTCCAATTGTTTTTGTTTTCGTTTGCGGTACACGGGCCTCTCACTGTTGTGGCCTCTCCCGTTGCGGAGCACAGGCTCTGGATGCACAGGCTCAGCGGCCATGGCTCACGGGCCCAGCCGCTCTGCTGCATGTGGAATCTTCCCAGACCGGGACACGAACCCGTGTCCCCTGTACTGGCAGGCGGACTCTCAACCGCTGCGCCACCAGGGAAGCCCACTCCAGTTGTTTTGAAAAGTAAGCCACAGTCTCTGACCTGGTTCCAGCTTTTGGGTCAGGACTCCCACTGCTATTCCTGATCACTCATGAATGTACAGGATAAAGAGTTTGTCTAAATTTGGAAACCCTAGTGCTGGTGCTCTACTCAATTCAGTCTTTAGAGTCTCAAAGGCCTGCTAGTGGTCCCCACCCCATTGGAGAGGTTCCCTTTCTCCTCCCTTTAGAGCCTCATTTAGGGGTTTTGCTATGAGGCCATAATTTGGAATCCAGCTAAAGCAGAATCCAGCCATCCTGAGAAAGCTTCAAAGTTGTCTATTTGTGGTTGGAGATGGTAATGCACTACTTGCTACCTTCCAATCTATGGCCAGGGCACATGCTCCTGGGATCAAAACAAATTCTAAATATTGAATCCTTTGCTGTGATATCTGAGCCTTGGTTGGGGAGACTTTATATCCCTTTTCTGCCAGAAAATGTAGGACCTTAACAGTATTCGGATCTGAATCTTGTTTTGTCTCACTACTTATAAGTAGGTCATCAACATATTGTAACAGAGTTCCATTTTTCAGGCTCAGTTCCCCAATTCTGCCAACACATTTCCGAAAAAATGGGGGCTATCCCAAAAACCCTGTGGAAGCATCCTCCAACTGTATTCCATATCTTCCAAGGTGTCAGTGTCCTTCCACTCAAAGGCAAAGAGAAACTGTGAATCTGGATATAGGGGAATACAGAAGAATGCATCATTGAGGTCCAACACAGAGAAATACTGAGCATCCCCTGGCACCTGGGTGAGTAGTGTGTATGGGTTTGGCACCATTGGGTAAATGGAGATGACTGCTTCATTTACTTACTTACTAGGTAAGTCTTGCACAAACCAGTACTCCCCATTAGGCTTTTGGATGGGGAGAATCTGGGTGTTGCAAGGGGACTGACAGGGCCGAATGAGTCCATGTTTGAGGAATTTGGTGAGCAGTGGCTGGATGCCTCCCAGCTCCCGCCCAGGGCTTCAGGCTTTAAAGGGTATTTCCTTTCTCAGGGATATTTCCCCTGGGTTTTCATCTTATTTCTATTGGGGAAATACACTTTGCCCTCTCTGGCATTGAAATATCCCAAACCCACCTGATCTGCTTGTTCTCTAATTTGGGGAGAATATCTCAATGATCAACAGGCAGGTCATCTGAGGCCACTAATAGATGTATTCCTTGTTCTCGTTTCCTACTTCCTTGAACTTCCCCTTCTTCTAAGAAAATGCTGGCTCCTAATTTATTTAGCTAGTCTCTTCAAAGGAGGGGGACAGGGCATTCTGGCATATACAAAAAGGAATGAGTAATAATAATAGACCTGACTCCCAGGTAAGGGGAGATGTAAACGACTTTACATTTGGCTGTCCATCAACTCCTGTCACAGGACAGTCAGGGTTGGAGAGGGGGCCAGCTGGCCAAGTGAGAACAGAGCAGGCGACTCCAGTGTCTACAAGAAATTCAGTTCTTCTACCTGCCACATTGAGGGTGACTTGAGGCTCCACTGGAGTGATGAGGATGGATCAAGTACGATCCGGAGCCCTGCGGGCACTCGGGTACTGTCAGTCAATGTCATGTGTGGGAACCTCTCATCCAGGCATTCACGAGGAACTAAGGCCAGCAGGGGTTGTCCTTCGGGCTCCCCACAAGAGGGCGCTCTGGGCATTCCCTCGACAACTGTTCCTCTTTCCTACAAAAGGCACACTGATTTCAACCCAGGCAACTTCTTGGCTCTCCGTCTGGTCTTCTTGGCTTCCTAGAGTCCCTTCAGGTGGCAGGTGGATCAAAGCAGCCAAAAGCTGCATTTTCCTTTTAACTTCCTCTTCTTGTTCGCCTGCCCTGTAAAGTCTCTGTTACTATAGACTTTAAAGCCTTCCTCTGCCAAGGTTGATAATGGGGTTTGGGTCCAGCCTCTAGCTTTGGTAACTTTATCCTGACTTCAGGAGCAGACTTGGTGATAAAATGCATGGCCAATAGGCACCTACCCTCTGTGGACTCAGTGTCTGTACTGGTGTCCTTCCTGAATGCCTCCGTCACCAGGCTCAGGAAGACCACCAGATTTTCATTCTTCTCTTGTGTAATTTCTCTGACCTTCTCATAATTTACCAGCTTCACCATACACTTTCTCATTCCTTCTGATAAACAAGTAACATAATGTCTCATCCTGGCCTGACCTATGTGACCCTCGTAATCTCAGTGTGGGTCCATGTTTGGGATGGCACCACCACCCATTTAATAAACCTGGTGCTGCAGGTTGGTGGCTAGTAGGCTATCTGCGTGTTCCCTGGCCTTTCTTAGTATGTATGTGTTCCTTTTCATCTGGGGTGCAAAAGCGGGCCAGAACAAATGTGATATCCTGCCAGGTCAAGGAGAATGTTAACCCCAGCCTGATAAATTTGTTCTCAAACCTGTTGGGGTTCTGCAAGAACCTATCAAGCCTCTCCTAACAGATTCGTAGGTCCGCCATCAAAAAGGGGGCATGCACCCTAGTAATCCCTCCATTTCCATCAGCTACCTCACGGACAGGGTGAGGCACCTGTGGGGCAAAAGTGGGAGCTAACTTTGAACCTGACTGAAGCCCTACTGGGGACAGCACTGGAAGCTCTGATTTTGGGGGTTTCTTGTTTACCAGGGTAAGATGCGGGTTCAGGGGCTGAAGGCAATGCTGAAGGGGGAAGAGTGGGGACCTGAGAAAGAGGCTCGTGTGCCAGTGGTCAGTTGGTGGTTGAAAAGGCGGGTCCATGAGGAAATCTGGCTCTGAATCTTTTGGGGATGAAGTAGAAATAGAGGCCACGCACACATGACAGGAGCCCTCAGACCGGGGTCCTGATAAAGCTTCATGAAGGCCTGCATGTAAGAGATTTCTCCCCACTTTTTTTTTTTTTTTTTTCGGTCCCCAGCCCTCTCACTGTGTTGGCCTCTCCCGTCGCGGAGCACAGGCTCCGGACGCGCAGGTTCAGCGGCCATGGCTCACGGGCCCAGCTGCTCCGCGGCATGTGGGATCTTCCCGGACCGGGGCACGAACCCGTGTCCCCTGTACCGGCAGGCGGACTCCCAACCACTGCGCCACCGGGGAAGCCCCTCTCCCCACTTTTGAGAGCACTTGCAAAATACGTCCAGTTGTAAAATGGCATTAAAATTAAGCAATCCATTTTGGGGTCACGTCTCCTAGTCGCCTAAGGCATATTGAGGCCAAGCCCTATTACAAAAGAAAATCAGCTTGTTCCTTTAAGACATCTAACTTGAACTGTCCCCAGTTATTAAACATGCAACCCAAGGGGGAGTCTCTGGGAATTCCTGGGACATCTCCCATTGCTATACTTCTGATGACCAATGATTAAAAGTCCGGGAGCAAGATGGGGGCCTGGAGACGTTGCATCAATGTAATTATCTGATCCTTTCTGGTCCCCAAAACTCCGAAGGAGGGAATAAAGGAGTGACCAACAAGCTATGGAGACTCAAGGTCTTGTGACCGGAGGAGTTCCTCTGTTGCCTCAACCTTGTACCGGGTCCAAGTCTGGCTAACCTGAACCCCTTCTCCTTTCTGATTGAAAAACAATGAATCAGGTGTCAGACAATCAAGCGAACAAAGGAAAAACTGGGACTGAAGAGTCTATGAGGGAGTGGGCCCAAGTATTATCCAAACGGTCTTCACAGAGTCAACCAGGGGGGTTTCGAGGGGAGAAACCAGGAAGAGAAAGACGGTAAAGGCGATCACAGAACTCTCCTCCGTGCAGGTGAAGGCACCGAACAGGAAAACACCCAGAGGTAAAGGTTGGCCCAGGAGGGGACCTCTAGGATGGAGAGTAGAGGGTTCAGATATGGAGAATGAAGAAGGAAAAGAGGAAATGAGAGAGGGTGCGCGAGCCTGCCCTTTCACCTGCCCCTCTGCGGTGTCTGTTCGGGCAGTTCCAAGCCCCACTGTCCTGGCAGAGTGGCCACAAATTATGTTATGATCAGGCCTCCTGAACTCTTTAATCAATAGAAATTGACAAACGGCCAGAGCAGAGTTTGAGGCAAGGCTTTACTGCGGGTGCGGTGCAGCGAAAGCACGATGCAGGAACCTGACTGCGGCTGGTGCTCGGTTCCTTTAATCGGGTGAGGGTGGGGGCAGATGGGTGGGCGGGGCGGGCGCAGGGGCGGCTTGGGCGGGGCGCTGGGCCCCCTCAGAGAGCGGGGTGGTCGGCTCATGCGCAGTACTTCGCTTTTGCACCCGGCACCTCGAACATGGTGGACGAGCTCGCCGTCCTCCGCAAAGGAGGGCGTCAAGCGCAAAAGCAGGCAAGTCTCTGATAACTTCTCATACCCAACCTTCAAGAGGTCGCATGCTGCCGAACGATGAAGTTTTTTCTCTTGATCCGTTTGAGGCCCTCGACCTCCTGTTTGTCCAGGGGGTCGGTAGGTGTTGTCTAGGCTCGATTGTTCTGGCAAATTCTTGGCTTTCAGCTTCCCGTTGTTTAAGGAAGTGTTGTCCAGGTGCAAGTGTGTGGGCAGGTGACACCCTATTGTTTTCGGAGGTGTTGTCCAGGTGCGGGCAGACGACCTCAGGTCCCAGCCTATGTCAAGCGAAAGAAATTATCCTCCTTATTGAAGCAGAACTTCCCAAACACTTTCTCTCCTGATCCCCCTTGACCAGAGTGTGGAAACAGGGCCAATTAGATGTACCCAGCAGGGACTATTTCTGGGGGGAGTAATGCACAAGGAACACATTAGAGTTTATTCCTGGTGGTGGAGGGAGAAGCAGTGCTGCTTGGGGCATCACGAGGGTCCAGGGTGTGGCCTGCAGCATCCTAACAAGACTCTCCCTAGAGCATGGTTGGAATGTAGTTCTAGCCTCTTAGCCTCATTTGTAACGCGTCTGTTTTTCAAAGACTGCTTCTGCAGACCTCCTGACAACAGGAGCTCTCTTTATCATGCATGTAATTCCTTTTTAGCCTTTTTGAACTCCAAACAACTTCTGTTGTTTACATTGTGAAGTCTTTAATACTATTTAAATTATTCCCACTGAAATACTTAAATATTCCCCACTGAAATTCCTTCTATTTGGTGAAAACATTGAAATACTGTTTTGGGTAAGGGAGGAAATGGTGAACATGAGGAGAAGTCTCAGTACTAAAAGGTCAAAGTTCCTATGGAGCAGTCCTGCGCATTGTTTTGGCAACAGTCACTGTGAAAATTTTAACATCTCTCTGATAGCTCCTCATGCATTTTGAAAGTAAATGAAGAAGATCTTTATTTTCAAGGGGATTATGATGAAATGGTTAGATAATTTCTAATTTTTTTTCATCAAAACACATTTTCCCAAATTGACTTCATTTGGAGTGCTGAAAACTTGTTATCCAGGCTTTGAAAACAAGAATGGGCAACCTGAATGGAAGGGCCTTTTTCCCACCAAAGTATGGAGATTCGGCTAGAGTTTCTCCCCTTGTTTCTCAGGATTAAATACTGTCACATCTCTCCAAAATCCTTATGTATAAACAGCAATTTCTGTACTTATGTTGGTAGTTCTCTTTGTTTCAGGACATTTTGTCTTTGCCTTTCTTACTGAAGATGTGTGAGGTGTATGTAAATATGTGATTTGGTTGATAGTTAAATAGATATGGAGAAAGACTCAAGAACTGTATCTGAAGCCAAATGTTAGCACTTCTACAAGCCACCTGGAAACATTTCAGTATCTTGAGTAGAGGCTCTATGTCCCAATAGCAGCAAAGACAGTTTTTAACTGTTATATACAACCTGGTAAACGGAATCATGGTGAGGTGGCCCCTTCCACCCCCATGATGTTGGCAGTAAACTTCAAATGGTCAGTAATTCTCCATCAGTCCCTGCCTCCTGTATGTGTCTCTGTGACCTCAGAAAGGAAACTTCTACAAAAGGATGAGATACCTAGTGGTTAACCATTTACCTGGGTCGCAGACAGAGCACCTCCACCCTACCCCCATCCCCTACCCCCTACCCACCCTCACGCATGCTCCCTGATCCTCCCTCATGGATTTGTATCACCACTAGGGGCCTGTGAGCCTTCAATGAGCTAACGTATCAGAGTACTCAGCACCCTGAGCGACCTATCGTTTATTCAACAAATATTTACTGAGTGTCTGCATGTGTTAGCACTATTCCTGTTGCTGTGGGTACAGCACCGAACAAAACTCATTTCCCTTCTCTATGATCTCCTGACATTCCAGTGAAGAAGAAAGGCAATAAACTTAGAAGAAAGGTGTGTAAATATTGATGGGGTGTTATATTAAGTAAGGTGGCCAGGAAAGGCCTTTGTTCAGAAATAACATTTGCAAAGACATTTGAGCCTAGTGAGGCTGAGTCTTGTGAACCTATGTAGGGCATGGGGGATGCTTCCGGCTTAGTGACAGGAAGTACAAAAGCAGAGGGTGTGATTGTTTTTTGGCAAGGGCAGAAGGCCAACGTGACCGGGACAGAGTAAGTGGAAGATGTGAGAACTGAGAGGGAGGCGGTCTGTGACCAGATCATGTAGACGCTATGAAGGGTTTAATTGTATCTCAAGACTAACAAATAATATGTCACATATATGAAAAATCTATTATTATAGCATTAATAGTTTAGACATGTGCCTAAGTGAAAATGTTATGACTACATATTAAAATGTTTCTTTTATTTGTAATCAGTTTTAGGTAATGATGTGATTTTATATTTTTATAAATATATAAATATATATGCTTATGGATATATATAATATAGATAGATAGCATGAACATTCTTCTAAACTATACTTGTTGGGTATGTTTAAACCAGGAAAACCAGCAACCTGACCAGCGTTGAATGTGAATGAATAAACACAAAGAAAACTCCCAGACTGAGGCATTTCTTAAGGTCACATCCAGCGTATTTTTGAATAAGAAATGCGTGTGAAATGCCCTTTAGAGACTGTCTCTTTAATCCAAAGAAAACACAAAATAAATATTTGTGTTTGTATTTTTAGTGGGCATTAACCTTCAGGGAATTGAAAGAGGTTGGGGAATAAAGAGTCATTTTATGTGAAATTATATGTATTCAGCCAATTAGATGGTAGACCTTTTACCTGTTCTTTTTTTAGTATAACTTTTTCTCTGCCTTAAAATAGTCTGGCATACAAACTCTGTAAATACAGGTAGATATCTTGGTCCCACAGAAACATAAAATATATATGGATTTGTTCCCAAAATATATGCTGTTCTTTTCCCAAGTTATATTAACCAAAACCAAAACCAAAAACCAAAAACAAACAAACAAACAAAACAGGCTTTGGGGTTACCAAAAAACACCTACTTTGTCTAAAATCAGTACTCTTGGCCTTGCCTGGTCTAACACAAGGTGATGTCACACTTAGAGTTTAGAGAGAAATGGCTCCACTAATTAAATATTTCACAGAAAAATGACTTTCCTGTCAAAGAGATGATACTTACTTCGGATAGGGGACATGCTAAAAGCCAGCCTTACACAAGGAAGAATTTCTATCAGTTCTAACCTGCAGATTTCCTGGGCATAAATTCTGCCAAAACTATAGATATTATCCCAAATGTTGTAAATGTCTGCTGTGAAGGTTTGAGCAGCTCTGTTGCTGTCTCCTCAGCACCTGCCAAAGCCAGCTCCTCCCACTTCATTCCTTCTCTCTCCACACCCCCAAAGCTGCCCCTGAGTCAGCTGCCACTAGAAATTTTCTCTGGAAAGGTTTTTCATTTGAAACTTGCCTACATAAAGCAATCATAGTACAATGCTAGACGTGACAGTATTTAGTTTGGAGCATCAGAAAAGAGAAGTCGGGGTGGATGCAAACTGTCAAGAATAGCAGGCTGAGACTTCTGGGGTTTTTTCAAGGCTATAGAACCTATAAAAGGGGACCTCAGGAGTTAAAGGTGGAAAGTACTTTTATTCTAGTCCCTGGACAATAAAAAATGCAGAAGGGATTCTAGAGTCTTTTCCAATGTGGAAACCACTCTTGGAGTAAAAAGTAGGGCATCTCAAGTCGGAAACAAAGAAAATTACTTAGAAAAAGGCATTTAGAACATGATTCTTTGGGGCAGGGGTTAGCCTCTTATCTGTAAAGATGCTATTAGTAGCCATGAGGAAAGATTTGTGGTTAAAAGTGAAAACATAAACAACCTAAAAGAATGCCTCTATAGTACATAAATGACCAAATGTCCTATGAGTTTACTAAGTGGGCAAAAAATGTCTTTGTGTTTTCTCTACAGATTTCTGAATTTATGTATATTTTTTCAGTAATCAAATTTTTAGTGATTGTGTTGATATTGTTATATATGATATGACATAAAGAGAATGAGTAACTTCATTGTTTTTTCTTTGTTTTTATTTTTTGTCTTGGTTTGTTTTTTATTGAAATATAGTTTATTGACAATGTTGTGTTAGTTCAGGTGTCAACAGCAAAGTGATTCAGTTATACATATTTTTTTTTTCAGACTTTTTTCCTTATCGGTTATTACGAAATATTGAGTATAGTTCCTTGTGCTATACAGTAGGTCCTTATTGGTTATCTATTTTATGTATAGTGGTGTGTTTATATTAATCCCAAACTCCTAATTTATCCCTCTCCCCCCCCTTTCCCCTTTGGTAACCATAAATTGATGTGTGTGGGCTTAATTTATAAATTCTCTATGAACTATCCCTTCAATTAAGTGAATGTAGAAATGCCTAGATGTGATCTGGAAAGCACTTTCTAATGTCTGTGTAAACATTTGTCTTTTTGGACCTCCCAGTGTTTCAGACCTGAAAACTGACCATTCCAGTTTGAATACTGCTGTGTATAAGAAGCTTCCAGGTGCAAACATTATGCCCATCCTGATGCTTAAAACTCTGATCTTTTTTCCTTGAAATAATCATTGGCATAGCATATGCATGATAGGGCTGACACATTTAAAATCAACCCAATAGAAATGAGTCTTTTTTGCATTTTTTCAACTCAGAAGTGCAGGTTTCAACTGCATAAAAATGTAAAATATTACTTTAAATTACAGCCCTATTTTATTGTTACACAGCCCAAGTGCTGTTCTACATGTAAAAGAAAGTCTATAATTATTATAATTGCTCATCACCATCAGATGCTTTATAATCATTAGTTGCTATATGAATTATAAACATGTTGATGAACAGAATAATCACCATTAACATCATGGTCAATGGTAGGTTTCTCATAGTTAATGAAGTTTTAAAAAAGGAAATCCATGAATTTTGTCTGAGGAACTTGCTTTTTATTGGTCTCTTAAAATGTCTTGTAAATTATCTTATTAGAAGATAATGATAATATTAGAGGGGAAAAGACAGTCTGAGAAATGTATACTTGAATCAGTAAAACCTGGGTAGTTGTGTCTAATGACAGGTTGTATAAGGGTCTTTGTATAGAATATTTCCTTTGGTCATGTTGTTCTTCATCAGTTCACCAAACAGAAAAAGAAAAAAAAAATCAACCTAGCATGACTAGAGCCGAGTTTTTAATATACCTTATATAGAACCTTGGAGCTGCTCAGGCAAACAGTATTTTCCAGTATGCACAAGCCAAGTGCAAATTTCCACTGAAAAAGCAGTCGGAAGACTGTATTAATACTGCAGGCTGCTCACATCAAATGACAATGGTATTTATGCACCTGTATGCCAGGTGCTCTGTTAGGTAGTTTATGTTAATTATAACATTCATCATGTGTTTGCAGAAGAAGATACTGGAGCTTAGAGAAGTGAGGTCAGTGTTCTGAACGGCAGAGCTGTAACTTGAACCCAGACATTGTGACTCTGAAGCTAGATCCTGTTGCCTCCTCCAAATTGTAAAAAATTAATGGCAGCATTTATTTAAACATTTCCCATGCTAAACATTTATGTTACTTAGTCTCTGTAACAAACAATAAAACTTACAACTTACAACTAAAATCATAGTTTATTAGATTTTCTTTTTTCTGAAAGCTGGAATTCTGATAGGCATATGTGTCTCCCATAATGCTTTGCAGTGACTCCTAGGTGTTCAGTAAATACATAAGAAGCATATAAATCATGTATACATTCACTCTATGCCATGAGAGGAAAAAGTGACTTCGTACATTTGGTGGCTTAATAATTATAATTGTATAATAGACTCTTCATTCTTGCTGTTATTTGCCTCAATTTTATTTGAATTGTTATCATTGCTTATTAAACCCTAAAGGTTTGCCATACAAATATATTTTCACTCTCATCATATTAAATACACTCCTAAGCACACATTCTCTTTTAAGTAACATGTTTAAATATATTTTGTATATTCAGTAAAAGAAACAAGTATACTTCACTCCAAACGGATGCAAGACAACAGAATTTATAAAATCTTCTCAGTTTCCTTCTAATAATTTCATTGCAAAACAGATTAAAAATAACCATAATAAAATGGAAACCTTTCGGATTTGCTCATTTAATTCATTTTATGAGAACCCATGATTGTAATCAAAACAGAGTAAATTTAAAGTCCTTGAACTTGAAAAGAAAAGAAAATACATAACTTTGAGTTGCTATGGACAAAATATCCGTATGAACTGCAGTTTCTCAGTATATGTTGATATGCTTTGAGAAAACAATCTCTCATTAGCATTAAAAACTTACTGATTACTGAAATTTTTATGTTTAATCATTAACTTTATTACCCACATTTAAATAGTTCCATGTACAAGTTCAACATTAGCTAAAGTCTAGTAAGTTCTATTTTGTTTTTTTGTTTTTATTTCTGTTCTTCATCCTCCATAAAAAAATAATATTCTTTATTCATTTTGCTTTCCATTTGACATATTTTCTTTCTCTTAACCTTCATCACTTTCTCTGTTTTACATTTTACCGTTGCTATTCTCCATCTTAGATAGTAAACTTACTTAAAATCCCGGATATCCCTACGCATCATGTTGCTAATGCAGTAGTTGTGTCTGAATGGCCACGTTGATTTCTTTAACAGGCAGTCACTGTTGTCTTCTGTACTCCAGGTCTGGTTCTAGGTGCTGGTGCTAGAGCAGTGAAGAGAACAAGCTTTTTGACCTTTTCTAGTCAATAAGCTAATAGTAAACCAATAGAATTTTATTATCAATTAATGATACATTCTATAAAGAAAACTTAAGCAAGGTAGGGTGATGGAGAGTGATGAAGGAAGAAGAGGCTGATTGGTGATAAAGAAAGGCCTGTCTGAGGAAATAAAATATGAGAAGAGCCATAAATTAAGTGGTGGGTAGAAGCATGCAGATATCAAGAGGAAAACATTCTCAAAGAGGGAGTAACTGGTACAAAAAGCCTGAAGCAGAAATGAGGTCAGAAGAACACGGTAACTCTGGTAGGCTAATGAGGGAAAAGTGGCAGATGTGAGTGGGGAGAAGACATGGGTTAGATCATGGAAGCTTTGGATTTTGTCCTCACCCTGACGGAAGGGATGTGGAAGATTTTGAACAGAGTAATGATAAGAGCCGAGTAATCTTTTGAAAAAGGATTATTTTGGCTGTTATATGCAGAAATGAGCTATTGAGGGGCAGGTACATACAAGGGTGTGGTAGAGGAGACTAAAAGTAGCTGGATTTGGAATGTGTTTTTTAAGATAGAACTGACATAACTTCCCAACCAATTGGATGTGGAGTGCAGCAAATAGGAAAAGATGCCACAACCCAATTACTCTGTCATTAGAAACCGAAAAAGTAAACAGGATTTGGCATTAGAGGAAGTACTTCTGTAATAGCAGAAATTATTAGAAGCACGTGTTGACTTGCAAATGTGATTTTCAGTGGAAGATAAGGATATAGGATGAGGCAGAGTGAGGAACAGTTCTAGTGGCACTGGGTTCTGTTCCTGAAGTAGGCAAGATGGTTGCAAGAAGGTGAAACCCAGGAATTAGGAAAAGGGAAATAATTTCAGGATCACCAAGGACTAGGCTATGATGGGAAGGAAGACAGCAAGATGGAGAAGGGAGGAAAGTAATCTACCTGCTCCCACATTCCGTTCTCAACAAGTATTGCCCAGTCTTCTTTGCTGAAGTCCTAATATTATTAGCAATACTCATATTATTTCTCAGTTACCTAAGGTTTTATTAAATTCCATTGATTGGCCTAGGGATGTCTTCACAGGTATTACACATTCTCTCTATGGAGAAATCCATGCTGAGTTCTAAACAGCTGACTTACAAACAAACTTTGTAAGCATAATCTGTCTGTAAACTTAGGAACTGCATAGCCTCAGCTCCCTTTGTGAACATGTTCTTAGCATGTTCATATTTACAGCCGTGGTGGAGCACTACATTAGAACTGCCCAGTGTGGGAGGAATTGCTTCCCACCCCGGGATGGGGGTAGAGCTTTGTTACACATAATTTACGTATTTATATGGTTGCAGTTGTGGTCAAACTATAACGTTAAAAGGGGTGGTTTTGTAGAAGACTCTTTGATATTAGATTTGCTAGTAACAAAAAGGCATCTAGTTCTCTCAAAATGTACAGATGTTCAGCCCCTAAACCTGGGCCTTCTCCCACTATCCTTCACTGTTTTTCTGGAAAAAAAAAATGCTTTGAGGGTTATATCAGGAGAGAAATTAAAACAAAAGAGAAAGTTCTGAAAGAACAAAAATGAAAAGGGAATTACATAGGAATGATCTCCTTCAATCCCTCTATAAAAAGGCTGTGCTCTACAAGATCAAAGGGTACATAGTGAGTCTATCATACTGGGTTGTCATTGTGGGGTGGGATAGGATAAAATAGGATAAAAAGGTATATGAGTGAATAAATACATTTATAAATTATAAAACAAGTAAATGCCTTACACAGACGAATGGTGATGCCATGAACTGAAATATTTGCTTCTTAGGTTCAAAACAACAATAGCAGCTAAAAACAAAAAGTTGATTCAAAACTTTGAAAGTTGAAATGCATTTTTCCTAAGAAACAAATTTTTCACCACTTCTTCAGAGAGCTTATGTTGGGCAATCTATTTACCTATTTCCTGGCATCCTCTAAATTCCAATTCTTTCTTTCCTCACCAGCCAGAAGAATGTGCCTTGTACCTTATGTGGCTAACACCCTCCACCCTCCACTCACATTTCTAAAGATTCCTAAGTCAGGGCTGCTTCTTACCTGTGTGTCCTCCCTCTATAGTACCTGACTGCATGTTGTTACCCATTTCTTGTTAGGGTTAAATGTAAGAGAGCAATGGGAGAGAGTGCAGAATGCATCTACTTTGCATTTCAACTTGGTTTGTTCAGTGTGCTTAAAGTATGTAATGCACTCTGTTAATTTTTCCAAACAGAAAGGAGACCTTTCTGTGCAAGTTGGACATGTTGATTACAAAGCAGGAAAGACAAAGAGAGAAATGCCAAGAGAAACATGCTGTTTTAACATCAAGCAGCAAAAAAGAGGCATGGGGTTATTTCCAGCCTAAAGTTGAGACTGTGTTTGGAACAAAACCCTAAGAGACCAGAGGCTTAACCCAATCTTTTTTTAAGAAATTGAGGTAAAATACACATAACGTAAAATTAGTCATTTTAAAGTGAACAATCCAGTGACATTTAGTATATTCACAGTATTATGCAGCAACCACTACTTTCAAGTTCTAAAACATCCTCATAACCCAAAAAGAAACCCATAGAAATTAAGTCAGTATCTCCCTATATTTTAGTTCCCCAGGTATTGGCAAACATCAGTCTGCAATCTGTCTCTGTGGATTTACCTATTCTGGATATTTCATATAAGTGGAATAATACAATATGTGATGTTTTGTGTGTCTAGCTTCTTTCATTTAGGATAATGTTTTGGAAGTTCATCCATGTTGTAACATGTATCAGTACTTGATTCCATTTTTTTTAACCTCCATAATATTGCATTGTCTGTGTTTACCACAATTTGTATAATCATTCATCCATTGAAATTCAGTGTTGTCTTACTCAAAAACACCTGGAGACGAATATGTATTCATTGATAGACTTAATAACAGGTGATTACTAAGACTATATACCTCAGACACAGCCAACTGATCAAAGTGATGTTCCTTCAACCCACAGAAATGTTCTCAACCACTCTGTTTTTTTATTTTTCAGACTTTCTCATAGTCATCAAGTATCTCTTTGACTATCTGTCAGTACATTATACTCAGTTATCATTGTTTCTGCTAATTTTCACTGTGTGCAAATCACTCAGGATTGTGCCTCAGAGAAGTTTCTTACATATATAGAAGGGTTTCATTTCCTCCTGTTTTCTTGTTTCTGTTAGTTTTGGTATTGAGGAGTAAGCTAGCATTGAGAGGCCAAAGAATAAAAATATCAGCAATGACTGAAATGTTTTTAGGGTTCATGCTTTTAACCGCTTAAAAATTTAGTTTCTATTTTCTCTTGTGGCTTTAAATTTATAGTCTTGGAACATGATAAGGAGAGGAATATTGATTTTTTTTTACCTTTATATATTTGTGGTTCATGTTAGACTGACTTTATACTTCAATGTTGGAAATAATCCAGAAATTATTATTTGCAGAAAAACAACTTGTCTCTACTGCAGAATTGAGTTGAATTGGGGATAAATAATAATGTGGTGTAGTGAGAGACCCCAAACCTGAGGCACCCCGCAGACTTGGCTTCATATTCTAACTCTATTCATTACTTTCAGTGCTTCTCCTCCAGGGGACGCACTTCCCTTCTCATTAAAGTAAATTAGATTTAAGAGTTTTCCCAAAAGGAGGCTAATCCTTTTTTATTTTTAACATCTTTATTGGAGTATAATTACTTTACAATGGTGTGTTAGTTTCCGCTTTATAACAAAGTGAGTCAGTTATATATATACATATATATAACTGATAACATATCCCCATATCTCTTCCCTCTTGCGTCTCCCTCCCTCCCACGTTCCGTATCCCACCCCTCTAGGTGGTCACAAAGCACCGAGCTGATCTCCCTGTGCTATGCAGCTGCTTCCCACTAGCTATCTGTTTTACATTTGGTAGTGTATATATGTCCATGCCACTCTCTCACTTCATCCCAGCTTACCCTTCCCCCTCCCCATATCATCAAGTCCATTCTCTAGTAGGTCTGTGTCTTTATTCCCTTCTTGCCCCTAGGTGCTTCATGACCATTTTTCTTTTTTTTTTCTTTAGATTCCATATATATGTGTTAGCATATGGTATTTGTTTTTCTCTTTCTGACTTATTTCACTCTATATGACAGACTCTAGGTCCATCCACCTCACTACAAATAACTCAATTTCGTTTCCTTTTATGGCTAAATCTTCCAATACTATGTTGAATAATAGTGATGAGAGTGGCAACCTTGTCTTGTTCCTGATCTTAGTGGAAACTAAGTGGACCCGTCTCTGGGGTCCGCGCTGATAGCCACGGCTCGTGCCTGTCTCTGGAGCTCCTTTAAAAAGCGCTCTGAATCCCCTCTCCTTGCGCACCAGGATACAAAGAGGCAAGAAAAAGTCTCTTGCCTCTTCGTCAGCTCCAGACCTTTTCCCGGACCTCCTCCCGGCTAGCTGTGGCGCACTAGCCCCTTCAGGCTGTGATCACGCCGCCAACCCTAGTCCTCTCCCTGCGCTCCAACTGAAGCCCGAGCCTCAGCTCCCAGCCCCACCCGCCCCGGCGGGTGAGCAGACAAGCCTCTCGGGCTGGTGAGTACCGGTCGGCACCGATCCTCTGTGCGGGAATCTCTCCGCTTTGCCCTCCGCGCCCCTGTGGCTGCGCTCTCCTCCGCGGCTCCGAAGCTCCCCCCACTCCGCCACCCACAGTCTCCGCCCGCGAAGGGGCTCCTAGTGTGTGGAAACCTTTCCTCCTTCACAGCTCCCTCCCACTGGTGCAGGTGCCGTCCCTATTCTTTTGTCTCTGTTTTTTCTTTTTTCTTTTGCCCTACCCAGGTACGTGGGGAGTTTCTTGCCTTTTGGGAGGTCTGAGGTCTTCTGCCAGCATTCAGTAGGTGTTCTGTAGGAGGTATTCCACGTGTAGATGTATTTCTGATGTATTTGTGGGGAGGGAGGTGATCTCTGCCTCTTACTCTTCCGTCATCTTGAAGCTCCTCCCTGCTAATCCATTTTAAATGTTAAAAAAAAGTTTTAACATTCAAGTAATATGGGAAAATATTGGTCACAATGATGAGAAAACCATAATTTATAATACTTTTTGCAAATTCATCAATGAATATTGCTAATCTCTAAAAATGGTTAGACTCTGGCCTTTCTCAAACATGTGAAAGCATATTTTTTTTAAAGAACCATCTAATGGGACTACTTACTATTCAGGAGAAATTAAGTTGAGATAGTCTCTAATTTCCTCTAAAAGTCTAAGGACCAATAAATATCAAAATATATCTTGTCATAAATGAGAGTGAAACCTATAAAATATGAATATTTTTTGAAAAGGAGAAAAATTATGACTATTTCCTATTTAAATTTTGAATTTGTATTTTTGTCTCCTTTCTATTAGTGAAGTGAAAGTGTAAGATCTTGCTAACAAAGAAAAATATGGTATTATTGGCTGCTGCATAAGAGCAGAAAGGGTTACAGGAATAGTGAAATAAAAAGAGCTAAGCCAGGAAGAGTAAATTACTGAATCTTTCTAGCAGCAAACATTATGACATTCAAAACTAAACAAATTTTCTCTCTCTCTCTCTCCTACATTTGCCTAGAAGCATGTAGAAGCTAGGCATGCATGTCTACTGCACACATGCACAAATGATATACACACACAAACTCTGATGTGATGTTACTCAATGGTTATAATACTGAAGTCATCAAAATATACTATTCAGTGTTTCACTGTTCCTGAACTGCAGCTGTAAACTCCCCATCATCTTCCCCATTGATTAATAGAGATCATTATCTTCCAATTTATGGTTTTCATAAATCATTATATATTCAGTGCCAGGAGGCATGACATGAGATGCTGGTGCTTTAGAAACACTGACTGAACGAAGATAGTGATTCCTGTCCTCTGTAAATTCACAGTTTAGAAGAATACATGAGAGATAGTGAAGGTCTGATTAAAAATTTTCAGTGAAGTTTCTCACTAACAACTATAGGTAGGTGTCTGTAATTTGCAGCAAAAACACACTTACATCCCGTGGTTAAATACACTCTAATTATTCACAGGGTTTCTAGGTAGCATGCTGCTAAATAAAACAGGACCCACCCTCTCAATTTCTAATAAGAGAATAGATGTAACCAATTTAGAATATAGAAAAGTACTCATGGGACAAAAGGATGTATTCCCTATTGTGTTTATAGTTGAAAATAGGATAGGAGTTTTGTACTATACCAACCAGTTGAATTAGAATTTCAGGGAAACCAAAGTCAAGAATTCAGGTAAATAATTGAACAAGCACAAATAAATGAACAAAGAGAGTAGATGTAGTAATCAAGCATAAATGCACACAAAAGGAACACTAAGAAGGCAAGTGACTTACATGCTCCTTCATCAATTAGGAAATCCACTGTATTCAAAACTTGTTATGTACCTTCTGGCTGGGGAAACCTGATACCGATGTATGGCCAGAGAGTATCAGGGAGCTGAGCCAGCAGTAACCTGGGGAGCTTGGAGGAAATGGTGAAGAAACTCCATCTGATGGCAATTTCTTTACTATTCTGCTTACTGATAGTCAAAGAGTAGAAAGTGTATTTTTGGGGGGATGAGTAAGATCAAATAAAGGCAAGGGGATGATTCTTTTTATTACATTGTATTTTTCAAAATTTTAAATATGAATTTGAATCATTTCAGAGTGGCATATTTTTTGCTTATTTGGAATCCAGTAGTGGGTGTCTGCCCAGGGTAATATGAATTTCCTGCTGGAGTAGAGCTGAGCAGTAAGGATGTTCCACACTAGTGACAGGATGTCCCAGTCCAGATTGTCATGGCTGGCTTTGCTCCCTCATTAATAAAGCCTTGCAGGCACCATAATACTCTGGACCAAACAACCCTTCTACTGCTTCCCAGACTCTTGGAATTTGTTGCCCTACACATCCATCTCTACCCTGAACACCTCTACACAGTCTTTCTGCAAGACAGGACCCTTCCCAGTCCCTCTGCAAACCTGGTGAATGCTTATCCAAGGTATTTTAGGCTCATTTTATTTTTCAACCAGTTTTCAGAAACCTGTAATCCTTGGGCCAAAAATTATCAGCAAAGATACAACTAGTTTTTTTTTTTTTTTTTGAGCACCTACTATGTGTCAGATATTGTTCTAAGAACTGAAGGTACAACAGTAAGCAAAATAGATAAGAGTCCATGTTCTCCTGAAGCTTAAAATAGTAGGAGTGGGTAAGTGATAATTAAATGAATACCTGTATGTGTCAGCTGATAATCAGTTTTGTGAAGAAAAGGGATGAAGCTGGAGAGAGGTGTGGTCTGCCTGTGAGGGAATGCTATTTTAAATAGGGTGATTGAGGAAGCTTCCTTCAAATAGGGGTCTTGAGAAAAAAGGCTGATGGTTGTAAGGGAGAGAGCCAGGCTGATTTCTTGGGGGAAGAGCATAAAGATATGGGACAAAGGATGATCATAAATTTGTCTTGTTGTTCTCCTGCCTGATACTGGTGTGGGTGGGTGGGATGTGATTCTTGCCAGGAGTACTCCAAAATGCTGCTTCTCAGGAAATTCTGAACTATAAGAACTGAATGGCTTGATGGGCATGGCTCTCCCATGGTTCCTTAGCTTTAAACTCACAGGGGCTTCCTTACCCACTTTGTCTTCATTGGCCCCAGTCCATATGAAAGCACTAGGTGGCGTTTTGGGGGCCTCCGAGGAGCTCTGGTTCCTTATGTCTCAGTGCAGAAAGAATTCAGTGAGAGGCAAAGTGATAGACAAGAAGTGATTTATTAGAATAGGATGCTTGTGAGGCTTACAAGCGGGCAGGTGAGAGGGTGCCACACCACGAGAACTTAGTGGGCTACAGTTTTATAATCAAAGGAAAGTGGGGAGGGGGAAAAGACCACTTTCTTGCTCATTCTTGAGTAGACATCAGACTTCCATCATCAGCTTCTCCTCCAGGTTGGGCAGGGGAGTTTTCTCATCCCTGCATGGTCAAGCCAGCCGGGACTGTCGTGGCACTATGGAAAAATTATTTCAGGTCTCAGTACAATGAGGGTCTTTCACTTGGAAATGTCACCTTTCCATAAATTATTGTTTTTTTATGTGTGCAAAGACCACATCCTAGCGGTCATTAACTTACTGAGCTCACTGGACAGGTCTCATGCCACCACCGTTTTATTGTTTGGGGGCATGTCTCATGCTTCTGTTGCATGGTTTTGTTGCTAAGCAAGCCTGCATGGCTTTGTGGTTAAGCAAACCTGCTTTCTTGAGTGATCCTTAACTTACAGGGGTCTCTCATACGTTTTTCTTTTCCTATAATCCCCTAGTGGGATTAACTATTTAATTACCTATTTTCTCCCTTTACTCTGTCCCTGTCACATACACAACTTTCTTACCTCTCTCTTCATTACCTACCTAGTCTTGACCTGTTTGTTCATCATCCCTATGATTCTCTAACACCTTAGAGTCTCCAGGCCCTTACTCTCCTGCATCACCACACTGAACATCTAATACAGTAACTAAGGCAGGAGTTTGAAAGGTTATGAGGGAATAAAAGAGTAGGTGCTGGTGGTGGCTTCAGATTTTTCCCCTTCACATCATTGTCAGCTGTGAACATTGCGGCTGGGTAACAATGCCCAGTTTTCTTGAACTTACTTTGGAAGACATGGATCTTGAAGTGGTTTCAATTTGTCTTGGAAAGGGTAAGATCATTTTATCACATGCTTAGTGTCCTAGCCCACCAAAGAAATGGGATATACTATACTCTCCAGACAAGTAACAAGATTCATAACAGGGATGGTGGCTGAAAGGATGTGCTCCTCTAGGCGTTCATAACAGAATAGGGAGAAAGGAAGCCTTATGTGTAGCTTCTAAAATCTTCAGTGGTGATACTCTCACCTAAATTGACGTTTGCTGTGACTAGCCCATGTCCCAGTTCTTACGAGTTTCTACTGTGTAGGACATCCTGACACCCCAAAACGTTGTGCTTACCAGACAGAAGTACTGTTGTTGTTGAACATAAGTTCGTGTGCCTGACTCACAGTGAGGCCAAACAAACTGAAATCTCAGGGTTTGGAGCAGAAAAACGTTTATCTCAAGGGCCAAGCAAGGAGAACAAGCAGCTTGTGCTCAAAAGACCTGAACTCCCTGAAGGGTGTCAGAGAAGAGTTTTTAAAGGGAAATTTGTGGGAGGAGAAAGGGAGGGCTGCAGGGTGTGTGACTCTCTTCTCATTGGTTGGTGGTGAGGTAACAGGGTGGTGTTCCGGGAATCTCAGTCATCAGCCTTTACCTTCCAACCAGCCTGGGGTCCCGTGCTTGTGCTCAGCCTGAAGTTACCGTCCTCCACCTGGGTGGGAACTCCAGCTCCTGTAGAAGAACACAGAAGTGTCAGATTGCTATGCACATCCCCCAGGAGGAACCAGGACCCTGCCCCATCGCTGCACTATTGTTTCTTGACTGCCTTTCCTTTGTTTCTGCATTCCCTCACTTCCCTAATTAGTAGCTATTTGAATCTGCCCTTTGGAACTTAGGGAAGGTCTAGGAGGCTGAAGCTTTTTTCCTACACACAAGAAATGGGGGTCACAGAAAGGTCTTTGCACTCACAAGGGCCCCACAGGGTCCCACTCTGTTTCACTGTGAGTACTTTGAGGCACCCTGTTAGAGCACATATTTCTCCTCATGGTGTATGATCCTTTCTTTTTTTTTTTTTTAACATCTTTATTGGAGTATAATTGCTTTACAATGGTGTGTTAGTTTCTGCTTTACAACAAAATGAATCAGTTATATATATACATATGTTCCCATATATCTTCCCTCTTGCATCTCCCTCCCTCCCCCCCTCCCTATCCC